>NC_134782.1:72241482-72243982 GCF_046742065.1 Oratosquilla oratoria | reverse complement strand
CTATATGACTGACGCGCAGTTTTTGCAGTTATTATTACCCCCTCCCCCCCTTTTTTCTGCTCTCCGCCACTCTCCTTCTTCGCGCCGAAGATTGCCCACGTGCGTGGTTGAAAAATTGGTCCAAAACGCGAGGAGTCACGCTTTCGCCCCTTAGATTGTCTACAAGAATCCCGCTTAAAGAAATAGTGTATTTCATAACATCGAAGCTATATACACCCTTATAAATACCCCCAACTAAATTAAATCGAAATAGACTTGTAAATGTAAAACCGATTAGGAATATTAAGTCACGGTCCAGAAAGAGGAATCGTATATTAGTCAAGGGGTTCGGGGCACTGAGCATGGCTTGTAAGCGTCATTTCTACTGAAGAACTACCCTCGGCAAATTGGTGTCTTTCGATTCTTCCCTTCCCCCTGTAATATCAATGACTATACTAAGATATAGATATAAATAGATTACGCATAAATATAGATAAAGTGAATGGAGATAAAGTTATTTTTCTACTGGACAACTAACCTCGGAAGATCAAATTCCCCAAGAAGAAAATTCTCACCAAGCCGGGGTGTCCACAATGTGCCACACATTTTAGATAATATTTTCTTGGGCAAGCTATGCGCAGTGTAGCCAGGTGTTGCCCACTGGACGCTAGGGATTAAACAGTTTCGTAGATGGGGAAAATAAGAGTGAGGTCAATGAAGTAAGGTTTGTGAGGTTGTGGCCACAAGGCGACCATCCTTCTATGGTTAAAACCTTCTCTTGTTGTTTTTGTTGTTGTTTTCTTTTTCTTTCTTTCTTTTTTTTTTTTTTTTTTTGTGTGTGTGTTTTCTAGGAAAGAGAATTTGTGAAAACAATGTCCCATGACAAACGCTACGTTAAGTGAAGGTCTGTACTGAATAATAACTTATAGAGAATTTGAGTCAGTATACGGCGGCCGGATTTTCATAAGTGCATAATCTATGCGCCTCGTCCGAAGATTCGAGTCAGGTCAGAGTTATATTATTAACCAAAAATTAATTCTAATGTCACGTTACCAAAAGGGTTTCCTTGTATAATTGATTTCTGTTCCAAGGATTATTGCTGTGATTAAAGCAACATAAAGATGGATTAAAGTAAAATAAATATATTATTATAAAAAGAACGAAACTTTTTATTGTTCATTGTATCTTCCGGTCGGGTCATTACAGAATTAAAATGGAAAAAGTTAATGTGATTGATAAGAAAAAAATATATGTAGTGGGGACCATTCAATGTGTGCTGTAATACTATCCCACTTGTGTACATATCACCAATGGCTGATAATGGCGGGGGAGGGTTGAGTATGAAATTCGTGTATATGTAACTCGAGCATACATATATAAGAAATTGTGCTCAACTTATACCCCTCTTGATAACGTAATTGGTTAAGTCACTGTCCATTTGTTACGCACCGGCCAAATTTGAGTCCTCAGCCCAACAGCGTATCTATTTCCGAATATACTTCCTTCGAGCTCCTGCTAGTCTCAATCGTGCTTGCAAAGAATTAGAATGGAAAAAACTAATGTGGATGTTAAGATGAAAATATATATGTACGCATATAATGTATATATATATATATATATATATATATATATATATATATATATATATATATATATATATATATATATTTGTGTGTGTGTGTGTGTGTGTGTGTGTGTGTGTGTGTGTGTGTGTGTGTGTGTGTGTGTGTGTGTGTGTGTGTGTGTGTGTGTGTGTGTGTGTGTGTGTGTGTGTGTGTGTGTGTGTGTGTATGTGTGTGTGTGTGTATACACATATGTATATATATATAATCATATATATGCATATGTATTTATACACACACACATATATATGTATATATATATATATATACAGTATATGTATATACAGAGTTGAACACACCATTCTGACACATTAACCTTTCTAATGTTATCAATTCTTCTGACAGTTTTCGGTTAACACATAGAAACAAAGAAGACTTCCTGGAAGACTTACGCCTGTGACTCCAGATCCACATTTACACTTTGTGGTAGATCTTTGCTTTATAATCGTATTTTAGTTCTTGGTTTTGCCAGAATTTGCCAAGTCTACCCCCATTGGTTGACTGATTTTGCTGCACTGATAATATTATTATCCGTTTAAAATCATAAAGCATGCACTACTTACCTGATATTTGCGATGATATTCCATTTTGTTTTAAGAAAAAAAAAAACTTTTGTCACTTAATTTTGCCAAGTATCATTATACATTATATCACTTTCTATACACTTTTTTCACAACAGACTTTTCACATATGTTCAACACAAACCCCGAACTATCTGTTTCCGCAAATATAAATACCACGTCAAAATACTTGAAATCAATGCGCTCTAAAAAATAGTACCAACGATTACCATAGTAAATTTAATTCTGTACAAGTTACTAACATTGACAAATTATCTTTATGTTAGGAAATAAAGCTGATTACAAAATATGGGTCATATTTCAGAGGACTTTACGAGT
>NC_134782.1:72221482-72231482 GCF_046742065.1 Oratosquilla oratoria | reverse complement strand
TGTATAATATCTGCAATACATATTCTTACATCCCTATATTTAACACAAAGGGCAAGGCGTCGGTTTACCATGGGGGCACCATTGGCTTATTATGTAAGGACAACTCGTAGACGGTTCAGGGTAGCGCGGAGGTGTTGGCATGCCTGCCGCGGCGTCTCGGAATTGTTGGCTACCCTGACACGACTCGTCGGCTGCCTGGCCTTGAGCATTGCGCCATTCATTCATTCAAAGTTCCCGCCTGCTCGACCGTTACTGCGATTGCAAGGAATTTAGAGTATTTCGGGGTTTTCTATAATTTCCAGGGCACTTCAGAAGCTTTAGAAAGTGCAAAGTAGCAGTTATTAATGATAGATGAGTAGGCGTGGTTTGAATAGCGTCGACACGCCTCATGCAGACTTGCAGGGAACGGGCAGGGACCGGCAGCCCTTTAAACGCGGACGTCGCTTCGATTTCAAAAATGCCCCGACGCTCGTTTAAAAGGACCGCCGGCACCCACTGGGGAGGAGTCCCCCGTAGACTGGCTTCGCTCTTAAGATACAACCGTGTTTATCTCCATCTACCTTGACCTATCTGTCTGTGTGTATATCTATTTATCTATCTACCTACCTGTCTATCTATCTAACTACCTATCTGTCTATCTATCTACCTATTTATGGCTTCGCTCTTAAGAGACAAAAGTCTCTCTCTCTCTCTCTCTCTCTCTCTCTCTCTCTCTCTCTCTCTCTCTCTCTCTCTCTCTCTCTCTCTCTCTCTCTCTCTCTCTCTCTCTCTCTCTCTCTCCCTCTCTCTCTCTCTCTCTCGCTCTCTCAATTTCCGTACGACTGTGGTGTGAGATTGTCCACAAGGATGGAAGCGCCGATAGAATACGGTCTAGAACAACAACTCTCTCGTCTTGCGGCATCATCATCCCAGTTGACCAGTGATGGAAATGGTTTTGGAGAACTCGTAATGCAATAAAAGTGTATCCAGGGTTCGTGCTTGGAAACTTTCTCTTACACAGGGATTGAGCACAAATGAAAGATAAACAGTTAATTAAATTACAACAATGAACAACAAGAAGCGGGTACATATACGCTGCCCTCTTACCACCATTTCCATCACTGCAGCCGATCGCGTGGAAGGTGTGTCCTACGTTAGTTGTTTGTTGTCTGTGTTATTTTGCCAGTTTCCGAAGTCTATTTCTGCAGGTTCCGCAAGAGTGAATCGTCTTCAAAGGACGACCTGCTGCCGGTTCAAGGAGCAGGACCGTAAACCTTAGGATACAATTTGAGCGCTCCGGACCAACTACAATTTAGCGAATCTACGTAGATACTGTACTAGAGTTTGATGTACGCGAGCTTTCTCCTTGGTTACACAACAGCCTTTCGTCAGGATGACTGGGTTCTCCTGAGGAATGGTCTGCCTTCTGGCAGTCTCGTCTGCCTAAATGTCAGTCAGCCCTTGACGGACAGGCATTGTCTGCCGCAGAGTATCTAATAGGCGTTCCTAGACAGTTGGGTTTACCCAGTCTCCTCAGCTGCTGCTGCTGCTGCTGCTGCACCCGTGGTCTCGGTCTGTTGCTGCAGCCGCAAGGTTGGTTGGTTGTGGGATGAAAAAGCGGACCAGTGGTACAAAGACCCTTGTCGATGTTCAATCTATCTCTCTCTCCCTCTCTCTCTTCCTCTCTCTCTCTCTCTCTCTCTATATATATATATATATATATATATATATATATATATATATCATATTTATATATATATATATATAATATTTATTATAGATATATAATATATGATACATATGTATATATATATATATAATATATATATATATATATATATACTGTATATATATATATTATATATATATCTATATATATATACTGTATATATTATATATATATATATGTATACTGTATATATATATTATATATATATATATATATATATATATATATATATATATATATGTCTTTATCTATATATCCGCTGCTACTTCCAGAAAAGATCTTGTTCCACACATCCCTCCAAACTACTGATTGTTCTTATTCCTCCTGGTCGTCCTCTTCCTGTTCTCCTCCTCCTCCCCTCCTTAGGGTTACTTGTCCTTTCTTAATATCCAATCTTACTTTTCCTTATCGTTTTCCTCTCTTATGTATCCCTTTCATTCTTTGTTCCCTTCCAGTTCCTTCTTATACTCCAGGTTCCTTATTTCCCTCTTCCCCGCTTCCTTCTCCTTCTTCTCCCTGTGCCTCCTCCTCCTCCTCCTCCCCATCCTGTTCCTCCATCTCCGACACACACCCTCCACCTCTTGTCCCCCTCCCACTTCAATCTAGGACCGACCCTCAACATTCCTCCCTTCTCCCTTCTCTTCCTCCTCCTCCTCCTCCTACTTCTTGTTCTCCACTTCCTCGTCCATCTTGCTTCTCCTCTTGTGCCTTTCACCTTCGTTCCATCCATTTGCATATTTTCCTCCTCTTCGTTTTGCACGGTTGTTCCCCACCACCCTCTTCCTACTCCACTTTCTTCTCTTACACTAGAATATAATGGTAAGGCATTGCCAGCTGGAGACCTTCTGGTCCATGGCAAGGTCAGTTAAAGGAACACACAGGAGAAGACGCGTAGCTGCGATCCAAGTCCTCACCTTTGCATTTGCGCCCCTCGGTCTGCACCGGGGAAAGGCAAGTCGACGTCGTTGTCGTCAGTGCATCATGGTCGTTGTCGGACCCATGCGCGGTTCTACGTGTTGTGTGAATTATTGTATTTTGTCGCGATGATAATCAACGTTTCTATGCTCAGGGAATATTACGATGAAGACGTAAATTCACAAAGGAAAGGACAGATGGGAGAAAGTAAAAGTGATCAGCATTTTTTTTTGAGTGACGATTCGTCTCCAAACTTGAAGAATATTGTGTCCCTGTTCCGCTAAAATGTTACTAAAGTCTCTAACAATGTTGTACAATATTAACTATAAAACTTAATGCAGTCAGCATCCCATGCACGGACGGGATCGTGTGAGTCTCATTGCAACACGACTTACCTAAGTGAGTCTTGAACACTTCGAATAATACTGCATGTGGCTGGTTCTATAAACCTCCGAATAATCAACATATGGCTCGTTTCACACGTATCGACTTTCCGCCGTGCGCCGACCACGACACGACGCCGTACTTTGAAAAACCATAGTTGTCTATGAACGCTTTCACACGTGGTTCGTGGTCGTGATGTGCGAAAGCGTCCATAGTTATTTGAGAGCACAGCGTTGTGTCGTGGACGGCTCGAGGATAGAAACGCTGGTTCTGAAGGAAATTCGCTCTTAATTTCCGTTAATATTTTCATAGTAATGCGTAGGTGTAATTACTTCAAGTGTAATCGATACGTATGACTTGACATATATTAGAGTAATCCTCTTTTCTATTGCACAAGTTTCCCTAAATCGTCTTGTAGATCCAATTTGTTTGAGTGGTCAGTTGGTAGTTTGAACAGCATTGTATCATCAACAGATATGAATACTCTATATTTTAGTTCATAATATATGTCACTTTCTATGACGACATGATCCAAGAATGCAATGCAGAGTATCTAAAGACGTCTCTCCAAGATTCTTCGTTGTCCTGAGCAACGCTGTGAAAAAAAATGGCTTTTCTTCTTCATCTCTTTTTTTACTTCGCCCTTTTCCCCCCTTTTACCATTCCCACACAAGTACGTCTTCCATCGTACTTCATCTTCTACCCTCTTCGACCCTGCCCTTTCATTTTTAATTCGATCTCCATCACACCAAACTTACTTTCCTTTTCTCCCTCTCTCTCTCTCTCTCTCTATATATATATATATATATATATATGTATATATATATATATATGTATATATATATATACATACATACATACATACATATACCAAGGCTTCTTCCCCCTTTCAAGGGAGGTAGCCAAAAAGGGAAAGGCATAAAAACACTCCCACCCATTTCATCCCTAAATACACTCCACACCCCTCCCACCCTCCCTCTCATCTGAGCACCTCCTGGATGACGGGTCATCCCTGCACCTTGCCCACCGCCCTGGGTCAGAAGCAGTGTCGCAAGACACAGCACATCCACAGCAAGGCCGCTTCATTCAATCGGCGACCCCCCCTCTCCGTCCCCCCTTGCATATAAGGAGAGGACGGGGAGAAATCCCTTCGGGCTGCGTCAAAATTTGCTCACACATACTACATTACCCCCCACTCCCCTGCCCATTCCTCCTCATGCAATCACAACATCATCCATATACAACCATTCTCCACTCACCTCTGTCTTCCGTCCTCTCCCTTCCTTCCTCAACAGACATTCCCCTCTTCCCCAAAGCCCCCTTCACCCCATCCATCCACCTCATCCTAGGACGTCCCTTCATGTTCACTCCCTCCACATCTGCCTTCCATACCTCTTTCACTAGTCTTTCTTCACTCATTCTTTCCATGTGTCCAAACCATCCTAATATTCTTTCATCAACCCTATCTCCCAGCTCCTTTTTCACCCCTGTTCTCCTCCTCACCTCCTCATTTCTCACTCTATCCAGCCTAGTAACCCCCACCATACTTCTCAGACACCTCATCTCAAACACATTCAAACTCCTTCTCTCTTCTTCTCTTATGTTCCACGTTTCTGCCCCATACAGTGCTGTTGGCACAATCACTCCTTCATACAGTCTCCTCTTCGCATCCATTCCTAAATGTCTATTCCTCATTACACTTTTTAATCCACCAAGGCATTTACTCGCTTCTCTCAATCTACATTCTACCTCCACCTTCACTCCACCTTTTCCTGCTACACTTGCACCCAAGTATCTAAAACTATCCACTTCCTCCAGTCGCTCTCCCTTAATGTTCACTTCCAGTCTACTGCCACATAACAAGATCCCGTACAGAAATAAAAATTATGTGAAGAACAGAAAACAAGTGAGGTTGCCATGATGTAACATGCAGCACTCTTAACCCATTCAACTCCGATGACAAGATGTCTTGTCATTTGGTCAAATAAAACAAAAAATCATAAAACACCAAAATGTTTGATCAAACACCAGAAAAATATGACGTCAATCCTCGCTTCGCTCGCAGCGAAGCGAGGACTGACGTCATATTTTTCTGGTGTTTGATCAAACATTTTGGTGTTTTATGATTTTTTGTTTTATTTGACCAAATGACAAGACATCTTGTCATCGGAGTTTAATGGGTTAAGAACATAAGAACATAAGAATAAAGGAGACTGCAAGAGACCATAAGGCCTACACTAGGCAGCTCCTTATGTAAGGACTACACTAGGCAGCTCCGTATCTTAAGATGGTATGATTTCGATGCAGCCGAAGGCATCAATGAATGCTTACTGTTGTGTTCCTACGGGAGGGCTGGCCGATTACTATTATACATACCCACCATCACGGTATTAGCTTCCTATATAACTACCATCACGACATAAGGGAAGAATAACCCTCGAGTCATTCTCGTTATAGAACAATATCGTGAAGCGTGTTATGAACTAATTTCTTTCAGTGAGTAAACTAAGTGGTGTTCTCTCTCTCTCTCTCTCTCTCTCTCTCTCTCTCTCTCTCTCTCTCTCTCTCTCTCTCTCTCTCTCTCTCTCTCTCTCTCTCTCTCTCTCTCTCTCTCTCTCTCTCTCTCTCTCTCTCACTCTCTTTCTCTCTCTCTCTCATGGATAATAATTCTATTTATATATCGAGAGCTTTTTCCTCCTTATAGGGAGGTAGCCAAGTCATGGATGACGGGTCATCCCTGCATCCCCCAGTTGCCCTGGGTCAAACGTAATGCAGCAAGACACAGTACATCCACAGCAAGGCCGATTCACTTAATCGACTAACCCTCCTCTCCGTCCCCTCATGCAGTAAAAGAGAAGATGGGGAGAAATTCCTTCGGTCTGCATCTAAATATCATTCACACATAAGCACCCCCTATCCCCCACCCACCCTTTCCTTACACAACAGTATCATCCATACACAGTCACTCTCCACTCATCCCTGTCTCCTGCCTTCTCTCTTCCTTGCTCAACAGACATCCCTCTCTTGCTCAGTCCCTCCTTCACCTCATCCATCCATCTCATCCTCGGTCGTCCCCTCCTGTTCACTTCCTCCACCTCCGCCTTCCACACCTCTTTTACCAATCTTCCATTACCCATTCTTTCCATGTAGCCAGACCATCTCAATAATATTTCATTAGCTCTATCTGCCATCTTCTTTCCCACTCCCGCTCTCCTCACCTTTTCTTACTACTATATAAAATGTGTAGTAGCATGCAGTCTTTAGGGACTACATGGGAGCCCCTTCGGACCAGAGTCACACATAATTTTGTCTATAATAGATGAAATATATAATCATAGAGAAGTTATGCTAATTTATTGTACTTCGACTGCCCCTCCGTTATGCTGTTACATCCCCTCTTAATACTGTCCTATGCCACTTCTTTGAGTATGTAATTTTCCGCTTTCGCCTTACCCTATGGTAGGGGGGGAAAAGAATAATGCCACTGAGTCTTCCTACTCGTCCCGTAAAGGCGGATAAAACGGGACGGAGTGTGGGACTAGGTATCCTACTCTCTGTAGCTCCAAAGGGGGGCATTTCTGTGAAAAGTCAAGGCATAAGAGGGTCTGGGAGGAGTTTTCCATCCAGAACCCTAAGGTTTGGATAATAATTGCGGCACAATAAGATACTGAATTTTGTTTGCCCAGCGTCAGTTTCTTCCTACCTATCTTCTTGTTCGCCCATCGCAAAGACTGGACTCGGTCATTCACCAAGTGGACTGGACGTACGTGTCCTCGAATTTGACCCTAACGCGGTGTTGTTCGTATAGTTGCCGGCCTCTGTTTGCAAACACTGCGATGCATGCAGGCTCGTGTTTTCTAGGGAGGTGTTATGGACGGTTGCACAAAAGCGCTCTCTCTCCCTGGGTCGGAGATCCCAAAGGTTCCTACTGTAGCTGGACTTCGGGAGCTGGCCAGGGCGCCGGGCTGGGCTGGGCAGGCTGTGCGGAGCTGGGTGCTGAGCTAGGGGCTGGTCTGGACGCTGTGGACTGAACTGGACTGAGCTTGTGTGTGGAGCTGACTTGGACTGGCCGCTGTGCACTTAACACTAGGCTCGGCGCTAGACTGGGTGCTGAGCGTTGGGCTGAGTGTTAAACGCTAAGCTGGGCGTTAGGTTGGGCGCCGAGTGTTGGACTGAGCGCTTAGCTGGGCCCTGGGCTGGGCACGTAATGCTGGGTTGAGCGCTGGTCTGAAGCTGAGAGATTTCTGGGCGTTGGTCTGGGCGCTGAACACTGCTAGGCGTTGGTCTGTACGCTGGGATGGGCACTGGGCTAGATTACACCAGGATAGACCAGATAACTTTAGTAGCTGCGAGTATTTCTAGTCGTCAGTTGGACTCGTTAGTGACGACTAACTGGCGACACTTGACGACTAGGCTACTGCAGTAGCGGCAGGTAAAGTCGCATCGTATGACTGCGGCTTTAGGTTAGGTGAAGTTAGGTTATAAATTCTTTCTGTGATTTTTTTTTTTTCATTCCCGTGACATTTCTACTTAAATAAGGAGGAGCAACGAACGCCTGATGCAATAAGCCCATGGTTCTTGCGCTACCAGAAACGTGCATGTGTGACAAGTTATGCAAAAAAAAAAAAAAAAAAAAATTTTTAACGCGTTTTTTTTTACAAAACAAAACCAAATATATATATATATATATATATATATATATATATATATATATATATATATATACATATATATATTAGTGTTTTGTCTTAAATATCTCAGCAAGAAAACACACATTACAATTGTTTCTAGATTATCAAATAAAACAGTATATCCCCTCAAACATAGTTGTTTTTATGATTTTAGGTCATTTCCCATTTTTTGTGTCATGTTTTGATGTATTTTATTGATTTTACAATAAACCTCTTGCATATTTAACTCTCAAACACATGTGTGTTAATAATATACCTTTGATGGTGGTGATATATAAGCGTTTTCTGCCAATTTGCTGTAGTTTCTGGAATTTTGTCTCATAAGAGGTTTGGCACCACTGTGACTGAGATTTGGCAACATTGTAAGTTGTTCGTGTTTGTTATCAGTCCTGTACTCTGTTGTTGTGTGGGTAGTGAGTAAAACCTACAATGCCAGACAGGAAGAAGACTCCAGTTGCCAAATTATTCAAAGATGTCCCAAGTGATGGGAAAGTGGCAAAAGTGAAATGCTTATTTTGCTAAACAGAACTGTCAAAAAACGGAAGTCGGATGGTAAACCATATAGTTCAGTGCAAGAAATGGGGTAAAAAAAAATCAAGAAGAAATATTTGACACGTGGTAAAGGCCAAAAAACAGTTCTTACTGATGCTGAAACTACCGAGGGAAGATCACAAGGCATAGACAGTGACTCAGACATGGAACTGCAGTTGCTCTTGCATGATACAAGTCCAACAGGTGTAAGCACTCATACAATGCAAAGAACATTAGATGATTCATTTATTTTCACAAGTCCGATTCCGATGGCTCTGCCCAGACCTGACACAGCCACAGGCACAACAAGTAGACCTGGATCATCTGTCTCTCTCAGTTCTGGAATCACTCCAGTGACTTCCACTCCTGCCAAAGCCAAAAAGTTAATACAGCAGAAGATTGCTTCATACACATATGTTGACAAAATGACAGAAACACAAATAGTAAGTATATACTATGTTATATATTGTGTATACTAATGTGTCTCCAATGTCAACATTCAGTAATCTGTCTATCAGTATAATGATTAATGGAAATCAAATGCATTATAGAAAGAAGCTCAGTTGCAGTTAGCCCGGGCTTTCTATGCAAGTGGCTGTCCACTATGCCTGGTGGGTAATAAGTTGCAGGCAAAGTTCTTCAAGACTCTGAAGCCATCTTTCAATATTCCGAGCCGGGACTCAATCTCAAACAATATTCTTGAGAGGGTCTATCAGGAGTGTTCTGTAACTGTTAAGGAACTAGTAGCATCTGCTTCTAGTTTTGCAGTAATGAGTGATAGTTGGACTATTGTCAGGTAAGAACTGTAGGAATATGTAACATCATTATGTCACTTATTATTCCTAATAAATTGTTATAAATAATTATTACCCTAATTAATCCTAAAGTACTGGATAATTACAGGAATGAGGGGATCATAAACTTCATTGTGACAGTGCCAAGGCCCATATTTTGGAGCAGCATTGCAACAGGTAGTAACCTGTTGCAATGCTGTAAAATAGCAGTCAATTACAACTCAATTACAAAATTAACATAGACAATAAAATAAAAGTATTTCACATAAACCTCCTATCTTAAGAAGAAATTAATATTGATTAATATTCAATTCTCTGTATTCCAGTTTTCATGATTTTTGTACATTTGGAATATGCTGCAATATCTGATACAGATGAGCCTGAGGAGGAGCGGCAGGAGCCACATGACATGGAGTGATGTAGTAAGGAAAATTTGTAGTGTTCAATCCCTGACGATTGTGCTAAGACTAGAGTGGATCTTAGAGGATGGATATACATGGAGGAAACCATTTATAGTAGTCCATCAAACACATGTACAGCACATGGCTATATTGTATAAAGGCACATAGACTGATCAGTGCTTGTTTGTTTTCAGGTCGATGACATTGCAGACACAATATATTGGCAAATAGCTTCAAGCTTATTTAGATTTTGTAAGGTTGCCATATTGGCCCATATACAGCATCTACACTTGTTGCAACATCTGACAAAAAAGTCAATTATTTATGCTTATTCTTATAGTCTCTGAAGATAGGTACACATATATGGAGGGATGAATCAAGTACTTACACCTGTTTTTATATATTCAATATTAATATCTGAGCAACTTTGGCAGTGTATTTTTTTTTTTTTTTCTGGTTCACCAATGACGACGGCCCTGATGGTCACTTCAAAGAAGGGCAGTGGTTGTACAGTTGCGCAATGACTGAGGTCATCAGGGGCGGAAATGTGGTGTGGTGGGCAGTTACAAGTGGGCG
>NC_134782.1:72186482-72201482 GCF_046742065.1 Oratosquilla oratoria | reverse complement strand
GCAAAAATGTTCAGCTGTCAATCCATACCGGTACATGCAAGCTGTGTGACTCGATTTTGTCGAGGATAGATGTACTCCCCTGTTGCGTAACAACATCAGCTAGGAAGGAGAGTGATTACTTCAATGTAAGATATAAAAGTGCAGCTCCACCCCCAAACAATGCATGATAGGCAAATCTTAACAGTCACAGCGGTAAATTCTCCAATGGCTGCAATAATAATAAGTGTAAATGATTTTGTCTATCTCGCGAGCAAACAAAACTGGCCTAGCTTCCAAATTTCCTTAGGAAGCCTAGCTTAAACCAATTAAACTAAGGAACCACGCCTAGAAATCATATATACATAGTATATATAAATAGGTTTGTAAAAAATAATTGAAATCTGAAAAAGTTATATGACGTTATGCAGGTATATGGGATAGGAGGAAAGCTTCTGGGAGCTGTCAAGAGTTTTTATGAGAGTAGTAGAGCTTGTGTCAGGATTGGAAATGGAGAGAGTGAGTGGTTCGAGGTAAAGGTGTTTCGTCAAGGATGCGTTATGTCGCCCTGGCTGTTCAACTTATACGTGGATGGGATGGTGCGAGAGGTAAATGCAAGGGTAGTGGGTCAGGGATTGGAGATGGTTAAAGAAAATGGAGAAAAGTGGGAGGTGAGCCAACTGTTGTTTGCGGACGACACTGCGCTTGTGGCAGGATCGGAGCAGGAATTGAGGAAGTTGGTGGCAGAGTTTGGGAGAGTATGTGATAGAAGAAAGCTAAAGATAAATGTGGGTAAAAGTAAGGTGATGAGATGTACAAGGGGTGAAAGTGGCAGCAGACTGGAAGTGAGCATTAAGGGAGAGCGACTGGAGGAAGTGGATAGTTTTAGATACTTGGGTGCAAATGTGGCAGGGAAAGGTGGAGTGAAAGTGGAGATAGAATGTAGATTGAGAGAAGCGAGTAAATGCCTTGGTGGATTAAAGAGTGTAATGAGGAATAGACATTTGAGAATGGATGCTAAGAGGAGACTATATGATGGAGTGATTGTGCCAACAGCACTGTATGGGGCAGAAACATGGAACATAAGAGAAGAAGAGAGAAGGAGTTTGAATGTGTTTGAGATGAGGTATCTGAGAAGTTTGATGGGGGTTACTAGGCTGGATAGTGTGAGAAATGAGGAGGTGAGGAGGAGAACAGGGGTGAAAAAGGAGCTGGGAAATAGGGTTGATGAAAGAATATTAGGATGGTTTGGACACATGGAAAGAATGAGTGAGGAAAGACTAGTAAAAGAGGTGTGGAAGGCAGATGTGGAGGGAGTGAACATGAGGGGGCGTCCTAGGATGAGGTGGATGGATGGGGTGAAGGGGGCTTTGGGGAAGAGGGGAATGTCAGTTGAGGAAGGACGGGAGAGGACAGAAGACAGGGGTGAATGGAGAATGGTTGTATATGGATGATGTTGTGATTGCATGAGGTGGAATGGGGGGTGATGTAGTATGTGTGAGCAAAAGTTGACGCAGCCCGAAGGGATTTCTCCCCGTCCTCTCCTTATATGCAATGGGGGGACGGAGAGGGGGGGTCGCCGATTTAATGAAGCGGCCTTGCTATGGATGTGCTGTGTCTTGCGACACTGCTTCTGACCCAGGGCAGTGGACAAGGTGCAGGGATGACCCGTCATTCAGGAGGTGCTCAGATAAGAGGGAGGGTGGAGGGGTGTGGAGTGTATTCAGGGATGGAATGGATGGGAATGATTTTATGCCTTTTTCTTTTTGGCTACCCCCCTTGTAAGGGGGAAGAAGCCTTGGTATATGTATGTATGTACAACTGAAGACCAGCCAATCAGAAGAAAAGACCTGACGTCACGACTGAGGATCAGCCAATCAAAAGAAGAGCTGAAATGACGTCACGACTGACGACCAACAAATCAAAAGAAAAGGCTGCAGCAGGTAAGAATTTTCGAAGACAATTGAACAGACTGTTATGTTATTGAACGAGGACCAACTAGCCGCCGAATCCCGCTGAAGGCAAACCCAAGCCCCCTGGACATATTATACCATTTTGTCATCAAGGTGATGTCCAGAGTTTAAAGATAGTATTTTTGGCAAGACTGAATCAAATGAATGGGGACCCTGAGTTGACAGAATACGGCGTTTCAAGAGGCTCCTTAAGAATTCCGGCTACTATGGAATCCCGAACACAAAGGAACTCCGGCTCCTAAGAAACTCCGTTCCAAAAGGAACTCCGGCTCTTAAGGAACCCAGGCTTCTAAGGAACTTCGGCTCCTAAGGAACCCAAGCTCCTAAAGAAGCCAGGCTCCTAAGGAACCCAGTATCCTAAGGAACCCCAGCTCCTAAGGAACCCAGGAATCTAATGAACCCCGGCTCCTAAGGAACCCCTGCTCCTAAGGAACTCCGACTCCTAAGGTTCCCCGGACTCCTAAGAAACCTAGGCTCCTAAGGAACCACGGCTCCTAAGAAACCCATGCTTCTAAGGAAAACCTGCTCATAAGGAACCATGGCTTCTAAGGAACCATGGCTCCCAAGAAACCCAGATTCCCAAGGAACTCCGGCTACTAAGTAACCCCGGCTCCTAAGGAACTAAGGCTCCTAAGGAACCCCGGCTCCAAAGGAACCCCAGCTCCTAAGGAACCCAGGCTTCTAAGGAACCCCGGCTCCTAAGGAACCCCGGCTCCTAAGGAACTCCAGCTCCTAAGGAACTCCGGCTCCTAAGTAATCCGGGCTCCTAAGAAACCGAGGCTTCTAAGGAACTCCTGCTCCTAAGGAACTCAGGCTTCTAAGGAACCACGGCTCCTAAGGAACCCAGGTTCCTAAGGAACCCCGGCTCATAAGAAACCACGGCTCTTAAGGAGCCCCGGTTCCTAAGGAACCAAGGATTCTAAGGAACCCAGGCTCCTAAGGAACCCCGGCTCCTAAGGAACTCAAGCTCCTATGGAGCCCCGGCTCCTAGGGAACCCAGGCTCCTAAGGAACCACGGCTCCTAAAAAAAACAGGCTTCTAAGAAACTCCTGCTCCTAAGGAACCCAGGTTTCTAAGGAACCACGGCTCCTAAGAAAACAAACTTCCAAAGAAACTTCGGCTCCTAAAAAAAAACCCGGCTCCTAAGGAACTCCGGCTCCTAAGGCACTAAGGCTTCTAAGGAACCACGGCTCCTAAGGAGACCTGGATCCTAAGGAACCAAGGCTTCTACGGAACACTGTCACCTAAAGAACCCAGACTCCTAAGAAACTCCTGCTCCTTAGGAACCCCAGCTCCTAAGAAACCCAGGCTACTAAGGAACCCAGGCTCCTAAAGAACCCAGCCTCCTAAGTAACCCCAGCTCCTAAGGAACCCAGGCTTCTAAGGAACCCCGTCTCCTAATGAACCCCAGCTCCTAAGGAACTCCGGCTTCTAAGGAACCCAGGTTACTAAGGAACCACGGCTCCTAAAGAACCCAGGCTTCTAAGGAACCACGCCTCCTAAGGAACCCAGGTTCTTAAGGAAATCCGGCATCTAAGGAACTCAGGCTCCTAAGGAACCAAAGCTCCTAAGGAGCCCAGGCTCCTAAGGAGCCCCGGCAACTAAGAAATCCAGGCTTCTAAAGAACCCCGGCACCTAAGGAACCCCGGCTCCTAAGGAATTATAGCTCCTAAAGAAAACCGGCTCCTAAGGATCCTAATCTCCTAAGGAAACCCGACTGCTAAGGAGCCCCGGCTCCTAAGGAACCCAGGCTCTTAAGGAACCTAGTCTCCTAAGGGTCCCGAGCTCCGAAGGAACCCAGATTTCTAAGGAACCCATGCTCCTAAGGAACCCAGGCTCCTAAGGATCTCCAGCTCCTGAGGAACCCCGGAACCTAAGGAACCCAGGCGCCTAAGGAACCCAGGCTCCTAAGGAAAACAGGCTTCTAAGGAACTCCTGATCCTAAGGAACCCCGGCTTCTAAGGAACCACGGCTCCTAAGGAACCCAGGTTCCTAAGAAACCCATACTCTTAAGGAACACGGGCTCCTAATAAACCCAGGCTCCTAAGGAACCCAGACTTCTATGGAACTCCTGCTCCTAAGAAACTCCGGCTCCTAAGGAACCTAGACTTCTAAGAAACTTCTGCTCCTAAGGAACCCAGGCTTCTAAGGAACCCAGAATCCTAAGTAACCCCGGCTCCTAATGAACTACGGCTCCTAAGGAACTCCGGCACCTAAGGAACCGAGGCTCCTAAGGAACCACGGCTCCTAAGGAACCCAAGCTTCTAAGGAACTGCTACTCCTCACGAACCCAGGCTCTACAGGAACCACGGCTACTAAGAACCCAGGCTTCTATGGAACTCCTGATCCTAAAGAACCCCGGCTTCTAAGGAACCCCGGCACCTAAGGAACCCAGGCTCCTAAGGAACTCGGGCTCCTAAGGAACCCGTCTCCTAAGGAAAGTAGGCTCCTAAAGAACCACAGTTCCGAAAGAACACAGGTTTCTAAAAAAAAAAATCCTGCTCCTAAGGAACCCCAGCTCCCATGGTACCCAGTCTCCTAAGAAACCCAGGCTCCTAAGGAGACCCAGCTCCTAAGGAACCCAGTCTTCTAAGGAACCACGGCTCCTAAGGAACCCCGGCTCCTAAAGAACTCCGGCTCCTAAGGAACTCAGACTCCTAATGAACCCAGGCTCCTAAAAAAACCAGGCTCCTACAGGACCCAGGTTCCTAGGGAACCCAGCCTCCTAATGAACCCAGCCTCCTAAGGAGCCCAGGCCCCTAAGGAACACCGGCTCCTAAGGAACCCCGACTCCTAAGGAACCCCGACTCCTAAGGAACTCCGGCTCCTAAGGATCCCCGGCTCCTAGAGAACCATGGCTCCTAACGAACCCAGGCTCCTAAGGAACCCAAGCTTCTAAGGAACCCCGACTCCTAAGGAACCCCGGCTCCTAAGGAACTCCGGCTCCTAAAGGACCCCGGCTCCTAAGGAACCCCAGCTCCTAAGGAACTCCGGCTCCAAAAGAACTCCGGCTCCTAAGGAACCCAGGTAACTAAGGAACCCAAGCTTCTAAGAAACCCAGGCTCCTAAGGAACCCAACTCCTAAGCAAGCACGGCTCCTAAGCAGCCCCGGCTCCTAAGGAACCCAGGCTTCTAGGGAACCCCAGCTCCTAAGGAACCACGGCACCTAAGGATCCACGGCTCCTAAGGAACCCAGTCTCTTAAGGAACCACGGCTCCTAAGGAACCCAAGCTCCTAGGGAACCCCAGCTCCTAAGGAACCCACGCTTCTAAGGAACTCCTACTCCTAAGGAACCCCGGCCCCTAAGGAATCCAGGCTCCTAAGGAACCCAGGCTTTTAAGAAACTCGTGCTCCTAAGCAACCCAGGCTCCTAAGGAACCACGGCTCCTAAGAAACCCAGGATTATAAGGAACTCGTGTTCCTAGGGAACCCAGGCTCCTAAGGAAAGATCGGCTCCAAAGAAACCTAGGCTTCAAAGGAACCCCTGCTCCTAAGGAACCCAGGCTTCCAAGGAACCCCGGGTCCTAAGGATCCCCGGCTCTTAAGGAACTCCGACACCTGAGGAACCCTGTTTCGTAAAGAACCTAGGAGTCTAAGGAACTCCTGCTCTAAAGGAACCCAAGCTCCTAAAAAACACAGACTTCGAAGGAACTCCTGATCCTAAGAAACCCAGGCTTCAAGGGGACCTCGGCTGCTAAGGAACCCCGAATCCTAAGGAACTCCACCTTCTAAGGCGCCCCGGCTCCTAAAGAACCCAGGCGCCTAAAGAATAACGGCCCCTAAAAAACCAAAGCTTCTAAGGAACTCCTGCACTTAAGGAACCCAGTCTTCTACGGAACCACGGCTCCTAAGGAACCCAGGTTCCTATGGAACTCCGAGTCCTAAGGAGCCCAGGCTCCTAAAGAACATCGGCTCCTAAGGAACCCAAGCTCCTAGGGACCCCTGGCTCCTAAAGAACCCAGGCTTTTAAGGAACCCTGGCTCCTAAGGAACCCCGGCGTCTAAGGTACCCAGTATCCCAAGTAACCTAGGCTCCTATGGAACCCAGGCTTCTAAGGAACCCATGCCCTTAAAGAACCCAAGCTTCTATGAAACACCTCCACCTATGCAACCCAGGTTCCTAAGGAACTCCGGCTCCGAAGGAACCTCGGATCCTAAGGAACCCAGGCTCGTAAGGAGCCCAGGCTCCTAAGGAACCCAGGCTCCTGAGGAACCCAGTCTTTTAAGGAACCCAGACTCCCAAGGTACTCCGGCTCCCAAGGATCCACGGCTCCTAAGGAACCCAGGTTCCATAGGAACCCCGGCTCCTAAGGAACCCCGGCTCCAAAGGAGCCCCACCTCCTAAGGAACCCAGCCTTCTAAAGAACCCCGGCTCTTAAGGAACCCTGGCTCCTAAGAAACCCCGGCTCCTAAGGAACTCCGGCTCCTAAGGATACCCGGCTCCTAAGAAACCCAGGCTCCTAAGGAACCCAGGAGTCTAAGGAACCCCAGCTCCTAAGGAACCCAGGCTTCTAAAGAACCCCGAATCCTAAAGAACACCGACTCCTAAGGAACTCCGGCTACTAAAGAACCCAGGCTCCTAAGGAACCCAAGCTCCAAAGGAACCCCGGCTCCTAAGGAATCCAGGCTTCTAAGGAGCACCTGCTCCTAAGGAACCCAGGCTTTTAAGAAACCACAGATCCTAAGGAACCCGGGTTCCAAAGGAATTCCTGTTCCTAAGGGGTTCCTAAACAACCCAGGCTCCTAAGAAACCCCGGCTTCTAAGGGACCTCGGTTCCTAAGGCACCTAGGCTTCTAAGGAACCCCGGCTCCTAAGGAACCCCGGCTCCTAAGGAACTCCTCCTCCTAAGGAACCACGGCTGCTAAAGAACCCAGGCTTCAAAGGCACTCCTGCTCCTAAGGAACCCCGGCTCCTAAAGATCCCGGGCTTCTAAGGAACCCCGGCTCCTAAGAAACCCCGGCTCCTAAGGAACTTCGGCTCCTAAGGAACCCCGGCTCTTAAGGACCCCAGGCTCCTAAGGAACCTAGGTTCCTAGGGAACCCCAGCTCCTAAGGAACTCAGCCTTCTAAAGAACCCCGGCTCCTAAGGACCCCGGCTCCTAAGTAACTCCGGCTCCTAAGGAACCTAGACTCCTAAGGAACCCCGTCTCCGAAGGAACCCTGGCTCCTAAGGAACCCCGGCTCCTAAGGAGCCATGGCTCCAAAAGGAACCTAGGCTTATAAGGAACTCCTACTCCTAAGGAACTCAGGCTTCTAAGGAATCCCCGGCTCCTAAGGAACCTAAGCTCTTAAGGAGTTCCGGCTCCTAATGAACCCATGCTTCTAAGGAACCCCGGCTCGTAAGGAACCCCGGTTCCTAAGGTATTCCAGCTCCTAAAGAACCCAGCCTCCTAAGGAACCCAGGCTGCTAAGGAACCCCGGCTCCTATGGAACCCAGCCTCCTAGGGAACCCAAGTTCCTAAGTAACCCAGGATCCTAAGGGTCCCAAGCTCCTAAGGAACAAAGGGTCCTAAGTAACTCCTGCTCCTAAGGAACTCCGGCTCCTAAGGAACCCAGGCTCCTAAGGAGACCAGGCTCCTAAACAACTCCGGCTCCTAAAGAACCCAGGCTTCTAAGGAATTCCTGCTCCTAAGTAACCCCGACTCCTAAGTAACTCCGGCTCCTAAGGAACCCTGGCTTCTAAGAAACTACTGCTCCTAAGGAACCCAGGCTTCTAAGGAACCCCGGCTCCTAAGGAACCCCGGCTCCTAAGCAACTCCGGCTCATAAGGATTCCCGGCTCCTAAGGAACCCAGGCTCCTAAGAAACCACGGCTCCTAAGGAACCTAGGCTTCTAAGGAATTTCTGGTCCTAAGGAACCCAGGCTCCTGAGGAACCACGGCTCCTAAGGAAACCAGGCTTCTAAGGAACTCCTGCTCCTAAGGAACCCAGGTTTCTAAGGAATCCGGCTCCCAAGGAACCCTGGCTCCTAAGGAGCTCCGGCCCCTAAGGAACCCCGGATTCTAAAGAACCCAGGATCCTAAGGAACCACGGCTCCTAAGAAACCCAATCTTCTAAGGAACTTCTGCTCGTAAGGAGCCCAGGCTTCTAAGGATTCACAGCTCCTAAGGAACTCAGGTTCCTATGGAACTAGGGTTCATAAGGAACCTCGGCTCCTAAGGAGCCTCGGCTCTTAAGGAACCCAGGCTCCTAAGGAACCCCGGCTCCTTAAGAACCCCGGCTCCTAAGGAACTGCGGCTACTAAGGAACCCCGGCTCCTAAGGAACCCAGCCTCCTAAGGACTCCAGGCTCCTGAAAAAAAAACCGCTCCTAAGGAACCCCGGCTACTTAGGAACCCGTGTTCCTAAGGAACCACGGATCCTAAGGAACCCAGGCTTCTAAGGAACTCCTGCTCCTATGGAACCCAGACTGCTTAGGATCCACGGTTCCTAAGGAACCCAGGTTCCTTAGGAACTCCAGCTCCTAAGAGACCCAATTTCCTTAGGAACTCCGGCTCCTAAGGAACCCCGGCTCATAAGGAACCCTATCTCCAAAGAAGCCATTGGTCCTAGGGAACCCAGGTTTGTAAGGAACCTCGGCTCCTAAGGAACCCCTGGTTCCTAAACAACTCCGGCTCCTCAGGAACCCCCACTCCTAAGGAACCCAGGCTCCTAAGGAACCCAGGCTCCTAAGGAACTCCGGCTCCTAAGGAACCCAGGCTTCTAAGGAGCACCTGCTCCTAAGAAACCCAGGATTCTAAGTAGCCATGGCTCTAAGGAACCCAAGTTCCTAAGGAACTACGGCTCATAAGGAATCTAGGCTCCTAAGGAACCCTGGCTACTAAGGAGCCCCGGCTCCTTAGGTACCCAGTCTTCTAAGGTTTCTAAGGAACCCCGGCTCTTAAGGAACCCTGGCTCCTAAGGAACCCAGGCTCTTAAAGAACCACGGCTTCTATGGAACCCAGGTTCCTAAGGATTCCGGCTCCTAAGGAACCCCTGCTTCTAAGGAACCCAGGCTCCTAAGGAACCCCGGCTCCTAAGGAACCCAGGCTTATAAGGAACCCAGGCTTATAAGGAACCCCGGTTCCTAAGGAACCCAGGCTCCTAAGGAACTCCTGCTTCTAAGGAACCATGGCTCCTAAGGAACCCCGGCTCCTAAGGAACCCAAGTTTCTAAGGAACTTTTGCTCCTAAGGAACCCCGGCTGCTAAGGAACCACGGCCCCTAAGGACCCCAGGTTCCTAAGGAACTCCGGCTCCTAAGGATCCCAGGCTCCTAAGGAACCCGGCTGCTAAGGACCCCGGGTCCTAAGGAACCCAGGCTTCTAAAGAACCACGGCTCCTAAAGAATCCCGGCTCCTAAGTAAC
The DNA here is from genome assembly GCF_046742065.1 of Oratosquilla oratoria. NCBI lineage: Eukaryota > Metazoa > Arthropoda > Malacostraca > Stomatopoda > Squillidae > Oratosquilla > Oratosquilla oratoria. The sequence goes on along the minus strand of NC_134782.1, from coordinate 72,192,191 downwards.
TCCGGATCTTGAGGAATCCCGGCACCTAAGGAACCCAGGCTCTTAAAGAACCCAGGCTCCTAAGGAACCCAGGCTTCTAAGGAACTCCTGCTCTTAAGGAACCCAGGCTTCTAAGGAACCATGACTCCTAAGGAACTCCGACTCCTAAGGAACCCCGACTCCTAAGGAACCCAGGCTCCTAAGGAACCCCGGCTCCCACGGAGCCCCGGATACTAAGGAACCCAGACTTATATGGAATCCAGGCTCCTAAGGAACCCAGGCTTCTAAGGTACCCCCGGCTCCTACGGAACCCCGGCTCCTAAGGATCTCCGTCTCCTAAGGAACCCAGGCTTCTAAGGAACCCAGACTCCTAATGAACCCAGGCTCCTAAGGAACCCCAGCTCCTAAGGAACCCAGGCTCCTAAGGAACCCCGGCCCCCAAGGAGCCCCAGCTCATAAGGAACCCAAGCTTATAAGGAACCCCGGTTTCCTAGGAACCCCGGCTCCTAAGGAACTCCGGCTCCTAAGGAATCCCGGTTCCTAAGGAACCCAGGCTCCTAAGGGACTCAGGCTCCTAAGGAACCCCAGCTCCTAAGGAACCTAGGCTTCTAAGGAACCACAGCTCCTAAGGAACCTCGGCTTCTAAGGAACTCCGGCTCCTAAGGAACCACGGCTCTTAAGGAACCCAGGCTCCAAAAAAACAGGGCTCCTAATGAACCTAGGCTTCTAAGGAACCACGGCTCCTAAGCAACCAAGGCTCCTAATGTACTCCGGCTCCTAAGGAGCCACGGCTCTTAAGGAACCAAGGCTTCTAAGGAACCACGGCTCCTAAGGAAACCAGGGTTCCAAGGAACCATAGCTCCTAAGGAACCCCGGCTCCTAAGGAACCCAGGCTCCTAAGAAACCTAGGCTTCTAAGGAACCCTGGCTTCTAAGGAACCCCGGCTCCTAAGGACCCACGGCTCCTAAGGAACCCAGGCTCCTAAGGAACCCAGGCTCCTTAGGAACCCAGGCTCCTAAGAAGCTCCAGCTTATAAGGAACCCAGGTTTCTAAGGAACCACGGCTCCTAAGGAATCCCGGCTCCGAAGGAACTCCGTCTCTTAAGGAACCCAGACTCCTAAGGACTCTAGGCTCGTAAGGAACCCAGGTCTCTAAGGAACTCCTGCTCCTAAGGAACTCAGTCTTCTAAGGAACCACGGCTTCTAATGAATCCAGATTCCTAAGGAACTCCGGCTCCCAAGGAACCCCGGCTCCTAAGGAATCCAGGCTCTTAAGGAGCCCCGGCTCCTAAGGAACCCAGGCTCCTAAGGAGCCCCGGCTCCTAAGGAACCCAGGCTCCATAGGAACCCAGGCTCCTAAGGAACTCCAGCTCCTAAGGAACCCAGGTTTCTAAGGAACCACGGCTCCTAAGGAACCCCGGCTCCGAAGGAACTCCGTCTCTTAAGGAACTCAGGCTCCTAAGGACTCTAGGCTCGTTAGGAACCCAGGTCTCTAAGGAACTTCTGCTCCTAAGGAACTCAGTCTTCTAAGGAACCACGGCTTCTAATGAATCCAGATTCCTAAGGAACTCCGGCTCCCAAGGAACCCCGGCTCCTAAGGAATCCAGGCTCCTAAGGAGCCCCGGCTCCTAAGGAACCCAGGCTCCTAAGGAACCCCGGCTCCTAAGGAACCCCGGGTCCTAAGAAACTTCGGCTCCTAAGGAACCCCGGCTCCTAAGGAACCCAGGCGCCTAAGGAACCACGGCTACTAATTAACCCAGGCTTCTAAGGAACTCCTGCTCCTAAGGAACCCATGCTTCTAAGGAACCACGGCTCCTAAGGAACCCAGGTTTCTAAGGAACTCCGGTTTCTAAGGAGCTTCGGCTCCTAACGAACCCATGCATCTAAGGAACCTCGGCCCCTAAGGAACTCTGGCTCCTAAGGAACCCAGGCTCCTAAGGAACCACTGCTCCTAAGAAACCCAAGCTTCTAAGGAACTCGTGCTTCTAAGGAACCAAGGTTTCTAATGAACCCAGGTTCCTAAGGAAGCCAGGTTCCTAAGGAACTCCGGCTCCTCAGGAACTCCGGCTCCTCAGGAACCCCGGCTCCTAAGGAACCCAGGCTCCTATGGAACCCAGGCTCCTAAACAACTCCGGCTCGTAAGGAACCCAGGCTTTTAAGGAACCACGGCTCCTAAGGAACCCACGCTTCCAAGGAACTCCTGCTCCTAAGAAACCCAGGCTTCTAAGGAACCACGGATCTTAAATTCCGGCTCCTAAGGACCCGGGCTCCTAAGGAACCCGGGCTCCTAAGGCACCCAGGCTCCTAAGGAACCCCAGCTCCTAAGGAACCCCAGCTCCTAAGGAACCCAGGCTTCTAAAGAACTCCGAGTCCTAAGGAACCCCGGTTCCTAAGGAACTTCGGCTCCTAAGGAACCTCGGCTCCTAAGGAACCCAGGCTTTTATGGAACCACGGCTCCTAAGGAACCCTGGCTCCTAAGGAATTCCTGCTCCTAAGGAACCTAGCCTTTTAAGAAATCACATCTCCTAAGGAACCCAGGTTCCTAAGGAACTCCGGCTCCTAAGGAACCCCGGCTGCTAAGGAGCCCCGGCTCATAAGGATGCCAGGGTTCTAAGGAACCCCGGCTACTAATGAACCCCGGCTCCTAAAGAACTCCGGCTCCTAAGAAACTCCGGCTCCTAAGGAATCCAGGCTACTAAGAAACCCAGGATCCTAAGGAACCTAGGCTTCTAAGGAACTCCTGCTCAAAGATACAAACTTTGGCTGTTTTTGTTATCCAAACTACCATTTCGTCTTTAGTTAGATGAAGAGTATTATGTATTCTTTGGAAAAGATTTTGAAATTTGCTACTTTGACCTTGATATAATTATTCAAGCTGTAAATGAGAGGTAATTCTGAAAGAAGATCATATGGGAGCCTTTTGTCCGAGCCAAAGAGGACAAAATGAGGAGATTACAATATTAACCTATTAATGGAACTATTTATACAAGCTTGAATTATGGGGAGATGTTCATCTCAAGAAGGGTGAAGATCAGAAGCAAGATGTCTCAGAACATTGAGAATATTTCTATTGTGGCGTTTGACTAAGCCATTTGATCTAGGGTGATAAGCAGTAGTGTTGTATTTTTTATTTGAAAGTAATTATAATTGTGAAAAAGAATTTAATTTTTTAATTCAGTCCCGTTTTCACAAATCAGAGTTTTGGGTGTAGTAAAGAGAGATATGAGTTTGTCAATAAGGGTCTTCGCTACATGCTGTGTTGTTTTGTCTGGTAGTGGTGACAGAATACAGAATCGAGAAAAACTTTCTACACAGACAAAGATATATTGGTTTTCGGTATGTGTAAGTGGTAACTCAAGATCAAGAGTGACTGTGTCGAATGGTTTACAAGGTGTAGGGTGAGTTAGAATTGGAACATGACCGCTGCTATAACTTTTGTGAATCGCGCAAGTGTGATAAGAGTCAATGTAGGTGTGAATATCCTTCCTCATGGTTAACCAGAAGTAGTACAATCTGGCTTGTGTAACGCATTTCTCCTTGCCAGGGTGTACAACAATGGGGGAATCATGTATAAGCTTTAACATCTGGAATGAGATCCATAAGGACTACAAGTTGAAACACTGATCTGTTTGGTTCATGTTTGTTCGTTAGTGTTGTTTTGTGATACAGAATGACATCCACTAATGTGTAATTGCCGATATCAGGAGGAAAGTTTTCTGTGTTAGTTGTGTCTGCAGATTCGAGGAAGTGTATGACATGTTTTCAAAGATGGCCTGATCTGTGCGCTGCGGCAACGCGTGCTTTTATATGAGTTACTGAAATAGGATTTTGAGTGATGGTCGCAATATGGCGATTGAGAGCGTCTGCAATTAGGTTCTATTTTCCTTGAACAAAATGAAAGGTTGGTATGAACTCTTGTATGACAGTGTTTTACTCAAATATATGAATCTGTTTTCCCTAAAAAAGCGTAGACTCAGAAGTGACTTGATACAGGTCTTTAAGACTCTAAAGGGAATTGACATCAAAAGTGACAAAACGTTCACACTGAATGAGAATCCGATAAGAAACAATGGTCTCAAACTGTCTGGAAATAGGTTTAATTTGGAAATGGGTAGAAACAACTTCGCCAACCGTGTAGTTAATGAATGGAATAAACTTCCTACAGTTCAGTTCGAAGCTTTAAAAATCATTTAGGTAAACACATAAGCAAGATGCTGTAATGATTATCATTTATTTTATATTATTTGTTTATTTGCTTTATTATCATTTGTCTGTTTCTTTATTATTATTTGCTTGATTCACATTTATCATTAGTTGTATGTCAACTTATCATTATTTATCTGTTTGTTCATTATTCAACTATACCTATGCATTTATTTATCTTATTTATTATTATTTATATTATTACATTTTTATTTATTTATTTATCATTATTAATTGTTTTCGCATCCGACCTAGTTATGGACCAAAAGGTCTCCTGTCGGCATGCTATGCCTTTGTAATCCTTTGTAATCGGAAACAAATTACGGTCGATAATTGCACAAATGCCTACTTCAACTTATGGGTACTGTAGTCTGTACGCCTCGAAGAATGTTCAAGGGTATGGTATACTACGTCGTGATCTAATACTAGCCAGTTTGCCAAATCAACCTTAGTACATGCCTCTCTCTCTTATTTGCCATCTATATGCGATTTTTTATTCTGTTTATAGTAAAGGAATCTGTATAATATAGTGAAATTACTATCATTTTTTTTTAGGATTATAATAACAATTTGAATAAAGTCTATGACATGTGGCAGCGCCCTAAAGGACGAGCGGGTTGGCCGCCGCGGGTGCAAAGCGGGTCAGCCGCCGCGGAACCGCTTTATATTGATTCCTATGTATACTCTCGTCTGACATAGCCAGGCGGGCTGGCCGCGGCGGTTCGGTCAGGCGGGTAGACCGCCCGTGTGACATCAGCCTAAGACGCCGAGGTGGTGTCACAGGTGAGACAGCTGCGATGTGGGATAATCGTTGTTGTAATCATAAAAGGTGATACTCGTTGCACTTCTATACACCTTCCTTTACTATATAGGCTACCGTATAAAAAAAGCAAATAGCACATAGATGATGAGAGAGAGAGAGGGGGGGGGAGGCAGAGGCATGTACTGAGGTTGGTTTAGCAGAATGGCTAGGAGTAAATCACGACGTATCGCACACCCTGAACGACGGAAGATGCGTAAACATACTGGAACAGCTGGTCGGCAAGTATTACCCCTGGGTTCCTAAGGAGGGGGTGATTTGTCTGTGCGCTTAAACAAGCTGGTTGAGAGGGGTAGTTGTGATATGCAACGTATGCGTTTCAGAACTCGTAAGTGTTACATGCGATTACCACAAGAGGTAAAAGAGTACGACAGTATGACGAGAGTTGTGCGCGCGACACGATTGGAAGAGAAGTCCTTCATCTTATGCGTAGGAGAGATCACAAGTATTAAGGCACTGTTGCGCGCCGCCTTGATGCCAGGCGCCACATGCGGAACCACTTCATGAGTCGAAGAGAATCGTGAGTTCGAGTGCAGATCGTTGTCAGTGCGGAGGCGCATTATGAATTAGCATGGGCATACAGTAACATGATGGAGTACGAATTAAGCAAGGTACACCAGGTGAAGCGAAATGTTACAAGAAGACCTTGCATAGTGCACAAGTATTGCAGAGAACCCAGATGGACACCACAGCACAATTTGATTTGGA
>NC_134782.1:72166482-72178982 GCF_046742065.1 Oratosquilla oratoria | reverse complement strand
ATTCAAACTCCTTCTCTCTTCCTCTCTTATGTTCCATGTTTCTGCCCCATACAGTGCTGTTGGCACAATCACTCCATCATGTAGTCTCCTCTTAGCATCCATTCCCAAATGTCTATTCCTCATTACACTTTTTAATCCACCAAGGCATTTACTCACTTCTCTCAATCTACATTCTACCTCCACCTCTTTTACTAGTCTTTCTTCACTCATTATTTCCATGTGTCCAAACCAACCTAATACTCTTTCATCAACCCTATCTTCCAACTCCCTTTCCACCCCTGCTCTCCTCCTCACCTCCTCATTTCTCACTCTATCCAGCCTTCACTCGGCCTGAAGATGGCCGAGTGAAGGCCGAAAGACGTCTCGAGTTATTATGGATTTTAGAAACTTACTTAGTACCCTCGCCTACGAAGATCGGAACACCGATAGAAAATTGAAAAAGCAAACTGCAAACTGAATAATCCTGTAACTGCTGTCGACTTCAATAGAACATGTATTCTGAATGGCCTTTATCCCAAATATATATATATATATATATATATATGTATATATATATATGTATATATGTATATATATATACATATATATATGTATATATATGTATATATATACATATATATACGTATATATATGTATATGTATACACACATATATATATATATATATATATATATATATATATATATATATATATACGTACATTAAGTGAAACTAAGTTGAAAGGAAGGAGTGATTTAGAGTTAGGAGTGTGGTGGGGAGATTGTCAGGAGTGAGGAGGGGGCGAAGGAGCGAAGAAGTGACTCTGCAGTGATGATATAGGGAGGTGAGTGGTGGAGTGGAGAGAGGTGTCTTCAAGGTTAATGTCGGTAAAGGTGTAACTGGGATGGGAGATGTGGATTTTTGTTAGTGCATATGGTCCTGGTAGGGAGAAAAGTGTAGGGGAAAAGCAGGTTACATATATTTATATATATATATATATGTATATATGTATATATGTAAATCTATATATTTGTGGATATATATGGATATATATACATATATATATATATATATACACATGTATATATATATATATATATATATATATATATATATATAAATATATATATATATATATATCATTGGTGAGAAATGTAGTAACGCATTTGTAAATCACAACTAACACCACAGTCGGACAAAGGAAAGAGTTGAGTAAGCGAAACTATATATTTCGATTGCTAACTGCAATCCTCTTCAGTAGTACAAAGTGGAAGGAGGATGCTTTCTTAAATAGCAACCTCTTACAAAGGAAAGGGAACTGGGAAAAGAATAAATGTCACTACCCCAACCCTTATGTGACCTGAGGATGACATGAGGTCGGGTCAGGAGGAGGGGGAGGAAACTTGTTAACAATTTATTTGGTGATGAATAATCCTGATATTATATCTGGGGTCCATTGACCCTTGGAAATATTTATCGTGGGTAAATACTCAATTAAAGTGGATTCCACCATTTTCCTTCTGAATCCACTTAAATTGAATATTTGCCCACGATAAGTATTTCCATGAGTCAATGGGCCCCAGATATATATCAGGATTATTCATCACCAAATAAATTGTTAACAAGTCTCCTCCCCCTCCTCCTGACCCGACCTCGTGTCATCCTCAGGTTACATAAGGGCTGGGGTAGTGACCTTTATTATTTTCCCATCTCCCTTCCTTTTGTAAGAGGTTGCTATTTAAGAAAGTATCCTCCTTCCACTTTGTACTACTGAAGGGGATTGCAGTTAATCAAAATATAGTTTCGCTTACTCAATTCTTGCTTTTGTCCGATAGTGGTATTAGTTGTGATATCAATCAATCAAATCAGCCATCCTGAGTCCACTGCTGAACAAAGGCCTCCTTCACAGCATTCCATGAATCACAAGACCGCGCCATCCTCTGCCACGTCACTCCTGCAAACTTCTCGATCTCGTCTCTCCACCTTCTGTCTGGTCTCCCTCTTCCACGCTTCTTATCTCGCGGCGTCCGCTCAGTAACACACTTGCTCCATCGCTCATCAGTCGTTCACACTAACTTTCCTGCCCAATTCCACTTCCTCTCTTTTACTGCCTCCACAATATCGTTCACTCTATTCTGCTCTCTCACCCAATTTGCTCTCTTTCGGTCTCTCAGTGTTATTCCCATAATTGATCTCTCCATTCTCCTCTGTGCAGTCCTTAGCTTTGTTGCCATCGCCCTCGTCAGCTTCCTAGTCTCACACCCGTAGATTATTGCTGGTAGAATGCATTGATTGTAAACTTTACGTTTCAAACATAAAGGTAGAGAGCCTCTCAGGAATTTATTATACTGATCAAACACTTTCCAACCAATTGTAATGCGTCTTTTTATTTCATTATCATGATCTTTCGTCACCTTCACCATCTGGCCTAAATGATTATACTCTTAAACTTCCTCAAGACTCTCACCATCAATTACAATCTCTTTATGTTGAACTTTCGTGTTGAACATTATTTTGTTCTATCGAGTCAAAGGCCTTCTCGTAATCTACAAAAGCTAGACACAGATGTATATGGTATTCTGTCGTTTTCTCGATTAGTTGGTTCATCGCCTGTAAATGGTCTCGAGTCGAATATCCGCTCCTAAAGCCTGCCTGTTCTCTCGGTTGGTTTCCGTCTAAAACTTTACTTAGTCTATTTGTAAGGATCTTGGAGAATACTTTATATGCGTTTGATAGCAAGCTAATCGGTCGATAATTACTAAGGTCCTTCTGGTTTCCTTTTTTATGAAGCAAAATCACTATAGCATTGCACCACGCATCAGGAATGCTTTCTTGTACGGCACTGGATGTACAACTGAGCTAATATAGTATTAATTAATTTCCCTACGTCTTTCAATAGATCTATTGATATACCATCTTCCCCAGGTGCTTTTCTTCTTTTCATAGTTTTAGAGCAAATTCTACTTTTCCTTTGTAATCTCTAATACACTACTAACGTCTACAGATGAATTTACTGACTCAACTACGGTCTTCGACGAGTAAAGCTCTTGCTAAAATTCTTCTATTTTTTTACCATTTTGTCTCTACATTTAATTATTCCTTCATTTCTATCCTTCAAACATATAATTTGCTCTCTTCCTATAGCATGTCTGCGCTCGGTCACTTACCTTTACCTTTCCGAATAGTTTCCTCTATTTCATCCATATTTCTCTTTCTTTTCTCTGGTCTCTGCCTTTTGTTGATAAGCTTGTTGTTTAGTTCTACTCTTTCTATTAAGTCTCTCCTGCTTTTAATCTGCATGGTCCTTCTTCTTTTAATTGGGTCATTTGTAGCTTTGGTGTATTTCTTTTCTCTAATGTTTTTTGTACTTCCTACTTTCTCTGCCGATTCCCTAATGATATTCACTAAATTCAAATTAATGTCTTCCACGCTGTCCTCGTTAGTTCTTAGAGCTTCGAATCTATTTTCAATTTCTAGCTAAAATTTCATCTTATTATCCTTAACCTTTGCAAGGCTAATTTTCTTTTTTAAAACTAGTTTATTTCTCTCGGCTCTGAACTCTGTGAAGTTGGTGCATAAACCTGAATTATTTTTAGAGTATATCTTTTGCACAGCCTAATCACAATCCAAGCTACCCTGTCCGATAAACCACTGAATTTGACTACGTTACCAGCAACCTCTTGGTTGATCAAGAATCCTACTCCACTAGATCTTTCTTTCTCCTTACCTCTATAGTAGAGCAGGTGGTGAACATCTTGTAATTGTATCAGCTTTTCTTCCGTTCTTCGGACTTCGCTCAGTCCTACGATGTCCCACTTGACGTTGTCTAGTTCCATTAAACTCTCCAGTCTGTGGTTTTCTGAGAGACTTCTTACGTCGTAAGTATAGATCTTCATTTTCTTCATGTTGTAAGCACACGAGGCAATGTGGTTGGACCTTTAAGAGACGATGATCCAACAGGAACGCCCGGTTTTGTTTTGGTTGTACTGTTCATGGTTGTTATGATTTTTCCCAGTAATCTCATCTCCTTGCCATCTGGTTTCTGGTGAGATATTTCTCTGGTGTCACCTTATTCATTATATTCGGTGAAGCCCTATATCTATAGGGTGGCCAATGGTCCACGCCGTCATTATGACGGTACCCCATATATCTATGAGGAATTTCCCTGTTTGCCATCAGGGATGTGCCAGTTAGCAGTTGGCCCTGCGACTGTGTGTTTGAGCTGTTCTTTGTCTGATCCTTCTTACAAAACCTGTTCGATATGGGTGACCCTGCAAAGATTTCCTCTCTATAGACATGGCTTTTGTAATCATTAAGATTCTCAAACCTATCCACCACGTCAAGGTGTCAACTCTCGGATGTGTAGTTGTGATATATGTATATATATATATATATATATATATATATATATATATATATATTATATATATGATATATATATATATGTATATATGCATGTATGTATGTATGTATATATATATATATATATATATATATATATATATGTATGTATGTATGTATGTATATATATATATATATATATATATATTGTATGTATGTATGTATATATATATATATATATATATATATATATATATATACACGTGTGTGTGTGTGCTTTGTATGTATGTACGTATGTATTAGTTTATACTTCTTATGGTGGTCGAAATTTAAATTAATTTCTGTGATTTGTGTTAAAACCTCGGTTGAGTGCATCAATGATTTTCATCTTATGTGAGCATTACATTGATGAGTTTTACAAAGTAGAGTATATTACAGTGAAATGTTCAACAGAAGTTCACATTTGTTGGCATGCAGAGCTTTGTGGTACATAACTGTGTGCCCACTTTGGAGTTCAACAATGTTTTAGACCAGCTAATTTGCAGTATAGATCAAATGCATTCGTAGTTGTGGAATCCTGGTGCAGTGTAACGGATGCTTGGCCTCAGTTCAGTGGCCTTATATTTGCTTCTACCATTGGTTCCTTCTCCTGTGAACCTCAGAAGTACTCGCATTGTTTCATGGTACTGGTCACGACACTGCAGGATTGATTTGTGCATGGCTGAAAGGGCATTTAGTTCTGCTCCACTGTATAAAAATACAAGTGCAGCTATTTTGTAAGAAGATTGTGGTGGATTGGATCAGCAGCTGCTGCGACAGTGCATCGAGGCCAGCATTGCTGATGCTGCTGCTCCCATTGAGATGCTGTGAACTTCCCCGGCTCAACGAACCTCCTTCTCTCTCCTCTCATCCTTCCTTGCCTTACCACCTTACTGGGGTTCCTCGTCCGCTGGTGTTCGCATATGGAGTTTACTGTTTTGAGCTATTGGAGACATGTGCATGACATATCTAATTTTAGGAAACATTATGCAAGTTCGAGATACTGTGGTAGATACCGAGGTTACCATCTGCTGTGCAGCTCAGACTCTCGGTCTCTGTTCCCACGTTACTGGGCTAGGCAACAATTGCTATCCCTCTGAAGGTCCACATATTTCTCCGGAGATTTGGTAACCTTCGTCAGGAGCTCTAGGATTGTGTCCTTGTTACTATAGACCCCTGGGTGCTGACGATTCGGGCCAGATGTAGGTTTGGCCCTGGAAAAGCTGAAGATTAGCTTGTGTTGTGGACGAACCTCGTCGGGCAGCGTGGTTGACTAGGCGTGCTGTCAGGTGAGGTCGGGGGTGGAGGTGGAGAGGGTTATCCAGATCTCGTTGGGCTGTAGACTTGCACCAGCAGTCTGGCCGGAGACGTTGTCGGGAGGATACGTGTACTTTCGTCTTCGGCCTGCGTAGTTTTGTGTTCTGTGATGTGCCTATGTGATCGTGTTCTGTACAGAGTGCTGAGAGATTCATAACCACAACAGCAGTGAAGCAAGCCACAACGTCTACCTCATCCATGCAGCCTCCCGTATGCGCACATTTTGTCCCATTTAATCGGCTTTGTATATTTGTTGAAGACGGAGTTTTTAACAGTTGTTAGTCAGACGTGGCGGCATTCCGTGTCTGAAAGGTGCGGTGTTATTAATTTGCTAGTCAGACCAGGTAAACAATTTTACTAAGAGAGCGACCTGCCGCCACTGCTGGAGCTCTCCGAGAGGCAACAGGAAGCTCTTGATCACATTCACAATACCTCCGCCATCATGTGCACTTAATCGCAAAACTCCTCTTCGCCGCCAAGAGGAAGGGAAGAAAAGGAGCTTGACGTGGGAGATATTTATTAATTATTATTAGTAACCGGGCGGACCTTATCCCAAAATGGAGGCAGCCATGGATATGTCCATAGACTTATTGTGTTGTGAAAACGCGTCCTTGGACTTGGACATGACAGCGCAGACGTATCTGGACCCAGTGCTGTTGAGGGACGATCGAGTCTTGTCCAACCTCCTTCGGACGGAGGATTTCTATGCTCCCAACCCCGCCTACTTCGCCTGTGTTCAATCCGAAGTCAAGGAATGTAACCGCGAGCTCGTTGCCCAGTGGATGATGCAGGTGAGTACGCCTGTGTCACAGGGTGGCCGTTCTTCTTGTTTTGTTCAAAATTTCCTCTAAATCACGGGCCGATCTTGTGTTACAGAAACTTTCTTTGGGGATCATAGATTGTTGAGGCACTTGGTTGTGCGAGTTGTATTCCGAGATGGTGTGTGTTCTACTTGGGTTTCTTTGAGAGATAAAGTGTGTATAGTGTTTTTTCGTGTAAAACTATTAGTGCATAGTGTTTTTTCGTGTAAAACTATTACTGTATAGTGTTTTTTCGTGTAAAACTATTTGACATTAATCTATATATTTATTGGAAAATTCATGCGCTCAGTTTGCCCTCGTTCATGCACGGGATTTTTTTTAATCATTTTATAACAACGAGTTAATCCTCATACTTTGGAAGTCCAATGCACTATCCCAGTTGTCTTCATGATTGTGATGAGATGTCTAAAGAAAATATGTTTTGTTGTGTGAATATTTTGTATTTTAGGTGTTTGCAGTTTGAAGCTTGTATGAATCGGTATTATTAATTGTGGCATTGCAGTAGTTGTGGTTCGAATGGCCGTTATCTGCATGGTGCAGGATATATGTAGTATTATGTGAAGTATTTGATTTTGCTTGTAGAGTAACCTTGTTATTTTTAATTTGACAGGTTACTGCAATGTTTTGACAGTGCCCATGAGTATGCCAAATGGCATGCTCGTTCTTATGATGTGAGTTGGCTGTCAAAATGCAACTTGTACGATGCGGATCTTACCTAACATGTCAGAAGTGTGCGAATACAGCTTTCATAAGGAATACTCATAAATTAAGAGACTATATATAGAAAAATTAAGTACTCTACAACTGAGTATATATATATGTGTGTAATTCTGATACATCATGGATTAGATTCGGGTGTTCAGTCATACCACCTCTTGGATCACAAAGATACTTTGAATCACTGTGATACTTATTGATAAACTCAGTAGGGTTGAAACAGTGGCTTCCTCAAGTGAATTTAGGGGAAATAGCAACCCTACAAGTTGTCGCTGGTATAGTAAGATCTTTAGGATGCAAGAGTACGCCAAACACAATATTATTTTCAGCATACTTCAAGAGTTTAATAGGTTGCTTTACAGCTTTGCCGTTTGCATTTCCCTTGATGTATGCTTGGGATTAGACATGCCTCTTCGGCTTGAAGACTTACTTCAATTCATTGGCCCGGGCACCCTTATTTGAATGAAATTGTCATCAACCTAAGCAAGAATATATTATTCCTTACATTGTCTGAACAGTGGCGGTATTGTACCTTTACGACAACCATATAGGTACGATGATACTTTCAATTTTTTTTTTTTTTTTTTTTTTTTTTTAGTTTACATTAAACGAATTTATTCAATTGTATGCAGGACCTTGTACTTGGGGGTTTAATGTTATACCCAGTTGGTGGGGGTGGCATACTGAGATAATCTAGTTTTATTCAATGGGGGTAGGGCTGAAGGAATTAATTCAAATGACTGAACGATCACGATGTTTATACAAGACTTCTCATTAGATTGGCGATTATACAGGATATTGTGATTTAATTAAGGTGTGGCTGACATGCTACTCCCGTTAAATTGCTCTGCCGTGCCTGAATAAGTTAGTGTTTAAGAGACCATAGTCGTTCTGTGGTGTCCCGAGGTTTGCCAGTGATTTACTCAGCCTATAATCGATATGCACTTGAGGAAGTTCGTCGACGTTGTCGTATGTTGCCTCGATATCAGGTAACAAGGACAAAAAATAGATATAGCACTATAATTTGTCAAGAGTGAACTAACTGAACTTTGTTTACTTCTTTGCCAAGACTATTAGTGACAGGGGCCTTTTTTGTTACATGCGTACGTGCATTTAGTTAATGAGTTTGGGAGTCTCGCTCGCTCCAAGAATGGATTCCCTCAGATCAACCACCCAGATGTATATAAAGTCAACATGGAAATGATTTACGGATGATATGAAGAACTCGCCCTCAGAATGTCCACCTGAAGAATCATTACCCCCGAGATATACCAGAGGAATATCCCAGCCCACACCATATAAAAAATATAACCGTTTGTGTTGTGCATCTCTGTTGCCCAAAATTTAAGAAGCATAAAAATAAAAATGCGCATACTTAAAAAATAACAAACAACATTTTTTTTTACACATTTCCAGACGATTATTTGGAAAATTATCATGTCTAATGAATTCTTGTGAAAACTTAAGAAGTGTGTGCAGCGCATGGCCTTCAAGCAATTCTTGTGTACCCTTATCTAATTCATTCGACTGCATGTAGTAACACCCACAATATTGGCTGAATGGTTCAAAGATTTGTGCGTGTATACAAGACCTTGAATATTGAGATATGTCTCCATTCGTCACTGAGTAACTGTTCTTGGATGAACCACTGAGTATTTTAGGGAGAAGAGTGGCAGTATCTCTTGTGTCGACATCCAATTGAAAAACTTCTGTTCGCATTGACAATACCTAATACCCAAATTGTGATGCACGACCACGATATTTCCGTTTATGTGAGAATCAAGATTCACCCATTTCATTTGTCAGCTCGGAATATACATGGATTGTCTTGATGTATTAGTAATTTTGCAACGCCACACTCAGAGGGGAGCGGGTGTTGGGCTCCCACAATTATTGTGTGCGTGCAATTGCGGACATCCAAACATGACCCGTAATGTATTGGAACTATGTGATACGTATTTCCTTGTTGGGTAATATATTTCCACATAGTGTAGTTCTTTGTTTTCTAGCAGAATTATATAATTGCAAAAAAGTTATATTTTCAGAGTCCTTACATATTACATGTATTCTGGTGCCCGCAGTAGTACAGTGCACAGAATGCGAGTTTATAGTTTTTGTGAATGCAGCGTCCTAGATTAATTAAGTTGGTCTCATACTCAAATAATTTGACCTACGGACCGGCTAAACACAAATAGGATTTCCAAGAGGACCTGTGCGGAATCACGTTTGAGCCTGTGATGTGACCACGCCTGAGCGCTACAGGTTGCATCTTGTCGATGTGCTGGCTGGCTGACTCGGCTGGCGAGAAGGGTACCCAAGTCGCGTGGGAGTCGCGTGACGGGGGGAGGGGAAGAGGGGGTTACTGGTCCAATGTGATCATCGGAGTTCAGCAAGTAGGGTTCTGGGCTAGTATGGTAACTTTTCAATTTCCCACACTTGGTGTCCGTGAAAGTACAAACTTTTGAATGTCTGGAATCTGCATTGCAGCGATACAATCTGGTAAAATATTCTGTATTATTAACTAGTCTATACTGGTGTGACAGCATATTGCCAGTAATCTGGTTACTGATGTTCTATATACTTTTTTGTTCTCTCATAATTCAGTGACACAGTAGTCTCCATGGTGCCCTTGGACAGTTATCATTTACTGACAACAATTGATTATTTTCTATAACACTAAGCATGTTTGTGTAAAACTTTAGTTCATAGATGTAAAGATGTCTGGTTAACTGTAAAAGCACAGGAGAGGTCATGATGGTCATCTCAAAATATTATAATAAATGAGGGTCAGATCACGACGCGATTTGGCCCTCCGTTCAGTTGCTTACCGTCCCAAGAGACGGTTTGAGACAGGTATTCGATTCCCTCTGAATACGACGTCGCAGGAGATGTGCCTTTGCTGTCCTTGACCCCTTCCACGGACACCAGACGATGTATTGGCCCAACACACAAGGCAGTCGTTGAAGAAACCCCCTCAACAGTTAATGATCGTACAAGTATACCGTAGAATAATCACAATATTAATAATAATAATTGACTGGTGTCACAATAAACACAAAAAATGACAGTGAAGTTTACGGGTTGGCAAAAAAATTGTGCATGAGTGTTTATTTGGACTCAGTTTTTGTATAATGAACATTTACTTAGTGAAGATAGGTTATGTGATATGCCCCAACCATAGCCCACTGTTGATTAAAATACCAAGTGGTATGAAGTGTTCGTAAGGAAGTGTTTGAAGTTTAAACTGAATACGCAATAGGTTATCGTGTGTCTTCTATAAAGTGATTTATATGAAATTAGTAGTGCTGTGTTAGGTGATAGTGCGTAGTCCCTTGGTAACACAATGTGATTTGCACCTGAATATCTGAACGTAGATAAGCCCATCCTGTTCAACGGAAGATCATGTTGCGAAAGAACTACCCGTTTTAGTAGAACATACATAAACTGAGCATAAAGAATAGTAGTTTCTCTGTGAGAGTTTGATATGTTTATGCGTCGTGAAAGTGTTCTATTGAGTACTTCATGTTATCTCCACTGATGTTATGAATATGCATTCTGGATGTCATGAACCAATAATTAATCAGTGATGAATTCGTGATGTGGATGTGCGTTTCGTGGGCCATTTAGAAAACAAATCATGGAAACAGCATTTCAAAAGTGCTAGGGGACGAAAGGATATTTGGAATTGAACAAATACTAACGGATTTTCTTACAACTATATTTGAAATAGCGTAGTACAGTGATTTGGTGAATTAGAAATAGTATGTGAGAATATTAAATTTCTATTATAAATAACGGTAATACTGTGAATCTTACGAAAGACACTACATAGAGAAGAAATTCGGGCATTTGCAGTTGATGTAGTGAAGTGCATCTTAATCTTGTGCACTGTGTGTCTGGAGGGTCAAGTGAATATGAGAAATGTGTGTGATATTTTATTTTCTGTATGTTGGTGGGTGCCCAGCAGATTTCAACTTCATCATAAATAACTCCTGTTGGAAAAGCAAGACAGTTTCTTCTAACCAATTGATGACAAACGCGATCGGGCTTGGGTATGGAACAGAAATGTCCCCTGCTAAGTTTTGTATGATTTTTGCATTTAGTGGGCCTACTCTGAAGAGTCGTCTCAGTATGGAGTCTGGTTTATTCAGAGAAAATATTATTTTCTTAAAATCGAGTCACTATTGAGATGCTCCCTGCCGCCGAGACGTTGTCCGACGTGGGAGTTTTTTTTATGTTTAATATGGCCCTACAGCACCGGACGAGAACTGCTGTCACTTGCCCCCCCCCCCAACTACCTGTACAATTATCGGTTGACATCGGTCGCCTTGTGTACGGCCACTCGCCCCATTATCCATCACTGTCCAACCTTGTCCCTCCGCCCCAACTATCCTTCACCTACCCTCACTGAGGTTCTACCATCACCCTCCACTCTCCACCCGAGCACGTCAAACTGCACCCACTTTACTTCCACCCACTCGAGACAGTGGAGTATATTCGTACGCAACGAATTCCTTCGTGCAAGGAGTCAATGTGAGAGGATGAATAAACGATCAGTCAATATTTTATATTCGTTCTTGTCCTCCATCTCCACATCTGCGCATAAAGACTGACCTTGTCCTATCTCTCCAAGACACCCATACGCCTAACCTCGGCATTCACCACCCACGCTCAACATAGAGCCTTCTGCTGCTGCTCGTTTCAACCCTTGAATTTACAGGAATTTAGGTTCCACGTGGCGACAGGTAATATTCAACCAAACCCCGCCTCAGAACTGAAGGTCAATCTTATTTACTCGCTAGAATAGCCCTACCCTTCCCTCACCCACGCATCTATTTTTTTTTTCCTCCACATCTGCATTTGCTTCACAACCATTCCCATGAAGGGTGTTCTCATGCTATTTTTGCGTCACGTATGGACAGGCTTCAACCCTTTCCTGAGTTTCCGGCGTTACTCCCGTGGGTCAAGGTGGGAAAGTGCGTGGAAGATGTAAGAGGGGTTTATTATTATTATTTTACAAAAGTGACACATTCCCTCCCACTTTTTTTGTGAAAATGTATACGTGAACTGCTTGCAGATAGATATTTTGTGGGCGTAGTGATCCTGAACACAAAAACTGCATGCGAGTCTTAAAGATCCTATGTCGTGTTGGGTTAGTTCTCCCATGTTAGGCTAATACCTCCTTGTAGCGCTTCGTAGACTTGTGACAAACATTAGACTGTTTCGTTCTGATGAAGATCGGATCCTGTCCTGAACAGGGTTTTCATTGAACCATGTTCAGGCTGA
>NC_134782.1:72066482-72161482 GCF_046742065.1 Oratosquilla oratoria | reverse complement strand
GTGGTGAGTGGGAGTGGAGTAAGTGAGGATGAAATAGGTGGGAGTGGATTTATGCCTTTGACTTTGGCTACCTTCCTTGTAAGGGAAAAAAAGCCCTTGGTATATGTATGCATGTATATATATATATATATATATATATATATATATATATATATATATATATATATATATATATATACACACACACACACACGAACATACACATAAGGGAGTGGCCAAGTCAAAAACACATATCCATTCACATCGTACATATAAGAACACATTTAGTACCCCTCCCCCGCACGTTATATGAATTAATTATCAAAGGAAAACGTAGACACTAGGCTCGAAATGTAATGTTTGTTGCCTGACGTTTTGATCCTAGCCTAAAGGCCCATAGGCCCAGCGTCAGCTACATACTAGCCATAGACCCAATAGAGCATTGATTGAGATGGAGCTAAGATTCTGTTTGATGAGGAGGCGATTCTTGGAAGGTCAGGGCAACCAAAGAGACCAATAAAATCATATATAGGCACTAGCCCTATTTACCTGGGCACGAGGAACACAATTCAGTAAGTTGACACATTAGATTTAAACTGTTAACCTTGTTTTGAGCCTCGAAGTTGCGAATGTTAGTTGTGGGAAAATTGCCGTAAACGCACTTCCTTTATACGTTTCTTCATTTTTCACCCCCGTAGCCTTGTACACCTTTATTTTTATTCCAAAAAGTCCTTGATGATGATTTGCATATGCAGCAATGAAAAGGAAACTCTTCGCTGTATTCAAAGGGCTTTAAAGGTCGTGGTCAGCTATGGTTGCTCCCTGCCTGCTGCAGTGTTTGCAGTATACAACCTCAGCAAAATTTCATTTGAATAACGTCAAACCAGTTGTTCTGACGTATCTCGACAACCCGAGGTATACAAAACGTGACCTGTGCTTCAGGTATATATAAAAGTAAGATATCTTTCAGCCATGGGCATGATATCACAACAGGAAACTTGCCTAATTTCCACAGTGGATTACTTTACAACATTGTTGGTTTGTCCACTAAAGTTGAACAATTATATTTAGGTGAAGAATATATCACGGGTTAATGAGGGTGGTAATAAAATGGTATTCCTGAATCCTTCACTACTCTGAAGTAACTAAACCTTAGTCAGAATGGAATCTTTTGACGTCACCGTTGAGGGGACCGAGGACTCTTTCGGAAATTCGACAACGTAGTTACGTCATTGTGAATGTGACTTCATACCCTGCTCCCCACAATAACGAATGCGGGGCGAGGTGGTAGGTAGTCAGTTATTTTTACTAATTGATGTAATGGAGGAAATATGTCAACACTACGAGAGGTAGAAATACACAAGTCAACATATGTTTAAATTATTGCTGTTGTATGTGATTGTTTATGCAAATAGTACCTGAATATTTCCCTGTATCTTATCGGCTTGGTGGAACGGATTTTGACCTTGAATGCAATATACTGCATTAAAATTGCCACGCTTGTGCACCAAATTTCGCATGGGTATCATTCCATCATTGCGCACGAATACATCTGTGTCATGGGTAAGGTCTTATTCATAGTTCACATGGGCAAATCAGAGTTGTAAGTTGATTATATTTGTTTGCTTATTGTACCTCAGTTATAACGTCTGTTACGTACCTAGGTATGATTCCTCGTGATGGGGACTAGATTACAAAATGTGGTTCAGTAGCTATGTAATGTAGCAGATGAGTCAGATTGACTACCATTCTTTATAGGGGAGAGGTCAAGTAGGCCGGTTTGCACTCGCCCTAGCAAAAACACCAAGTTATATTGTTTGATTATAAAATTGCATAATTGAATCATTTTATGGAAGTAACTGAATATTTCCAACTTATGTAGATATAGTGATAACTCAAAAATATTCATTTTAAAAACGTTAATTTTTAATGATCAGGTATAAGGTATTGTGAACGCAATCGGAACGTTATACGTATATTGTGACGTCACAGTAGATGGTGTTTTCCACACAAGCGCTCCCACGCTACACGTAGAAATATCAGTTTGGTTTTATCATTTACTCCACAAAAAGTCGGGATCATATGAAGAATCCCCTCCTCCCTCTATGGCGGGATTCTTCATTGGATTGAAAGAATAGAGAAGGCGGCCTAGAAATCATCACCCGTAGGCCTGCCATCATGACCTGTAATTAATTGGCTCAAACAATATCAAACTTCGATGAAGTGAAGTGTGTTCCTTAATCTTGTAATGATGAGATGAACACGGCGAAATAAGGATGACTACGTTTGAAAGTGAAAAACAGGCAGTTAATTACAAATCTACAATAGCTATGAGGGATAATTTTTTTGCCAGCTCTAATTGGTCACTTTAGACGTCCATTAATATACTTCGGGAGTTACCTCGTTGGTGAATGAAGAGTAAACTGTTCAGCAGGTGTTTCCGAGAAAACGATGATTGGCCTTTACAGCTTTTTCGGAAAGGTGTTCTAGGTATATTAAGTCAACCCTATTAAAATTTGTGGTACTAGGACAGTTGCAGAAGTTGACGAATCCTCTACAATGTAATCATGTAAAGGTAGAGTATAATTGTGGGCTCACATTAACTCAATACCATATGTAATTGGATGAAGATTCTTCATTCGTGATTTATTGGGGGGGGGGGGTTCATGATTCAAAAGTCATTAGTTTTCGACCTGCTCCAAAGACTAGTTATATCTGTGTGAACAATGTACTGCTTTAAAATATATTATGTTAAGCAGCGACGGTTGGCCAGATTATGGTGCTTTCATTATCGTGACAGTGATGCCTCCTGGCCAAGTTCTGTAGCACATATTTTCGTTTTACCTCGCTAACTTCGTCATGTCACACAATGGTGACAAATGTTTTCCCGTCTTGTCATTAGTTTCTTTGAAAAAAGAATTGCTGTATATTATTTCTTCAACCTTGTAGTAGCCTATTTTTGACGAAGAAGTACAGTTTAGGCAGCCAGCGTCATGGAATGCCCGGAATGATCGGCCTGGGGCTGTGCCACGGAATAAAAGTCGAGCCTTCGTGGGGCAGTGGTGAAGAATTAGTTTAACATATGATGAATATAGATGGCGTGTTCAGACATTCATGTGCATGTTCATGTCCATATCTGTACGTCCTTCGGTATCATACGTGTAAGATGTACCGTACGTTCATATCCCGAAGGCGTTGAGAAACATTTTTCTGATAGTTGATAGTCTTTTTCGTATTTTCCAAATTTTAACTATAGTTCTGCCATGTGGAGGATGCTGAAAAACAATTACTCCAAAGTTGTCATTATGTTTCGACGTTTCGTCTTTAATAATGATGTCTGAAGAAGAAACGTGGAAATATATTGATGCCATTGGATAACTATGTTAACCTTCTTCAGGTGACAGTGCCGTACATTCAATGCACAAGACTCGAAGTCGGCAATTCCAGGACTGGTCGAATACACAAACCACCAGACAATTGACTTGCCACAATTAATATATATATATATATATATATACATATATATATATATATATATATATATATATTTATATATATATATATATATATAGTGTGTGTGTGTGTGTGTGTGTTTGTGTAAGACAGATGAGTGGTACGGTGTTGAGGTAAAAGTAGAGAACAGTTCGAGATTAATGACGTTTCGTCCTCACCAGGATTTTTTCATAGTACTTACAACCATAGAAATATCAACACCATATGTATCAGACGAAGATTGTCACGTTCCAACGCTGTCGACCTCACTCCTCCCACCCCTTCGTTCAGCTTAGCGCTAATTAACCCATCTCGATGGTTGTTGCTCGGATGGGAAGTGATGTACGCTGCTTCAACTATTTTTCTCCTTTCCTTTGCGAGTCCTTTTTGTCGTACCTCTATCTCATCCCGCCATATATCACTATCCCTCTCCTGCCATGATTCTTTCTCCTTTTCTGCCCCCTCTCATTCTCTTCCTCTCTCACTCTTTTTTCTCTCTGTATCCCTTCCCCCGCCACATTTCTCTCTTTCTCTACCCCCTCACCCCCCCCCGCAATATTTCTCTAGTCCTACCCCACCATATTTCTCTCTTCTTCCCTCCACCATCATAGCTTCCTCTCTCTCCCTCCCTCTCTCTTCCTCTGTTGGTCCCTCCGCCATGTATCTTTTTCTTTCTCTCCCCCTCTTTTCCCTCTCTTTCTCTCCTTCTCCCTTTTTTCTATCTTTTATTATCTCTCTCTCCTCTTTACCTCCGACCCCCCGCCATATTTTTCTTTCTCCCTCTATCTCCGTCTCTCTGTCTACTTCCTCCTGCCATATAACTTTCTATCTTACTCTCACCTCCCCTTATCTCCAACTTTATCATTCATTAATTGTGTGTGGACATTTAAAATTTTTCAACGTGCCCTTCGTGAGCTGCCAAACGTTAAGATTAATATATACAATAATTCCTCTCACGTCACCTTCGCCTGTGCCCGCCCAACGTGAATACCCGGCCTCGTAGATTGGCGTGGTTACTTTTCAGGAATGAGACGGAGTCCAAAGTCTACAGATGCATTAGTTGTCAGTATTATTAATAACAAAGTTCTGTCCACGTAGACTACAGTGTTTAGTTTTCGTATACCCTACTTGCAAAGGTAACCTTTTCATTTTATGCCAAGAAGAATTTTAATATGTTCTAATATGATATTTGTATTTATCTCATCGATTAGTTCACTTATAAATCTTTATCTTGAACACCGTGAATAATCAATTGGATGTATTTAATTTATTATACATGTAACAATACCGTTAATTTTACATTATATTGTCGGGGTGATACTTCATGTGGATCGTCATATATTGATCAAGTCTGATTGTAATTCTATATTACAATTGAATGACCTCAATAACAAGCCCAACCACCGCGTGCGTCAATTACCTCGTTTAGGCTTCTGCCTAGTTTAGGCCACGCAAGAACAACACTACCTGTCCGAGCTGAGTCTGAGAGAGCGACTCAGCTGTACCAGTTAAGTTCAGGCGGTAGTACATGCATTCAGCACATAATCGCGGATTCTGTGCGAAGCAATATAGAGCCGGGGACGCAAACCAATGAAATTTGTACTGGTCTTATATATTGGAGCAACCCCTCCCCCCCAATTCCTTGTAGTGGGAATCGCTCTCGTACTACTGGCTGTAATCTTTCCAGCATAGTGGGCCGACCATATATATAGTACTCCAAATGCATCCACTTTAATTATCATACGGAGGCCATCGGACCACACGTGAACGATATTTTTTTTATTTTTACTCTATGTACAGTATGTGCAGATGCGGACATAAAAAGTGGGGTGGACGTTTCTGTACGCGTTTACATGTGTACGTGGTCACGAGCGTGCGCCAGAAACTCATCGACACTGGCTAATTTCGCTCCTAGGCTCTGAAGGACACTGCAACCATCCATTCCCTACCGATCACCTCTTCCATTGCCATTCTCTTTACACGCGCGCGCGCGCACACACACACACACACACACACACACACACACACACACACACACACGCACACGACTCGGTGGCACGGTTGGTAGAGTCTCCGTCTGTCACTATGGCGGTCCGGGTTCGAATCCTGCCCAGGGCTGAAATAATTTCAGTATCGCTACGCTTCGAGTCGTTACTCCAACTCTCGTGGGCGGGGAGTTGGGTGTGTGTGTGCGTGTAAGGTCACAGCATTACTCATAGATCGGTCATACCAGCTCTGAGCTCTCTTCCGGGAGGAAAATAGCTGTCGATCACGAGTCCAACCCGTGATCCAAAGACCAAGGTGTATCACACACAGGGCTGAAAAAGTCGGCATCGGTGCACTGCGAGCCGATACTCCAACTCTGGTGGGCAAGGAGGTGCTGTGATCGGGCCAAATATGAGCTCTTATCTGGGAGGGTAATAGCTGTCGATCACGAGTCCAATGAGTGATCCAAGACCATTATGGTGAATCACACACACAAACAAATACATTCTACTCCTCATGAGAATTCTCCTTGCCTTATGATATTTCATCTTGATTAGTCTGTCGCCTCGTGTCCATAGCTTCGGTTGATTCTTGGGAGGTGCCATTTATACTCCCTTTGAAATTGATAATACATTCGAAACCGGAAAATTCAGCGTGATGTCGTCTGGCATAACAATCACCCAATTTAGCGATCACTGTAACGTACATCACTGATATATTTAATTAACCAAAATGAATATTCTTTGTTATACCGTTAACATTTTATTTATTCCATCCTTATATATATATATATATATATATATATATATATATATATATATATATATATATATATATATATATATATATATATATTTTTTTTTTCCCACAATTTGTATTACTCCGGCACGTGCTCATGCCTACAGGCACCATTTTAATCACCACTAGTACAGTACCTTTCATCCCATGGCACCCACATCCCCTTGAGGTTGCATACCCCTTACGCCGCCACCATTTTGCTATGCTTAGTTGGGCACTGTTGCCGCCACTTCCTGGTGTCTTATCTGGTGATCGTGTCCGTCTCTGTTCGTCTTTGTTCAGGCCCGTCTGTGCGCTTTCCCACATATGTTCATTCCCCATTTGATCTGCCCCCCTTGCCATCGCCATCTTTGATCATGAAACCCATCCTGGAACCCTGATCCTTTTGTGTTCTTAAGCACCCAGGGACCATTAAGTTGGACACTTGACATACAATAGTTATCGCCAAATCATGACGAAAGCGATACTGTGCAGTCATATGTTTTTTACAACTTGAATTTGAAAATAATTCTAGTCTGATATCAGCTAACACGACTCCATTTTCGCCAATGTGTTGCGCTGAGGTCAATCGGAGACACCATTATCAGAACTATAGTTTGCACACAAGGTGGCTTGCTGGCTCGCTCTCTCTTCCAACGATGACGAAGGTGGAATTTTTTTTTATGTCGCAGAGATCGACTCGGTTGAACGTAGTTGATCAAGTTTTGTTAGTGTCTGTTGTTAGTCAGCATGCTTATGTAGTTAGTATGGACTAGTATTTGATGTGCGCGCAGTGACCTTGTACGCATTTTGCATGTTTTATAGTATACAGGGAGTTAGCTATGTGGAGTCCTGTCTCTTGTTCTCCAATTGCTATAATTCCTTTTTAAATTCGTGTATGGTTCCAGCTTGTGATATTTCATCTAGGATACCACGTGAATTTGCGCACCTGTATAACTTAAATTCCTCACCTACTTTAGTCACTTATTCTCGAATAGAAAAGAGAGAAACAAGTGTGGATAAAAGTAGCAGCAATCGGATCTCATGATGAAAGGCTCTCAGTATTTGGACTTAAGGTATCTGAGAACAATTCTAATTCGATTTTGGTACACCTGTAGCCACTTCATAATGCATCATTCATCGGGTGCTTTGACGCACCTCAGTATACCTGTGACGTCATTGTCTTCCCTAAGTAAGCATGACGTCATTTCTCTGGTATAGGAGTATGACGTCATCTGAACTTGAGACAGGGTTCTTGCCTGGCGAGGCCCCAGCGCTCGCCTTCAGTTGAGCCACGTTCACTGCACCCGTCAAATCTTCTAGAATATGGCAAATTCCATTTGTGTGGACACATCACGTATGTTGGATTAACCGTTTTCTTCCTTCGTGGTGGCGTAGTCGGAAGCGTGTCGATCTCACGTTCGTTTACTTGTGGATTTGAATCCCTCACTTCTTTCCGATTCTCAGCAGTGACTGTTACCCCAACAGTCCAAGCGCATAGGACAAAGGTAGGGGGCTTCGGCCGCAGCTACGCGTAGACCACCTTCCCATGATCCTCGTCTTGCCATCTACCCTGTAACGCCCTTGATACCCACCCGTCTTTTCCACCCACAAGAAGTGCGCCCTTTATGGGCATTACAGTGTTTGTTGACGTTGTCATAGAAGTGTAGGTTCTAGAAAAAAAAATTGTAAGTAGAGGAATATCATGGAGAGAATGGCTATGCGTTTAGCTTACACTTGTCGAGGAACACGTAACAAACAAATTTGGTCAGGTAGCTTCACAGACGATTTCCTGTCCACATTATCTCACCCACCTTATTCTGCCCATACCTTAGTGGACCACCGTGGCGACAGCAGTTGAGTGCCACGTCATGGCATGGTTGCTGGGTGGTAGTGGTGGTGTGTGTGTAATGCTGGTACCTCTCTCACGTGGCTGCATGCCACACTTGACGCCGCCGGCCTCTTGTCGCACTGCGCTACTTCGCACGCTCCCATCTCCGTCCACCCCCGCCCTATTCCTTTCTCATCCAAACTCTGTCTTCCTCCTCCTCCTCCTCCTCCTCCTCCTCCTCCTCCTCATTGCTCACCTCCTCTTCCTTCGTTGAGAAGATGTGTATGACCCCACCAATAGAGAAACCATTCCAGCCGTCTATGGGCATTATGTGTCCACCAGGAATCAATGCAGAAGAAAAATTCCAAGTTAGTGTATACCTCTCCAGACAATTTAAATGCATAACACGCCAATGCTCGAACTCGCCATAAATGACCACAAAGGAAGAGCATGACGACAGGACCTTTTGGTCCATAGCTAGGTCGGATGCTGAAAAAAATAGTGAAATAAACAAACAAATTAGATCATGAAAAACAATAAACAAACAGAAAAATAACAGTAATCTATGATAAATACTGGGAAGACTCCTCCATTGTATTATACTTCTTAGCGGTCGTGAGCCATTCTTCATTACAGAAGACGTACTGTAAAATTACTTCGTTACCGATGGGTTGTCACACAACTGATTAAAATCGCCTAGCGGTAGCCTGAATGAAGTGCCTCTTGATGCGAAATATGTTATTTTGCATGGTGTGCTTTTCATAACAGCTGAATAGAATCGCCTGGCGACACGGAGTGAAATGTCAAGTACCATGTGATGCGGAAATGACTAATGTGGATACAGAACATATCGAAGGATTATATATATATATATATATATATATATATATATATATATATATATATATATGTATATATATTAACAACCACAATACACTTTAATTCTAAGCCATCAATATCGGGAGACCGAATGGAGGCCGACATGCAGAAATTGAAATGTGGTACTGCCGAGAACTCGAACTCAGCAATTACATGTCGGCCTCCATTCGGTCTCCCGATGTTGATGGCTTAGAATTAAAGTGCATTGTGGTTGTTAAAAGGTATTTCTAATCACTGGGACCCATTCAGTGTTGTATATATATGTGTGTATATATATATATATATATATATATATATATATATATATATATATTTTTTTTTTTTTTTTTTTTTTTTTTCTTTTTTCCTCTCCTGCCACTCATGTACTGTGCAGAGGTGATACTACTGGAAATATGGCTATATGAGATAACTACTCTGAAATGTATCAGCTAGGGAAACGATGTGTGACACAGCTGTGGTAACTGGTGAAACTGGTTACGGGACCAGGAGGTGAGCATTGTTCAGACGAGGGTAGGAATGTTTGGGAGTAGAAGAGGAGAAGGGGACGGAGCAAGCGGAGCGATGACGTCATGGGATGAAACATAGAAGTGTTGGCAGGATTGGTCCCCTGAGTGTGGGCGGCTGTGGGCGTGGGTCCCCCGGGTGTGGGCGGCAGTGGGCGGCGACTGCGCCTGCCTGGCAATGGATGCGGGTTACCATGCGGTGAGAAGTCGTCGTCGTCGTCGTAGTAGGCGTTATCTCTCCCGCCTTGCTGTTATAACAACGGCCACTGCCTTTTCAGATCCCCGCCGAAACCACCAAACTATGACGAGGTTATGAGCTATTCGCTCGCATCCTGCGCAAGTCAACGGTCGTTGGTAAGCACTTCCCACTGGACATAAACACTTATTACGTCAACTGTACATTTTACCCTCGATTGAGAGGGTTTTGCAAATGCGTTCATGCCGCTCAACTCAAACTGTACCGTGCGCATTACCAAGAACAACTACAGGCACTTTGTATTACACGTGCTGTATGAAAAGAACCCGTTTGGAAGGCACCCTTTTAACAGACGCAAAATTCTCCACAGAAATTAAATTATCTTCATTATGGAAGGGTAGATAAAGTATTAATCTAATCTAAAGTAGAGCGAGGGATGTTGTTGGGTAACCAGTTTTAATCTATAGTTCGATTGTGAACGGGTCTGATTCAACTTCAAAAGGAGGTCGCCAAAAAATTGGACAAATTATTTCACCTTGACATAATCGGTACAACATAAAAATGGCGCTGGCATTCACTGTTTACCTTATGTCACTGTGTAACACACACCTACTAGTGGTATGCTGTCGACATACAATACGCGTTCATTCATTGTAAGCTGTAAAAGAACCGCTGTTACGAGCGTCACTTCCCATGAAGAGTCGTCTCACTGTTGGAACGAGGAATCTTGAGCAAAAATGTTGATATTGTTTCAACACTTTTTGTGTATAAGGTATTATGTAAACAAATATGACGAGTCAGTATATAAGTTTTATACGTATCGTCAGTATTTAGAGTGAATAAAATGAGGTAGTGTAGTTTGGAGATTAGCGGTCGACCGCGTTTTGCACGACGTGGGGCCCCGTCCGTCCTGTGATTTTTATTTGACCTACAAGTCTGAACACACGAGACAAAGTTGACAGCTAAGCGTCCTCATGCGTAAGCTCCTCGCATCTCTACCATAGTGTTTGTTCACGCCAGTCCTTGTTCCGACATTTGCGTTGAAAAGTAGTCGTACACTTTTTCTCCCAGACCATGAAACATAAAAAGTTCGTACGTAATAAACAACACCGTTTAACAGTACAGGAACTACACAATTTTAACGTAGATATGTTGTTAACATACATGCCTATCCCAAAAGGCCCTTTCCGAATCCTTATGAGGCGGGTGACCGATTCAAAGTTCACCCACCCTTCACCCAACCAAAAACCATCTGTTGTACCTTCTCTCATAGCTCCTCGTCTCAAGTCTGAGGCAATGCTGCAAGATACATGACCTCCACAGTGGAAGGAAGGGCCTGACAACAGATGCTAGTTTACTCCCACCACATCACATGACAGCCCTCTGTCTCTCTCTCATCAACTCGAAGTTTTTCATGACAGACCAAAAGAAATCCATTCGGGCCGCGTCAATTTTTCATCTATTCACAACTACTCTCCACCCATACCTGTCTCTTGATCTCTCCCTTCCTTTACATTATTTCCGTATCCCCAAAACATCCCAATATTCTTTGATCTACACTATCTGCCACCTCGCAACCTCCGTTCTCTGACCTCAGTGTATCTATCCGTCCTTGTAACTCCCACCATATTTCTTCAAGCACATTTGGGTTCCTTTCTGCGTACTTTGAATTACAAGTCTGCTTTATATGATAACCTGGGTACAATCACCCCTTCACAGTTTTCACTTTGCATTCATCCTCAGATACCAACATCTCATGGCACTTTTCATCTCCCCCCCCCGACATTTACTTTCCCCTTACTCTGTAATTTACCTCCACCGCTACACCTCCATTCCAGCCTCTCTTCTTTTGAGCTCATCTTCTCACCGCCACCCTCTCCCCTGCATCTCAACACATTACTTTTGACCGTGTTTCTTTTTATCTCTCTCTCACTCTCACTCTCACGCGCAAGCACCAACTGCCTCAGTCCTTCCTCCTACTTGCCTACAAGCTAGGTGTCATCCGCAGACAGCAACTGGTTCATTTCCCACTTGTTTGATTTTGGTGTCTTAGTTCTTTTTTTTTTTCATCCGACTTCGAAAGAACGAATGTCGTCCTTTCGGCATATTTTGCCATTGTAACCTATTGCTGAAAAAAAAACACCCTGCATGAATTCTTTGCCTGTATGAAACGTCTCTGCCTCGGTCAGTGCTATGCACTCTTGGCTCTCCTGTCCTTTATTGCAATGAACACTCGGGATGTTATATACCTGTATTAGTACTAGAACCTACAAAATATGGTCTAGCTTAGTTGTGGTAGTGATAAGTGGATTACCATACTTTTTTACCAGCACATCTGTCTAAGGGGAGAAAATGGCACCGAACAGATGGATAGATGGGAGGCAGTGACAGAACGAAGGGACAGTAGAAATGTAAAGGTGATCAGTAATATCTTGAGTGGGTACCAGTCTCCAGTCATGAAAGAATGACGCGTGCCTCTGGCCCGTAGAGGTGTCACTGAAGTCCTTAAAATATCGACTGTATAAAAACATGGTCAGTGCCTCATACGGGGCAGCAAGAAGTGAGGACAAGTATACCCATTAAGGGGATGAATATGAGTTTGACGTTGCAGTAGAGGTGTGTGTGTAGTGTCGAGTGTGGAACATAGTTGGATGTTTTTATGTTCTGTATATTACATACCAGATATAATTTTTCAGTAATCCCGTCTCATCCTTATTTTAGGGGCATAACCTCATATGTGCGGTACTGAACCATTCCTGTTGTGCAAACAAGAAAGATATTAACCCTTTGATTTTTGCCAGCTGAATAAAATCGCTTAGTGTCAGCCGCTATCATGAAATCCAGTAGGTGGCGACACTCCGTTACGAGCGAGACACTCGTACGCCAATGTAGGAGTGGAGATTTCTCTCGCCTGATTCAAAGTTACTGTAAGGCGTTTGCCAGAATCAAATTCTTAACGGTGATGACACTCCTCAACGGTTTCATTTTTCTCCCCCGCAGGTCTGCCAGGAGGAGCGGTGTTCCGATGAGGTGTTCACATTGGCCGTCAACATGATGGACAGATTCCTTTCCCTCAAGAACGTCAGTAGGACGCAGCTTCAACTCCTGGGTACAGTCTGCCTCTTCTTGGCCTCAAAACTGAAGCAGAATCCACCTCTATCGGCCGAAAAACTGGTCGACTATACAGACGACGCAATCACAAGGGAGGAACTCACGGTAGGTTTATGGGACCATAGTTCATAATTATCGTACTACACAGCAGGTTGCCACTAGCTGTATTGGCTTTAGAGAACGGAACGACAAGGTTGTCGAAATTTGTATTCGGTTGACCAGCGCCACACAGAGACACCTCTCTAGCAGGCGTTGAGTGTCGGGAAAGGAAAAGTGAGGAGACGCAGTCGCTTTTGAGAATGTTATGTGTGTGGCCACATTCACGTTTCCAGTTCTTTGTACGGTTTAATTTCCCATACGTTGTATTGCACCATACCCCTTACATCTCACGGGCATGAGTATGCAATTAGTGTGCTCTTCCTTTTTTTATAGTAGTTGAAAACAGAAGTATACCCTACATACTTTCACCATGCGGAGGGTAGGTGACCAAAGAAGGATATGTTCACGTATTTATCAATTAAAGACCCAGGATTGAGTTGGTAGCATGGCCGTCCGGAGGGGGGGGGGGAGCAGTTGCCCCCGCACTGCCCCGCCCCGCCACCAAGAAATCCAGGGCGTATTTTAAACTTTGCCGGTCGTTACGGATAATTTCGTTATTCTATTTAAGTTAATGAATATCACAGTATGATTGATGAAAGTAAAAAAGTATCCCGTGTAGGTAATGTAGACATATGTCTGTGCAGCCAATTTGAAGTGTGTAGCTGAATATAGCCTTTTACCACTAACTGTCTTTAATTTTGCCCCCACCCCTTACCAAAAAAAAAAAAAAAAAATGCACATGCCCCTAGTTGATAGTAATAGGGACACCGCGATACGTTTGAGCCCAAGCGTTTTCACTCTTTAAATGCACACGACACGCCCAGAATATTTACTTTGAGATATTTCCGCTCATGAAGCCTCACCTACGATCCATCTGCGTGGAAGACAGCAAGGTCGGTTCAGTTGGAGGCTTTCTTCGTAGGTGGGCGATGAGAAGTTGGCATAGAGATGGAAAGGTATTCATGACTGTGACAGCAGAAACATCACCAACTATAACTGTGTACAAAATAACACGTGCAACAGGCGTGACATCACCACTCAGGACAACAGCAATTAGAGAATCGAGAGTGATTAAATCAGCAACAAGTTCCTGACGAAAACAAGAGTGTGCAGCTGTCATAGCATGTGGTGTCACCGGGTCCTCTTGCGCCTCGTCTCGTGGTAGTCTCATCTCGCCCATGCCTCTCACGCCTCCACGGCGGGGTCGGTCAGCGATGTTGAAGAGTCTGTTGCTGTTGAAGCTGCTTCCACTGCGACGTCGCCTCGGCCATCCCACATTTTTCACTTCTTGTTCAAGGATGTCGTGTTTTGTTTTTTCGGTGACACTATGAAGGCATTGGAAACGGATCCATTTTCGTCGTCCAGTCAGGCTTACTTAGGTAATCAGTGCCAAGAATGGAAAAACCTCATCCTGACCAACGGGTCAAGGATGATCGTTTAACGTGACGCCGAGGTGTACTTGAAAAAGGTTTTTCTTCAAGGCTGGCCACGATTACTTCTTGGATATGTCATTATATGACAGTTTGAACAAAAACCCAGCCAGTTGTTACGACGTAACTTGGCATCCTTAGCTATACAAAGTCTGAACAATATGCCTTTTCACCGTTGAGGGAGTGTGGAAGGTAGGATTGTCGGGACGATTTAAAACTCTGCTATTAAAAACTCTTAGTGTTTCTCAAGAAATATTATCTGTCTGTTGAAAGAAATTACTGTTTATCAGGGTACATTTTACATGGTAAGTTTGGAAATCAAAATGATATTGCACATATTGTGTGTGCATGTGTGTATGAATGTATGTTTGTAAGAAGATTTAAGAAGGAAATAAGTAAGGACTGGATTACCAACACAATGGTTAACGAATGGAATAGACTTAGTAACCATATAGTGAGCGCCGAAACTATCGATTGTTTTAAGAGGAGGTTAAATAACTTTATGGATGGAGATGATAGGTGGTAATGGACATGGAACTGCCCGGTGTAAGTCTTATGGTCTCTTGCACTCTCCTTCATTCTTTTGTTCTTATGTGCGTGTGTGCACGCAAGCAAGACGCGTCGCGATACATGGGAAAACAGGTGTTGGTGAGCGTGCTGGGAACAACTTGTTGTGCACTCTAGTTGGTGTAACGGGGGTAGATGTATCCAAGCTGTTCTTCAGCACAGTGCTAAGATTTGAGAGAATGTCACTCCTTAGCTCACTCCTCTCAATGTGAGACAGACGGATAGAAGGAAAGAGAAGTGTAAAAATCTCTCCGACATTGTGTGTCTGTCGTCAAAGGGAAATCTTGCCTAGGTTGAAGCCCCTTCAGTCTTCCTCCTCCTTTCCCTTCTCTTCCCCTTACTCTGTTTGGGAAAGGGTATTTTTTCATCAATAACCAACTTTTCTATCCTTCTGGGCAATGTCGCGCCGAAGGAACCCATGGAGATGTGGAATGGAAGTAGATGTAGGAGGGCAGTAGAAAATTGGCGATTGTAGAACTTATTTGAATTGTCCGTTGGGAAGTCACTAAAGTCCCGAGGATGTTGACTTGTGTTGTGAGTACCCAGTGCTGGGCTCCTGGGAATGGGAGAAGTAATTCAAAGTTCTGATCACGTAGTGCGCTCGAACGAAGTGAAACGATAATAAAAATTAAGATAAGCTAGTGCGGTTACGTGGGAATGAAAAGTACCTGCGACATAGAAAAATCCAATTATGGTTCTGGGCAGGAAGAGTATATCAGAATTATAACATTTTGTTCATTAAAAAAGTTCAAATCAGGCAGGTAGCTTACTCCTATAATGATATAAATTAAGCTGGATGCCCAGGTCGTCATTTTGGACGACCGGCTGTTAGCAGGAAGGCCTCATAATGTCGCCAGCACGAAGGAGAGAAAGGCAAGAGATACCTTGCCATTCTGTTAAAATAAGGAAGGATTCATTCATTTATGGAGGGTCATTGAGATCCTGACAGAATGCTTCAAATGGTGATACAGGATATGTTGTCATACGGCAGTGTCGAGTCTCTTGACCATTGATCCTGTTATTAACAGGACTTGACAGAACTGGGGATGGTAAACGAAATGGAAGGAAAGAGACGACGAACGAGAGAGAAAGGAGGCGAGCAATGGGAACGTTAAGGTGTCGGTCGGATGTTTATTGATCTGAGGTACGGCACAAGACTTTGCACTTAACAACATAGAGCTCTGTATCTTCATGGTACTCTACCCCTTCGTACCCCAAATTTTCTTCTATCCCTCTACAGATCAGAGCTACGTAGTACCTAAAACAGCCGGCAGGCTGTGCAGGCCCACTTGCAAGACAATATATCCTTTTATTACAGTGTTATATGATAAATATTCCTGTGAGCACTAAACAAAGCTGGTCAGAATTATCTTCACATCTCCTTCACCCTATAGCTGCTACTGGTCATCATCATTATCATGAATCTACAGCATCTACATTTTATTTTGTTTTCTGCTCTTCCTTCCTGCCCAACATCCCAGTGCATTTTCCCTTTCTATACCCGCCCGTCGCCGCCCTGCCTTTTGTATAGCTCAGATGCTGTTAATCACCACCAAAGCCCCCATGTCACTCACTCCCAACGTTATGTCTTCTTTGTATAGTTGGTTTACCTGACGTCTCTGTGGAACCCTCCTTCCTGTTGTGGAAGGTTTCTTACTTACGAAGGCCACGTACCTTCTGATTTTCGTTATTCATCAGGGCCCTTTCCATTAGGTACGAAACCGGATCTTGTCCCGTGACCAGCCGTGCTCATAGTGGGTGTTTTACCGCATATAATTTTGCTAATAAGGCTTTTTCTATGTATTGCATACAGTGAATATAGGGTATTTGTGTGTTCTCTTTCTTGAAGCCCAGACTAAGAAGCCTCCTGTCGAACAACACATCTTGGAGAAAATTTCAAGACCTTCTTGGGGGTGGCCTCTTTAAAGAGGCGTCCAGTTGTGCCAGTTTTCATTTTGGGTTGACCCCAAAGCAGCCCTGCTTTGGCCCATGCCCGCGAGTTGCTAATAGCCTTGTTATGTGATG
This sequence comes from Oratosquilla oratoria, assembly GCF_046742065.1. Taxonomy (NCBI): domain Eukaryota; kingdom Metazoa; phylum Arthropoda; class Malacostraca; order Stomatopoda; family Squillidae; genus Oratosquilla; species Oratosquilla oratoria. Next base: position 72,144,607 of record NC_134782.1, on the reverse strand, counting down.
TCACCATTGTCAGTGTGTTTGAGTCCTTGGCACCTGGATTGTGTTCTTTCTTCGTTTTTTTTTTTCTCAATGTGTCCCTTTGCATGCTTGGAGTGCACAATTTTTGATGATGGGGGAAAAAACGAGACGAGTAAGGTCTGTAGCGATGAGAGATGGCAAAAAGAAAGAAAAGGTGGGTTAAATTGGAAAAGGGAAGTAATGTTGAATTGAATGGGGATGATGGGCGACTTTTTTCCCTGTTCATCTTGATATACTCTGTAAATATTACAGCTTACTGTCAAAATCTTTGGTGGGAAACCGTTGGAACGATGTATGTAGGTTAGGGAAAAATGTTTGGGTTAGGATTCCACTTTGAACATAGTGCAGCAGAAGGAATAGATCCGTCGTGATCTTCCTTTGGCCCTATTACCTAGACGTGTCAGGAGAAACAAGTAACAAATATTCCTAGAGATATGTAATGTTGACTCAGCTCCTAAATGGAAGCCTTACAGTCATTTGTTGTAAGTTTTTATAATGTAGAAAGCTAACTTCTCAGCTTACTCCCCCTGTTGGAGTGCGTCATGGGCTCATCGCTAGGCCTGTATCACTACTCAACCCGGCGTTCGACCGATATTTGAAATGCCGGTTCTGATTGAATTTCATTCGCCCAAGTAGAACTTCACCTGTATCTTTCCCATAACCCAGTAGCACCAAACGTACGCAGAAAACCAAATTTGCAACGAATGTTGACAACTGCTTGGCTAGTGCATACGTAACGATATGGCAACGTCTATATTAGAGGACTAAAAGTTGTTTAATTATGGTTTTGTTTTAGTACGGGGTGCCTGCATGAACACAGCTCCTGTGGTGATTGACAGTGACTTTATTTTTTAAAAGACATTTACGTAGTCGTTCAATACAGGGTTCCTTACAGTGTAAATCAGGATCATCTTAGATACAAACTATTTGGTGGTTATCTTGCAAACAAAGGCATCAGTGAGTGAATCCATCCTCTTGAGAAAGGAGGCTTTACAGTTTCCTTCTAATCGTTTGTATTATCATCAGCGTTAACCCTGTTCTTAGAAAGCGCTGGCGGTTTCGTCGTTTCATCATTTGACCGAACTCGAATGACTGAAAAAGTCCGAGTGCTTGTGTGGCCCTGTGTACCTGATGATTGCAGATTATATGCACCTCGTTCCACTTGCTTATACCAAATTCGTGCCTGCTGGCTGATGGGTAGCTTTGGTCGCTCTCCCCGAAGAACGTGGTAAAGAAATTGCCGAGCATCTGGCCAAGCCGGATGGTGCTGTGCTTCTCTCTGCCATGCCGCAGTGTGGGACGACGCAACTAAGGTCCATGGACTCGACCGCGAGCGGACGAGTAGACTCGACCTCGGGGTCGCAGACAAGGCTGCTAAAGGGTCGACGGGATTTCTTTTGGACTCAGCCAGCGCCAAGCTGAAGCCGCCGCCGCCGCCGCCACCAGACGTGGGTGTGTTAGGTAACGCGGTGGGGCCTTGGAGCCTCACATTTTGCCCAAGAAGGTCATTGGACTAAGTGCGTAGGTCTGCTTGCATGCACCGGCGAGTTCATACAGACCTACAACGTAGACTTACATCTCCGGTTGGATACATGCTTATACTGTGTGTGTGTATGACTCTATGTTGATAATGTAGCCGTTTGTTACAAGTACATATACACACACAGCTTGAGTGTATTGATTATATATATATATATATATATATGTGTGTGTGTGTGTGTGTGTATTCACTTGGTCTTTGGATCACGTGTTGGACTCGTGATCGACAGCTATTTCCCTCCTGGAAGAGAGCTCAGAGCTCGTAGGTCCGATGTATGGGTAATGCTATGACCTTGCACACACACACACCCCCAACTCCCCGCCCACGAGAGTTGGAGTAACACCCCTCAGCGCTGCGATACTGATATTATTTCAGCCCCGGGCGGGGATCGAACCCGGACCTCCGTAGTGGCAGACCAGAGCTCTAACCACAGCGCCATGAGAGGTGTGTGTGTGTGTGTGTAGTACGCACACACACTCATCAAGAATGTTGCGTCTGTACATGTTTGCACCCGTAATACATCGACATACTGGTTTGTCTGCCAAGTATGTGAACTCAGGCTTTAGGCAGAGAAATGGAAGATTCAAGTGTTGGAGATCGCCTCACTGACTCTACAGAGTAAGAAATAAGTGGTAGTGGCCGGAGGAATGGACTTAGTTAAAGAGGAAGAGGAAAAGTAGGAGGATCAAGATCAGCAGCCGTGGTAGAGCTATAAGACGTCTGGAGAGGAAGAGCAGAGGAGAGGAGTACCATTGCAATGACGTGTTCATGTTATGTTGATTGCACACATGCATTCGGAGAATCACGAACATACATGGACGTACACAACAACCTATACAAACGCGCGCGCGCGCTTACACACACACACACACACACACACACACACACACACACACACACAAATATGTTTCATCCTTTTGTGGAATCTTTATTGCCGGGCGTTTCCGTGTGAAGCCTCGTCCCTCCGAAATGGTGGACGAAGGGGGCAGGATGGTTGGCACGGCGGGACGCCTGCGATGTTGGTACGACCGGTTGTTGTTGGTAGGAGGTGGGGGATCGTTGTGTTGGCAGAAGAGGGTGTTGGTTGGCTGAAAATAGCACAGGTCGGGATGTGATGGGAATATTGTCAGGACCAGGAGCGTCTTCTTGGAGACGTCAGTGCAGCATGTCTTGACGACGGGCTGTGTTGGAATGCTGGAGTGTGGTGATTGGATAGAGGTATTCCTGTAAACTGGTACGGTAGCACCGGGTGTGTGGGCTTGGCAGAGATGGACGCGCGCACATGTGTGTATGTGGTATGTGTGTGTGTGAGAGAGAGAGAGAGAGAGAGAGAAAATCTGGAGAACTCCATACATTACCGATATGTTGGTGCTGTTCCACAAGGTGTTGTGGAGGTTAGGGTGTAAGGGTTGCTCTTGATGACAGGAATGCGTGGGTACTTTTGCAGTGTACATTAGAATGAGTGTGGGTGTGTGTAGGGCTGCTAGTGTTGGTAGTGCTGTGAACCACCCTGTGGCAGCGGCGGCAGCAGCCATCTCGCCCGCCCTTGTCGCCGGGGGCACGGCATGGTTCTCTCGCCCACCCAGCGGATTCTGAGAGTCTTGTGGTCTGTATTCTTCCCCGACAGCCTCTGGTTCCCTCCCGACTCTCCCCCGTCCTTGTAACACTGGTGCCCTTCTCCCCTTCCTCCTTGTGTCTATTACCTTATACCGGCATTTTCTTTGTGCGCGCATGCGTGTGTGTGTTGGAGGACTTGCCGGTTGACTAGTCGTTGGCAGTCAACTTACCCCTCTGCAAGTGCGGGTCTCACACTGGCAATGGTCATTAGTAGTTGTGAAGTCGTCTTGGATTCAAATTAATAAGTACTTTTGAACGTTTACGTGTGTGTGTTCACACTTTAAGAAGGTAGCTATGACTGCATAACGTTAGTACAACCGTCTTTTTTTCAAATGATCACAAACCATTGAGAAAATGTTGAACCAGGCTTGCCGTAAATATTGTTGTGTTCATTATCATTCCATGACTAATGCACATATCGTCGTATGTTGGATTTTCTCTCGTTATCTTTTACGATTCTTTTTTCCACCTTTACCACATAGCTCTCAACAGGTTGGTATCCTTTAACAGATTTTGCGCTAATTAACGACAGGCATTATTGGTGGCGGGAGCCTCGATTAGAATTAGTATAATATCAAGAAGAAATCAAGCCGAAGATTATACAGTGCCTTTTCCGTTCACCCAAATGTTGTATGCTTTCCATGGCTTTGTAGATTCAGTTACTATTGCTTACCAGAACGTGTATTATCTCATATCTGGCCGGAAAGGCGGGTTTCCCTCGCTCCGGGAAAGTGTGTCCGTTTAATACGAATCCTCACATGCCTCCCTCTTTGTAGATGGTCATGTTCCATTTCAACGCTTTAGCTTGCCCACCTAAGCTCACTTCGTGGCCAGTGTTAAAAAAAACCGATATGCCTTTCCAGCTGTGGGCAAATATTTGTCATGCAGCAAGTATCATGAAAGAATAAGCCTGATGGGGTTTAATTGTAGAATCCCCCCCACACACTGATCAACTGTAGAATCCCCACCCCCAACTACAGTACACTCAATTGTAGAACCTCCCACTGATCAAATGTAAACTCCACCTTAATTAACTTAAGTTAGTTTAGGTTTGCTTAGGTAAGGTTATGTTATGTATTACAAACCATAATCAACTGTAGAATGTTAGATTATGTATCACGAGCCATAATCAACTGTACAATGTCCACCCCAGCACTTAACTATACAATATCCACCCCGCGCACGTGGGTGGAGGGGGGATTATACAATTGATCCAGTAATGGCAATGAAAAATACTAAATCAGCAGATATAATTCTGTATGTGAAGCCTTAATGATAGTAATACTATACGAGTAACTGGATTCATATACCAAAATGCCCGGCATTTTTCTGGCAACGAAACCCGGTTGTAAAAGAAACGTCTTCAATTTCTTAATTCATTTGTATATATTTATGTGCTTGTTTTGCAGACCCTGGTACGCAAAACCATTGCGCTTATAATTTTTTCGTGAGAATTATGTATTCTTTCTTGATAGAAACTATGTTTTAACTCCAATTTAGGTAACCATCGACCTGTATGCGCTGCCATCCCTGTGTTCTGGGAGGAGCTGTGGACAAGGCTCTTGACACGTTACAATTGTCCAAGCCTTTGTGACATATTCGTATTATGTGTTGTGCGAATGATTAATCATTGCATTCCGTAGAGGCAACAAACGCCGTGACAGTGCATAACCACACTCTTCTGTAGTATTGCTGATCATCCCAGGCAAAAATGAGAATAGTTTCGTTGGATATATCTCGCAGCCATTGAATCATTCAGTGCCTCTTTATCAAAGGAGTTGAACTTTCTCTTTTAAGGTGCAATTGGCTGTGGTTAGACGAATCAACTCAAGCTCTTGGAAGCCACAAGAAACCACGGCATACCTACAGATATAGTGACGAAATTGTAATTAAACGATTTAGTGAGTGAAGTCTTCTCATGTAGTGAACAGCGCGGATGATTTAATGTTTTTAGCATGGTCATCACTTTGAACAGGCTGGTGGTTTTAAAATCTTAGTTTCATGACATCAGACTGGCGTTCGAAGTGAGCATTCTACTGCAAACTTCCCTCACCCCTCAAGGGTGAACAAAGAAATTCTGATCATTGAATATGCTTAACATATACCGCGAAGCGCCTCTTGCTGTGGTTGCGTCTAGAGGAGAACCTTGGTGGTAGTTTGTTGTGTTATGTTTATCGGGGTCATCTTCGCGGCTGACCTATGAGATACTTGGCAGCCCTGAAAACGCTCACCAGGGTTGGATCATTAACACAGTATCTTTTTTAGGCAGTTCCCAAGGCCAGCACCAAGCAGCTGTTGTACTGCTACTGATGCAATGACGACGGCAGAGTGAGAGGCGCCCTTGTGCCTCACGCCCACATCACGGGTCAAGTGGGGCCACGAAGCCTTCGGGGCGCGACGGTTGCTGTTGCTGCTGCAGTTCCAGCTGACCCCACGCTCGTCCTCAGTTGCTTATCATTGTTTCCTCCCTATGTCCATGAATATGTTTAAAAGATTTTAACGATGTATCTGTTCAATATTTTTCTGAGGGGAAGGCTTAGTAGTCAGAACGTCTGGCTGTTTAGACATCGTGTGAAATCCTTACTCTTCATTCAGCTAGTACTAGATATATGTTTAAATTCATAACTTGTCTAGATTCGGTAAATATGTGGGTTTTAGTGGTAGCCAACTTTAAACTTTTACTTTTGTTGAAGGGCTGCGCTTCGAGAGGTTGGTAACGCCCGGCTGTGTACAGTTGGCAGCTATGTATTTTCGCAGTCGTCGAGATGAACACCGGCGTTGTAAACAGTCTTAGACCTACAGTACAACGAAGCATCTAGAATTAAAATCATATTATTGTTTATCCTACACAGGGAACAGGCATCTGTTCATAGAGAGTTATTGAACATACTTTTGTTTACAGTTGGTTGCCAGTGAGTAAATACTCGGGGATTTATTTTGCCACGCCGAGGAAGGCTGTCAGCCCGACTCGGCACGGCGCGGCGTGGGGCGACCAAGGGATGTCTGAGACAAGTTCATTTGTCTTTGGACTATAGTTGAAAGAAGGAACTCCATTTTTTCTTTCCAACATTTTGATATCTGTAACGGTGTCCCGTTTTCTGCGCTAGTATTATTCTGTGTTCTCATGGAACTGCACACATCACATCAAAATCACCTTGTCACTTGTCATTTGCACTTCAAGAAAGGATGATCACTTGGTGAGGATGAATAGTGAAATGTAGTTTAAAAAAAAATTACAGGGGGGGGGGACGAAATTACTTCGAAAGGGACGGACCTTGAGGATTTAAGGCATTCAAAGGCGAGATGTGAGGATGAGTGTACTTGGGAGAAGAGATGGCGAGGGGGTACTGCAGGGAGACAAAAAGAAGTAGAGGCTGCTGAGATTGGAAGGTGGACAGTTGAAGGAGGAGGAAGTGAAAGGTGTATGTGTGTGTGTGTGTGTGTGTGTGAAAAGGGAAAGGGCTGAGCGTGTGTGTACAGGGGGAGAGCAGCATAAAATTTATAATAGCTGAGCATTGAGGCCAAAGCAATTTCACTTTGTCTAAGGCCGCTTCCCTTCCCCTGCCCAAGTCCCCCACACCTTCTGTACCCACATGCCCCTCCCTCCTTCCTCCTCACCTCCACCATTCCCTGCACTTTTTTGTTCAAAACTTATCTGTATATACCCAAAGGATTGCCCCCCCCCTTCGTTTTCCCCTGATCTGCCGCCACGCACAACACCCAAGTCCCTCACTTTCACCTCGCCTTCTTACTCATCCCTCCTTTCCCACACCTGTCGGTCCTCCACTCTCCTTATCACCCTATTACTATACACACTTCGCAACCTGAGGGTTGTTTTGAACAGTATACCGTGTGGCACCTTGCGAGATCAGGTTCGAATCCAATGGATACCGGTGATTGGCACTTACCCATGCAGTTAAAATACATTTAGTGTCTCCATCGGTCGCGCCGAATATATTTATTAAATGTTGACCTTATTCTCTCAAAGTTGTTCGTTATCATGGTGTACAATTTCGGGACCCGCATTTTCGTAATACAGTAGACTCGAGAGCTTCCATCCATCAGGGAACATCGACTCGGTGTCAACCCATTGAACAAAGTGTTGTGTTTTCCAGGTTCTTCTTAAGCGGATGGCGACTGTTTATCAGAGGAGATTTGATACAAAACTGGGTTAAACGTTTAAACGAATGTATTAGGGACAAATTTATAATTTTCTTACGATGTCTTTCGGTTGCCAATTCCCTGTTATCGCCCTGGTCGTCGTCCAAGCCAACCCTATCAAGCCCCAACTGTTTTCAACCCTACACACCACCTTTCCCCACACTATAAGTTTTTGATGTTGCTGCAGGCATAATCTTATCAAAAACAGTCATTTTCATCATTATTACCCTCTTCACACTTTGAAACCATTATGTCCTATTTTCCTCGCCAGCCTCATCTCTTTCCACCCCCGCACACCCTACCCCAGGTACCATCACTTTTCCCTTTTCCCTCCGTTTTATGTCGACACCTTCCCGCCCTGTTCGTGTCGGTCTGTCTGTGTTCGCATCGATAAAGTTCATGCACTAGAAAATTGGGCAGTCTGCAAGGGACTACAGAACTACGTCATCACATTTTTTATATGTTTTCGGTTGGGCTGATATCGGCTAAACTGACCTTTTGGCACAAGTGCCTTTGTGCTGTTGAACCGAGTACCCGTGGCGTTGACTAGTTTTAAAGTATGTAATAGTTTATTGTTGACTTTACTTGTATGCTGAACAAGGGTATTGTTTATTGCTTCTTACCCTTTTGGATAATTTCATAGAATTCTTATAAAGAAAATATTATAATCGATCACCTCAAAATTAGATGTTTCCATTGTGATCAAGCTAAATAGATTTAGCTGCTATAAACCTTTGAACAACATTGTTAGCATTGCTGTATTTCTCCCTACTGAGCCCACTTAAATGACGAGTAGTTGTGACGTACATGAGCAGGGAAGGGGGCTGATTAGATAGTACAGGTTGTGATAAGTTTAAACAGTAAACACAGCTAGTGTTATACATATCATGTCTTTTTTAACGCGCGCGCGCACACATACACACACACACACACACACATATATATATGTGTGTGTGTGTGTGTGTCTGTGTGTGTGCGCGCGCGCGCGCGTGCATGCATGCATGTATGTATGTGTATTTACCTCATTGTAGTATACAGGCATGGAGCAACACTCGCTGGGTCCGTCTCCTATTCTATATATTGTATATATTTTGAATCATACCAAGCCTCAAATACATGTACAGTTCAAACATAATCTATATCCTTGATCTCCAATTATCACATTTATATCTGAACTTATGTATTGTTTGAGCTTGGGTTATATCACCCCTTTAAGCAATTCCATTTTTTTATGCATCAATATAGAAAACTGTATTTCTTCACATCCTTTAGACATGTGGTCTTTCTTAATTTGTTCCCATCTTTAATCAGATCTTTTCTCTCAATGCAATTTGTCACCTTTAGTGATATGAATACTATAATCATATCACCTCTTTCTCTTCGATTTTTCATAGTTGGCTGACCCAGTGTTTTTAGTCTTTCTTCATATCTGCCAGGGTGGGGACCAGTTTGGTTGCTGTCATTTCTGTTCTCTCGATCTTGCTTATATCCTTCACTTTGTTTGGGGACCATACTACTTGTGCATATGTCTTGGGCGGATCAGGGTTTCGATTTTTATTTCATCCATAGAGTGAAACGCCATTTTAATCTTCAGCAGTAGACCGTATGTCTTTCCCACAATCTTGCCGATATGTCTGTCAGGTGACACGTTGTCTTTTATTAAAACTCCCAAATCTTTCTCCTCTGTTGCTTTTGGAATAGGTTCACTCCCCAAGGATGGTCTTTTGCCGCTATCGCCCATTTTCAGTACTTTTTTTTTAATTATTAAATTTAATTTTCCATTCTTGGCTCCATGCAAAAAGAGTGTCTAGATGTTTTTGCAATAGTCTATCGTCCTCGTTTTCCACTCTCATGATTTATATCTGCAAACGTGTTGGCATAGCTTGTTGTTCCCTCCATCATGTCATTGACAGACAAGAAACATTATTAGTGCCAACACTGAACCTTGTGGGTTTCCGCTCGCTACTGCACTCCTTCATGGCATCGTATACTCTACTACTGTCATCGTGTATCCTTCGAAAAAAAAATGTGTGTGTACGTGCGCACGTATGTGTGCACTTTTCCCTCCTAGTCTCTATTCTGTGGGATGAGTAGCTGCCTTGACGACGTACGTGTGAACATGTGTTTGTGCCTGCATTCTTGCGCTTATTTGACAATTTCGAGAGGGCGCGGATTGCCATGGAGGGTATCGAGAATCGTGAAGTTTTCTTCGTTTTGTTGGGGTTTCTATATGAACAGTATTTTTAATGGGCCCGCAGTTATGGATATGCAGTGCGTGCTTTTGTCTAACTCGGTCAGAGCAAGGCATAATTACAAGACGCCATCATGGCTTCCCAACGCTTCCCCGCATTGAAGGCATTGCAGTCCAGTGTCACATTTTATAGTTTGCCTTTAATCTGCATTGTCGAGTTTTTTTCACATTGGTTTCAGCCTGCATTCATAACCACACCCAAACTATGAACTGTCATCATATGGACATTACAACTTTTCCAAGCCGTTGGCATGTTTAAGTCCCATGCGTGTATAATAACACTCATTCCAATGCATACACGTCTCTATACTCACAAAGAGTGTGTCAAGTACTTATGTATATTTAACCATCGCTAGAATCACCTTGCATGAGGTACCTGTATATTTTTCCCGGTGTGAACAGTATACGGTCCACAAAGGCCAGTGTGGTAGACGGCATAACATTGAAGCTAAGCGCATCGATATGTCTGACACAGAAAGATGCAGGAATAAAGGGAGACGACGATGGCAGAAATGCTGAGTGATCGAGATGGAAAGTTAAACAAGAGCAATGGAGGAAATAAGAAGTGGTGTGGTGTGGTTCCCGTCTCATTATCGCCAGTTTAAATGTGCTTTGAATTAGTGTTGTCCTGGATAATTTTTCTGTGTGTGTGTTTGTGCGTGCGCTTATCTGTTGGTAAAGGAGGGAGACTGTGGGGGAGTAGGTGTCAAGCTGCACGGGTCAGGTCTTTCCAGCCAATTTTGGTAATTGGTCTGCATGTTGAGGCCTCTTAGCCTGCACCTGTCAGACACCTCCCAGTTTGCACATGCCAACGTGATACGAACCAAAGGGGCCTCATCCCAGCTCGACCCCGAGTCCACGGCGCCAGCCTTCACCACCAGCGATTCGCCCTTGTCATTTAAACCAACTACCCTATAAGGCACTGTTCCTGTCCCAGTCTTCTTCTTTCGTTAAGTCATACCGCAGTCTCATCAGATGGCACCAAAGGCCGATGCATATCGCCCACTAGGTATACCACTAATAAATCTAGACGCGATCACGTCACACACCCCTGGATCATCTTTTGAGTGCGCGCGCGCGCGCCTGCGACCTTCTAGGCAAAACTTGTTTGTCTCACGTGTTGTGTTATCTAGTGGGGCTTTAACTAGGTGCAGATTACATACCAAGACGGGTGAAGGTCTGCACGAATGAGACCGGCACGCCACAATGCTACATGCTTTATGGTACTCAACTAAGAACACAGTCGGTAACACACACCATCCACGCTGTTTGCATGGGGAGAAAGCCCATCGTGTTTAACAGAATTTCATTGGTTCGCATGCAAAGTATCATGTGAGCACTTGAGAAATTAAATTCTTTGACAGCTTGCTCGTAAGCATTTTAAAAGGATCAATTTATGTAATAGGAAAAAGTCTGCTATTGATAGTCTTGGTAGGTAAACAGATTTCGTTTGTTCATTCACGACGAATTACAGTGCGACAGTTTTCTACACTCTTGTTACCAGACACAAAGTGCCCCCAAAATATGGAGGAACTTAATTTTGCGAATTGTGACGTTGTTACACCTGCTTATGTTACGGTACTCGTGCCACGCCGGCTAAATAAGCCCACGACGCATACCACTTGCGAAATTATTTCACAGCCTACCGTGTTGGTCTTATAACATGGCACATCTTACTAATGTAACACAATCCGCACCGCACCTATCACGTGGCGGCGTCCCATAACACACAAGACCTCGCGCCCATCACGTCGCATAGCACGTTACACATCTTGTTACAGGGAGGATGACGGCTGATACTCCATCCATTCTCATCCAGGCGGACGGCGGACAAAGGCTTTTAACAGAAGCAGTGGTTGGGCTGTGAGGGGTGTGGTGGTGTAGTGATGGAGCCATGAAATGGTACAATGATGAGGGTTTGGGGTACTAGTATGGTCATGGCAGAATGGTGGCCACATATGTACGGGTACGACCCAGAAGTTGTGGTCTGAAAAAAACATGTCTCGCACAACAGTGTCCACGCGGTGCCAGGTGATCTGTGAAAAAAGGATAGAGAAAGAGAGAGAGAGAAAGAAAGAAATGGAAGACGGGGATACCGTGGGGCCTGCCGTCGTTTCAGTGGTGGCACTGACGGCTGCCTCGTAGAATGAATGATGAGAGCCAGTGGTGTCTGGTAAACTCGGCACTGTTGTCAAATGAAGGTACAGATCGAGGGTCGGACGGCGGTCCGGGAAGTGTCATTCGCAGTGTGAAAAGAGCGGCACACCAACCGGTGGCGTTTCTCTGAATGTTGGTGCGAGCACGTGTTAGCACCGAAAAATATTCAGTTGTTATTTATTTACAGTACTGTTGACAGAAACAGGCATGAATATATCACAGTTTGCTCAGGTGTAGGCTTTTGGTATATGTATCGCTTTCTCCTGCTAACCAAATAATAAGATATAACGGTGGCACTGGCCCTAGTTAGAAGTGACAGATTTTGAAGTTTGTCAGTGATAATTACTCAGGGTACTCCAGAACCAGTGGCATTAGAACGTATTTTAACCACAGCAGGTGCTAACGGATAAGTAGCTTCTTTCAGCACTGTTTCAAAATGGCGTTATATTGTTTTTGTTTTCTGGAATGTCATCAGTGTCAGAGCCAAGCTGAAGCTTCAGTGCCGGATACTGAAGGGGTTGCATGCAGCTGAACCAAATTGTCACATATCGTCAGTAAGTGGCGGCAGCAGAAGAAAGTAAAAGTGTGGCAGCGGCGGCGGCGGCATTTGGAGGAAGGTGGAAGGAGGAGTCTGACGGCACGAAGAGTCTGCCGAGTTCAGAAGTGACTGTTCACCACCTGCGTAACCCCTTGGTTCACACTTAACAGTTCACATGAGCGTCTAATGACATACGCACTGTAGAAAACTATCTAGTTTTCTACCTAATAATGGAGGGAGCCACCCAAGGCAATCACATTTCCACCCGATGTTTCTCTCTCATCTTAGCTCCTCGTGGATGAAGGGTCATCTCTGTCACCTGCCCACTGCTAAGGTCATAAACAATGCAGCAAGACACATTAACGCTGTTCATGATACCACGAGTGTTTCTAGGGTCAGGAAAGTCTAGGTTCATCAGTCCAACTTTGGAGAAATTGAACTTTTTTCAATTAATTGACCACGAGGTCGTTAGTTTATATGTGTGTATATATATATATATATATATATATATATATATATATATATATATATATATATATATATACTGGGACGTTTTTAAACCTGCCAATATACGTTTTATTTAATTCAGGTGAGGAACGAACTCGGGACACCTTCCCTCCTCCTCCTCCTCCGCCTCCTCCTCCGCCTCCTCCTCGAGTGACAAGAACCCTTTGACCTGAGCGCGAAAACGAAACTCCGTAAATTAAATTTCTGTGCTGAGGGTCTGGACGGTCTTGGTGTAATGTGTTCCCTCTGACGTCATGCTGAGTGTTACCGAGATCAAGGAAGTCGAGCTTGGCATCATGGGGGCGGTGAGTAAGAGGCATTGGTTAAGTCAGACACCGCGGAGAGCCATCGCCAAATTAAGCATTGTTAAGCGCCGGCCGTGATGGCGTCGCAAAGGGTTATTGCTCAGATAAGGATAGATAAGTCTGACAATTGGGCGGCGCCACCAGCGGACGCAGACAGCATTTGCTGCTGCTGTCGCTCCCGCTTAACTCTTATTTCGTCCTCTGTTACGCCATTGCCGACACGGTCATCCCAGTACAACGACGACGACTGCACTCTGCAGTCGTGGGATAGACCCAGATGCCTGTCATTCGGCCGTTTTCACCATCGATATTACTCGCTCAACAAAACACGAAAACATATCTGCTATCGTTTTTAGAGACAGGTATCAGGCCTTTAGAAGTCATTAGGCCTGTAAACATGCAGATCAGAGCGTGATCACGAGTGAAATCTCCATCATATGTCGCGGTATTTTCAACGCTACTGTTACGTGATCAAGCCCCCCTCCCCCAACACATAGTTGTTTATAGGTCAGGTGCTTGCGCTTCGGAGGGCGGGCTAGAAAAGTTGATAGACTTTTGTCTTCGTGATCATTCATTCACATGGACTCTGTGGCCACCCTTAACCCCACCCAGCCCCCATTCAGGACTCAAAACCTGATGCAGGAGACCTGATCTATCCACATCAAGAGTCACAGTCGTGGAAAGGGTGCTGGGACTTTATCAAGGGCTTCCTTTGAATTGATATGAGACGATATAAAATGTGAATACCAGCAAGCCGATGAACACTGTTGCGCATTGGTGTTGGTCTAATGACAATCATTAATATGGTATATAAGAACACTGAACTTCGATTTCATGCATATAGTGTGCAGAAGCTTTAAGTAGGTCCTTTCAGCTGACACTATACTCTGCATAATTTCTTTTTGGCTGAAGTTAAACGATTTTATTCTGCTGTGAGGAGGGGGTTCCGTCACCACCAACAACATCACCATCACCACTACCATATCACTACCATATCACTATCACCCTCACTACTACCACCACTATACCCATACTAGCAGCTGGAGTTGGCTGGTGCCTTCTACAAATCTTTAAGTTTTGCTGTTTTTTTTTCACTGGCCCCTAGTAATTTGATCATTTCTTGTCTATTGCGGATGTTTTAGTAAACAGAATTAGTTTGGTAAGCGTGAAGTAATGCCAAGACACGCGAGGGTGGCCAGACAAACAGGCAGGCACAGGGTGGCAGACCTGGCCTTTGAGAGGGAGTGGAGTGGTGGGAGTTGTTCCACATGGGATGAACAGCCAGGTGGTTCAAGCGATAAGTGGCGTATTTGACAGATTTTTGTTTCGGCCATTCCCGGGCGATTTAAATCAGCTGATGGTGGATTGCTGTAGCAACGGGACAGGAGAGACCATGTTTTATACAGAGATGATTTATTAGTAAAGTGAAATGGCAGAGCGTTGAAAGCCGGAACAAAAATATGCAATGAACGTCACATCACTGTGCCAAAGAGGGAAGTGTTGCCAGATCTCTCTCTCTCTCTCTCTCTCTCTCTCTCTCTCTCTCTCTCTCTCTCTCTCTCTCTCTCTCTCTCTCTCTCTCTCTCTCTCTCTCTCTCTCTCTCTCTCTCTCCAATTTTGTTTATTGTTGGGTTGTCTAAACCGTATCTGATGTATGCAGGATGACATCTCAATGTCCGAAGGCGACAAGTACGGGAGAAAGATTTGAAGTGCCGTAAAAAGATTGTGCTTGCTAACCGGTGTACCAACTCAATCCCTGGATTTTCATTAATGGGTAAGATTTTCTAACACGGAGACTTTAAGAGCGGTGTACAAAGGCTGGTACTGGAAGTAGAAGCGAACAAGGCGCGATTGGAAGCTACGCAACTGACTGGACGGGAATCGATGAGAGGGCCAATAACGCAAGGGCGCCGCTAAGTGGCCGACTGACCTACAAAGGGTTGGAAATATATTTTTGTTACATTATTTTGTACAAGGAATGAATGCACCTGTTGACCCTTCCTCATACGTGGTTTTGATTGATGAGGGAAGACCCATCCTGCAGTCTGACCGGGATACCTGAAGGGAATCAGTGTTTAGAACAAATTAGATAATTTGCCTTCACAGGTGGCGATCATAGCACAACAGGGACGAGATAAAAATACATTTTTGCATTTGTCAAATAGTGTTGGTGGCAGTGTTGGTCTAGAGAGGAGAGGTTGTTCAGAGAAAGAAACAGGTGTTGTGACTACATCCGCTGGGTGCAGCGGAGACGGCGACAAAGGGTGGAGGAAGAGGAAGAGGAGGAGGATGGGAAACTGTATTCCTGCACACATATCTGGGTGCGCGCTGTCTGTAACTGCCAGAACCGTTTTACGCAGTAGTGGCGACGCTACTGATGGCGAGTCTCGGCCCTGTTCCTACGGAAATAAATATGTTACTGCTGATAAAAACTGTGACAATGATTTTCTTACCTAGTTTGTTATTGTGACCTTTTGTAAAATATGCACGATTATCTCAAGAACAACTGTCGTGAGCCCCATGCATTTTAGAAAAGAACATATATACTGAAAATCACTAGTTCATGTGGCGTACTTTTCTGCTGTTTGCGTGTGTAAGTATTATGTATATGTGTATATATATATATATATATATATATATATATATGTGTGTGTGTGTGTGTGTGTGAATGCAGTCACGTGATTATATTCACCCCGTGGTGTATCCCTATGGACAGTGAAGGGATTGTAGGTGCAACGTTTTTCCCGCATTTGATAATGCTGCGCGATGTATCGAAAGTGATCAGGCCTGCCTCTGTTCAACGGAAATTACATAATTCAAAAGATGGAGCCGTCGTTGTCCTGTATTCTATTGTTGATGTTCCACATTTCAGAAAATGGAGCTTCTGGTCCTGTCGCTGCTCAAATGGGATGTGTCCGCCATCACTCCGCACGCCTTCTTAGACCAAATCCTTGACCGCCTACAACTCGGCATGTCCGAGATGAACCTGCAGACCGTTCGAGAGAATGCGACTTACTTTATTCGCGTCTGCACCACAGGTGAGCAAATCTACAACAATATTTATTTTTCGGTCAGTCTCTCCGTAGACCAGTTGGACTTCGTTCGTTTAGTTTTCCGCGCGCATATGTAGGAACATACGTGTGTCATCGTCATTATATTTATATATCATAATTTATTATTAAAGAAAATAAAAAGTTTATTTGGGGCTGATAGAAGAGAGGAGATACGAGCCCAGCATTCTGGGAGCAGAATGAAAACCAGAGACTAATGTGGACCGGATCTTCCTCGGAAATCTTCAACCTTTTCCCTTCCTTCGCCTCTGTTTTCCGCCTCCTTCCTTCCTCCCATCTTTTGAGCAACGTTGCACATGGAGCTGCAGTAGCAGCCTTAAGGCATGCCCAGCAGTTTTCTACTTATTTGACAGTGACGGTGTTGGGGGAGTTGGGTATGGGGGAATTGACCCACACACTCACTTAGTCACACCGATCTGAGAGTAAATGACGTTCATAAGTATGGACCAAAGCTTTCTTTTGTCACTATCGTTTTCTGCGAGACTTCTTGACACTCCTTTGCGCATTCTCCAGACTGCTTTTGCGATATTGCCAGTAGGTATTACGATAGAGATCATTCCTGAATATGTGGGGTAAACGTTTTCATACAAACTAATTATTACAGAGTAAGCCCACGGTCCATATGACTGGTAATAAACCGCATCTCAGTGGGGAATATTAGGGATCTTAGGAATACTTATAACAACGATAATGAGAGGGTCCGTAGTATAGCAGAAAAGGTAAACCAATGGCACCTACCTGCAGAATAGGTGGGTGTGCGGTCGAGACTTTTCTTATTAGCTGGTGCCAGCTTCCACACACCCCGTCTCTTGTAAGCCTATAACCCATACAAGAGCCGTTTCTGTCAAAGAATTGCCAAGGGAGACGCCGTCTGAGGGAAAAAATATACAGTATTGAATTTTCAGTTGTACGTGGCTAAGATTTAATTAGAACAAAAAGTTCCTGAGCCGTTAGATTAAAAAAACGAGGAATTCGGAAATTATGAAAAATTAAACAGAATGAGACGAGAATAACAGACCAACAACACTAGGAGAGAGAATCCCCGCCAAATTCAAATGAAGCGACTGTAGGTCCTGTTCACTTTCACATATGTACCTCTGCACCGCAGCGGAGGCAGCCTTGGCCTGGATATAACATGCTTTTGTCACGCTCGCACCACATAAAAGGACTTATGTGACGTAGCCGTTGACGCCACAGATATAGAATTGCCGTTGGCTCTAGGTATACATGATCGCGCATTGTTGTTGTTGTTATATGACGTGATGCCCTTGCATCTGAGGTTGTAACGGTCATGTGTCGGGTTGTGACGCCTTCAAGAGAGTAAACCTTGCAAGGTCGGCACGGAAGTGTTAGGTTGGAGGCTCTGTGGAGGGGGAGGGGTTGGCTCCGCGTTGCCATTGTGCAGTGTAGAGGCGAGCTGTGTGGAGGTTTTATAGAGAAAACATAGATGGTCTAGATCGTATGTGTTGTGACGGAATGTGGAGGTGGCTGTGGAGCCTGGGCGATGAGGAAATGCAGGGATGGAGGAAGTATTTATATGTAGACATGTGGAGGTGAGAGGGATGAAGGTGAGGGTAAGGACGAATGATAATGTGGAGACAAGGTTGGCAGTAATGTGGAGGTGAAGACGGTCGAATTGTGTGGTGTGGAGGTAACTTGGCAGTGCGGGGATGAGAAGCAGTAAGAAGCATGGGAGATGAGGAGCTGAAGGCAGACTATGGAGGTGACCAGGGAGGAATGTGGTTGAGTCAGGTGGAGGAGGAGGAAGAGGAGGAGGAGGAAGTCAATGTGGTCGTCGTCGTTGGGGAGACTATGATGGAGGGATGGAGGGGATGACTGGCGGAGAGAGAAGGAGAAACTATGCGTAGAAGATGATAAAATAAGGAGGAAGAGGGAGGGAGGGGGAGGTGGCAAGAAGAAACTGGTCTAGGAAGGACATTAAAGATCCAGCCAAACCTTTAAATGTGCACCTGGACATGCACCATCCTTCTCCACAACTTCGTCCGCCTCAACCACCGGCTGCTGCTGCTGCTACTCCTCTCCTCCTCCTCCTCCTCCTCCTGTATTCCTCTTCCCAATCCTTGCAACTTCGTCCTTCCCCTTCCCCATACCCTCCGCCGCCTTTCCCCGTTTCTTTTTCATTTTCCTCATTCTCTTCCCCTCCTCCCCGCCTCTCCTTTCTCCTCGTCCTCTTCTTTTTCCTTTTCCCCCTCCCTTCTTTCGCCTCCTCCTCCTCCTCCTCATCCCATGCCTTCCTACGTCACGGTTGTATTGTCTTTGACATCGCACCAAGCCTTGCCAACACACACACACACACACACACACACACACACACACACACACACACACACACACACACACACACACACACACACACACACACACACAAAACTAACTACCTACCTACCTACCTACCTTTTCCTCCCTCTTTTCTTTCCGCTCCTACCTACTCTTCACTCTCTCGTGCTCATCACCACCGTCTTCTTCCTCCCCCTCCTTCTTATCCACTTCGTTTCCGTCATGCTCCTCCGCCTCCTTTCCTTCCGCCGTCTCGTCTTTGTCATGCTCCTCCTATTCCTCTTCCTCTGCCTCATTTTCCTCCTCGTCCTCTTCTCCCCCACCACCCCTTCCTTACCCCCACCTGCTCCCCTTCCTTCCTTCACTTCTTCCTTATATCTCATATTCCTTTCACCTCTCCTCCTCCTCCTCCTCCTCCTCCTCCTCCTTCCCCGCGACCTCCTCCACATTTCCCATCCGTACCATTTCATGTGATTTGTACGCATCACAGCCTCCTTAACCAAGTCTGTTTAATCACGTTGATTCGATGACGACGCGTCACCGCAGCGAAGGGAAGCGGGTTGATGCTTCGTCGAGAGATCCAAGCTCTCCAACCTCTTAGGAAGTTACGATGAGCATCCCCCTGGGAAGGGAATCGAAGGAAATCGTGTGGTGTGGGTCAGATTAAAATCACAATAAAAATAATAGTAATAATAATCAATTGAGAACATCGCCATAGCAAAAGGGTCAGCATCTGTCCAGTCTCTCTCTCTCTCTCTCTCTCTCTCTCTATATATATATATATATATATATATATATATATATATATATATATATATATATATATTTGGTGTTGACGGCATAAGTTTTAAAGGTACATCCATACGGACCAGAGTCACGCAGTATTCAATTATGAACGGAGACTAGTTTCCTCAAAAAAGCTGATCAACTCATGTTTTTTTGACTATCTTCCATTAATCTCTCTTTTACCATATGTATGATTCCAACTCGGGTGCGATATTGTACCCAAGGATAGAAGTTGTAGTTATAGCCGACAAAATACTTATACTCAATATATTGTATAGTAATGTTATAGAGTGGTTGTATATCTACATAATGATAATATATATATGATGCACGCTTTTGTGTTGATATTTGGAGTTGAGGTGTGGTTATGGTGTCATGTGGTGGTGGTGGTGGTGGTGGTGGTGGTGGTGGTGGTGTTGCGGATCTCCTTGGAAGCGTTCATTACCCTGTTGGTTCATATAACCTTGACGGTATGCTGCCTGATGCACGATGAGACACCATCGTTGCTACACGAGATAGTGTCCACACCATCACCTCTCCTTTTCACTCATCCTTCACCATAACTTCATTATTGTTGTCATCATCTCCACCATAGCTTCCTTTATTGCACATCCATTCTCACCACACGCTCCCCATCGAAAGAACTTCGTCATCGCACTCAAGCTGTCACCACACACACTGTTGCCCCACACATAATATCACCATACCCTCATCACTGTTGTTGTGCTATTGCTTTGCCATCTCACAACTGCGGTTATACCACTGTGCCTTTAGTACACCATCAACATATTGCCAGCGGCACGTGATCAATACGGAACAATATCGTACCAATATTAACGAAACCAAATTCTGTTTAAAGCATCATATCGTAGACTTTGCCCACCTATCGTGTGACCATACCACACCTAGACTCGCCACACCATGGCAACACATCATGATAATTCAAAGTCATCTTCCGTGCACGTTCAATCACCCTGTTACCTCCGAGTTTCTGAGGCGGAGTATTTTTCTACCGCGCCTGATATAAGACTAAACAACCACACTAGTAACCAAGTTTCACGAACATGACAAAAAATTCTTGTCACTATGATAATTAGTTGAGTGTCACAAATTGTCAGCATTAGTTCTTTAGCTGACAGATTCTATAGAAGAAAAATATTGTAGGCCAAATACTAAGATAAACATTTGGAAATGATGAACACATAAAACATTCAATATTTGAGGAATGAAGACAATTCCGCAGTATCAGCGAAAAAGTCGAGCAGGTTCAAGTAACAATACAGATCAATACAAAGTCACAAGGAGCACTAGTCCAATCACCACCACAGCAAATGCAGTTTCATCACGAATCATCTCGGCCGTCGCAAACGTTCAAGTATGAGCAACATTATCACCATTGTTCATTAAACGCTTATCAGAAAACGCATCTCGTCATAATCGCTACCACCACCACCACCCCTCTTCCTCCCTTCACGACATTCTGTGGTTTGTGTGACGCGACCACACAAGCCGACATGGTGCTTGGGCGTGACCAGAGACAGGTGAGAAACTTCGTGTAGGTGTGCTGCGAAGTGGCCGTACTGAGAAGGGCACCTGAAGGGAAGTGCAGCAGTCTTGAGGACAGAGGGTATGCCATCGTACGCACGTGGGGGCTTGCTCTGAACTTTATATAATCTGATTCTTCCTTTAATCTTGTAGGTGTGGTTTGTAACCATCCTTCCCGGAAGAGAATGTTCTATTGGTTTGGATGCCTGGTATTTATTGGAACAATTCGATCCCTAAAGACCTGCCAGAAAGCAGTAGATTGCCTTGGTTAAAGCTCAGTCTGTCGCCTAAGGGTCTTCATCCCGTGAGAGTTGAAGTACAGTAGTACAAGCGTTCATGTTTTGTACGCATCCGCGTCCTGCACGTACTCGTTAGAAGCTGCGGGCACTACGCCTTTCTGTATTCTTTATCAACTTATGTCATAGCGAAGAACTGCACACACCTAAGATACGCGTCCATGCAGGCCCGTCCTTCGGTTTTTGGGTGCCGTAATTAAGTTTTAGTCTTGAAGCCACTTCACAGTAGGGAGTATAATTGAGAGCTAATAACTCTTCGTTTAAGATGGCCGAGGGCAGTTGCCTTAATTTACAGATTGGGATCGATCGTGAGACCGTGAGGATGTGTGAGCCCATTTATACTTTTTTTTTTTTTTACCAGAATAGGTTTTCGTTACATGGGCGTATATAGAATTAGAAATTAGATTGATTGCGAAGGTTTGTAAGCAGTGAGTACTTTTGCACACATCATGTACATGTGCTAGAATTCACCATGGTCTTGGATCATGCACTAGACTCGTGATCGACAATCATTTACCACACCCCATATGGGGCAGTAACAGCTTGTAGTTAATGAAGCTTTGAACCCCCGAACGACCTCGGACCTACCTCGTGATAGTTAAAAGACGCTGACCAGTTCACCAGCAAGCCGTGTGCGTGCGTGCGTGCGTACTCGGGTGTGCGCGCGAATGCGAACTAGTGCGTCACGCACGACTGAGGTTGTGTTCTGTCTGGAGGTCAGCGCAGTAACGCAGCCAAACAATGGTACACAGATGGTAATTTAGCCTGGCAGTCTGGCATAGTAACAGCCAATACAAGTGCATCGTGCCGTCATACATGGAACCTTTAAGTATCATTCCAGGTCCTGTTGCACCAAGCATATTCACTGGTAAAAGTGCGATACCATGATGAATGTAAGCAATGACAAGACGACGGCGCTATGCACATAACGAAGGGACTCTACTCTGTATTTCACATAAAGCATGTAAAGTACCGCAGGACGTAAAATATATACCTCGTACGTTTGATTATTGCAGTTATCACAGTCCTCCCGCTATATCATGCCCCTCATGCCTGCCAGTCTCTCTCTCTCTCTCTCTCACACACACACACACACATACACACACACACACACACACACACACACACACACACACACACACATATATATGTGTGTGTGAGTGTTCATTTACTTATACATCACATAACCCTGCTTCTAATCAGACAGTTATGAAAGCTGTGATTGATACTATTGGGGATAAGATGAATTGTGAGCGATTTATTGCCAAAGTGTCACGTTGAAACCTCTATAGTATATTTCCACCATCTGTACCGTCGAGGACCATTGTGACTAGTTTCGGACATTCAAGGGTTTTATTGTGATTGATATGAGGCATTGTTCAACGTAGAGAAACATACAGGCCGCATAGAGCTTACATATGTTACGTTATCTTTTGTTTCGGAACGTTGCTAGACATACAATTGCTGACATAGCCAGTTGTATTCCCTTCAAGCTCGCGTGTGTACCGTTGGTGGATATATGTTTGCTTACATAAACAATTGCATTTCCTTCAAGATCGCGTGTGTACAGAATGTTATAAATAAGTATCAAATATATATTGAGCCGCCTTGCTCTCTGGTGTCTTTGTGTCTTGTAGAAAACGGGCTTCAGAATTGAAGATTTCAGTCGGTCCAACCTTGGTTATGATCGCATCAGGTTTTGAGACTTAAACGATCTGAATGGCGAAGTTGTAACGCTTGGGGCTCACGCTCAGAGGGACCTGAGTTCAAAGCTTGCGATGGCCGGACCTGGTTGTTTGGTAATATATATATATATATATATATATATATATATATATATATATATATATATATATATATATATATATATATATATATATATATGTATGTATAATGCAAATTTACCATAGAAAGGAACCTGGGGGACAATAAGTACTTTCAGATAGTTATATCCTCATATATGTTACATCTGAGGATGTAATTATAAGAATGTACTTACTGTCTTCAAGTTCCTTTCTTCTGTGGTAATTTTACATACTTTAAGTCACGATGATGAGCCCTGCATATATATATATATATATATATATATATATATATATATATATATATATATATATATATATATATATATAAGAAAATACAGTGATTTTGGATATATGTACAGTCAATAAATGCCGCCCAATCTTAGAGTCACATATCAAAGAGTTGAGCCCAAATTTAAACATTCAAGCAAAGGAATTTAAGGTACGCCCGAGCATGCGAATAACCGCCACTAATCCAATCCCGCGACAGTCCACCACAAACCAAAGTATGGGACAAAATTCCATGAACCCAAGTATGGGACAAAACGCCACAAAACCAAGCACGCTTTCCCAAGCATACAACCCGCCACTGCCCAAACTACCCGGTAACCTCTCCCAATTACCCAAAAACTTCGCTCATTGAAGAGCAAGTATGAACACAAACATGTAAAATGTAATATCACTCCATTCTTCGGAACTTTCTTCCCTTACCACATAATAAGAATATCCCAAGCTACTGAAGAAGGACCTTGTGCTCAAAATAGTGATCTAGCTCTAATGAATACCTATTGTAAAGTCATAAACTTCCTTTCAAAGGAAAACAAGTCCATAGACATATGGAAAATACTCTTTAAGAAAATAATAAGTGCACAACTAGCCTCACTTTCAGTGAGGTATGCATGAGAGAAAATCTGCCCATATATATATATATATATATATATATATATATATATATATATATATATGTGTGTGTGTGTTTGTGTGCGTGTGTATGTGTGTATGTATGTATGACGTAAATGGGAGTAAGAAACACAGGAGTCTTAGTCTGAGTTTATTCCTGACTAGTTTGGCAGGTATGCAAAGCATACCAGTGAAACTAGTAAGAAATAAACTCGGACTAAGACACCTGTATTTCTTAGACCCACTTCCCATCTACCTCACCCTGTCAGAATCTATTTATATATATATATATATATATATATATATATATATATATATATATATATATATATATATATATATATATATATATATATGTTAAGACATTCTGACAGGTTGACGTACATGGTAAGTGGGACTAAGAAATACAGGAGTCTTAGTCCGAGTTTATTTCTTACTAGTTTCACTGGTATGCTTTGCATACCTGCCAAACTAGTCAGGAATAAACTCAGACTAAGACTCCTGTGTTTCTTACTCCCATTTACGTCATACATACATACACACACACAAATACATGCACACACACACACACACACACACACACACACACACACACACACACACACACACACACACACACACACAGAGTGGCTTAGCAACTGTTTTTGCCGCCCAGGGCAGGTGTAAGATTTACTATAAGGACATTTGATGTAACGTCATGTGACCAAATGTCCTTTATAGTAAACACACTTCTCAACCTGATTATGAAGCATCTTGTGTGTCCTTGCCATGTTTCCTAGCTTGTCTACTACTTTATGTATATATATATATATATATATATATATATATATATATATATATATATATAAATATATATATATATATATATATATCCACCTATGTTTCTGTAACTGTATTTCTTGATAATGTCTTAGACGAAAATCTTCGGACTACGTTTCTTATTTACCAGTGTTTTTTTCTGCACACACACACATAATATATATATATATACATATATATATATATATATATATATATATATATATATATATATCGTTACCTCATTCATTCACTTGCACTTGCCTGCGTGTGTGTTCATGTCCGTGTGCATGCGCACGTGCGTCCTGTAGAGAGAGAGAGTCGGCCGTCTCACAGCCTTGAAGTAATGACCGTCGTCGAATACCAGGAAGTTCACGCTGAACACATGTTTCAGACCTATTACACACACACATACACACACACACACACACACACACACACACACACACATACACGAACGCGCGCACACAAACACATGCACACGATCCGAGTTCGAATACCGGCAAAGGCTGAGAATTTCAGCATCACTGCGAGCAGGCATACAAGGTCTGAAGTGCAAAGAGTTGTGTGTGTGTGTTAAAGTGTAAGGTCATAACATAGATTCGGCCATAAATGAGTTCCGAGCCCTCATCTTGGAGGGTAATAGCTGTCGTTCACGAGTCCAACACGT
This sequence comes from Oratosquilla oratoria, assembly GCF_046742065.1. NCBI lineage: Eukaryota > Metazoa > Arthropoda > Malacostraca > Stomatopoda > Squillidae > Oratosquilla > Oratosquilla oratoria. The sequence continues at coordinate 72,119,347 of NC_134782.1, read as the reverse complement.
GATCCAAGGCCGTGGTGAATCACAATTGTAAGTTCCCACATGTACCGTTAGCGGTGCGGATTCCCAAGAACGGACGAATTGCGTTTACAGACGGAAAGGCAGACAGGTGGGTAAGTACCAAGGAAGAAAGTATGATTAGTTGGTGTTTTGTTAGCTTGACTGGCGCCCATGGGTATGGCCATATTATTTCTCCCCATGCATGTCAGTAGACAAAATATGTAGTTGTTCATTTAACCGTGACAATACAAAGGTTATTTTCATGCTGACTTCGAGATTTCATTAACTAACGATAACACTGCATACGAGAATTCAGCTGAGCCGTTGATCATTCATCCACACCACCACCCTCCACCCCACCTTGTCATCCCCCAACCTACTCGAGTTGCGGCATCTGGCCCAGTCAGAGGAGGGTCGTCAGGGCGGAAGTGTTAGGGAAAGTTCCGGCCCAAGGCCCCGGTGTTTTCCTTTTCCCCATCATACTGTCCTATGCCTTGGGCTAGCCAGGACATGGTGGAACACGGAACTAATAGCATTTTTACCCCTTTAGACGAGTGATTTCAATGCAAGTCGTGTCGCGATCACGTGCCTGTCCGCTGTCTTGTCGGCAGTGAGTGAAAAGTCCATAATGAAGGAGGGTTGTGATGCTGTGGAGGGGTGAAGAGACAAAGTGAAGGTGATGAGTGGAAATACGGACGTTGCAGCGTAATGAGGGCAATTGACGGCGAAGGGGTGGCTGGGTGGTGGTGGCGGCGTCCATCAACCCCTTCGAGCCAGGTGTGCGTAAGTCTTTGTCTTGACACACCACATGGCCCACGCGTGTGTACGCGTGCGCATGCCTGCAGGGAGAGTGTCTGGTTTGTGTGCGTGTGTGTGTTTGATTAATTATAGTATACAATAAAGTAGCAACGCTTGTGGGGTCCTGTTTCTTATTCTCCACTTTTTTGTGTGGGTGGGTAGGTGGGTGTACTCACACCGTGATGTAATCACAGGACGAGACAAAGTCGCAATATAATTCAGGATCTTGTGATTTGCCTGCAACTGTCGGGATTCCCAGATGTCCCAATGTAATGCTACCTCAAAACATATTTGTATGGGTGTAAATATGTGGCGTGACTTGTGTTGCCTGTAGGTACCTTTTTCGAATTGCCATGGAATAGGTTGAAACATAGTAGAGGACGAAGTCACTGCAGGAAGGCTATCATTTTACTCTTGATTTTTTTCAATTAAACAAATTATTCTCAACCTGTTTTGGAGTGTGAAACTTAAAGATACCTTGTAGTCTAGTCACAAATGCCTACGATATGTTTTCTCCTTGGGTGCACTTGCATTGTGAGCACATAGCCTCTATTCCTTCTCTCTTTTGTAAGATCCACAATACTGCACGTATGTTATAACATGATGGGTGTTTATGTTGAGATATTGCGTACGTACCTTTGTTCCTTAGAAAGTTAATCGAAAAATAAATATGATGATAATGATAACATATTTATACCTGGGAACATGTGATTTTTTGTGTTTACTTTATCCAACGGATCTGTTGTCGGCATTAGTGTATTCCTCGTTACATTCATAAATTCGTGCATGTCCGCAGCCCAGTAACGCTGGCTTAGAACAAAAAGAATTTCTTTCATCACAGCCCATCTGAACAGCAGGACTTATCCAGTCTGTTCAATCCAATCGAACCTAGTTGCATCTAAACAAAGCCTTTCTTAGTGAGGATGAAATGAACACTGTGGGTATCGCCATGGTCGGGCTGTGATAACGGTTGTGTTGATCGCCATCCCTTGACGCTTGTTATTAATTTATTTATATATATATATATATATATATATATATATATATATATATATATATATATATATATATATATATGTGTGTGTGTGTGTGTGTGTGTGTGTGTGTGTGTGTGTGTGTATTGGGAGGCAACAGAGGATTTAAGGTGTGACGGACGGATTTCAAAGACATTTGAAAAGTGTTCTCGGCTCACGTCTTCTCAGTTCATTGAAATCGTCAGGCTTTGGATTATGTTGTCCTGGTTCTTTCTTGCAGAAGACCCGCGGCCTACAGGAAGCCAGTCATGACCACCGATTCAGCCCTTATGTCATTCAGTGAAGAGATTTTGCACTTGTCGGGAAAGAGTGAGTGTTGGACTAACATGTGTTCTGTGTCGTATGCGTGGTGGTTGCATCGGATATTGTTTTAATGCGGGATGGTGACCTAAACGTAGATGTTTCAGTGCAATTATCTTTATCTTTGGAGTGATTTCTTTGTTGGGTTGATTTCTGAAGGAGTTTGGTAAAATATAGAATTTGACGGTCTGTTGTGAAGTGCTTGCTTTGTGATCTGAGGGAGTGTGTTTTTGTATGGACGTTTTGTGGGCTACTAGAAGTAGGTTATTGTAAGTGTATGAGTACAATACTGTTGCGATTGTTGTTATAATGTGCTAGTGTGATGTGATGTGAGGAGTGGATGGATTCGAGTGCTCTTGCGTAGAACTACGCGTTCTCTTGTCTTGCTGTTTAGGGAGGACATTGGTTTCTTATTGTAGATGTTCAGTTGGTGTTGTTGAGCCAGTTAATATTTGTAATGCTTTATTTTGTGATCCTTGTTAGACTTATTAGTTTTCTTAATTGTTGGATACCATAAATAACTATAAATTGTTTCTAAGATAAACATCTCTATCAGTTTAGATATGATGGAGAGGAAAAAGGTAAGCCTGTAGAATGCTGGGTTCTGTGGCAGTTTGTTTGGTTTCAGTATGCGGCTTATGTGTACTCGTTTCCAAATTGTTGGGATACCATTGTGCGACCAGGATTTGTTGCTACGCTGCCCAAGTGTTGGTGACAAAGCACGTCATGGCACTCCGGTGGGTAATCCCTCTGATGAACATACAGGATGAAAGGGCCATATACGGTTAAGCCTCTGTTTCAACAGTGTTAGGACGCAATAGATTTTTGATGTTGCTGTGCATTGTGACGTAATGGGATATTAATATCCGGGGCTATTGCTGTTTCTACTAACCGAACTTAACACAACTTAATTCCGATCGCAGGCTCCCTTGTAAATGTCAAAAACACACTTTGCTTTATTGCAAAAATTTCTAGATCATTACCCAAAAGGTAGAACGAACTAGATTTAGACTTTGTCATCACAAACTTTGTTTCTAAACATTGCACAAGAAAATATCAGTCTTGCACTTAGTAAACAGCACGTTTGCCCTGGAAAATCTGCACTGTATCGGTGTGTATTATTGTGCCAAATCGTTGAATTTCTCGTAGTTCTTTAAGCCCTTCGTCGCGATGACGTCTTTACACATTTTGTTTTGGCTAACAACAGACGCTTTTGTTCAACTGAGGACAAGACCTTGTGCTGAAGGGATTGGATGTATCGTAATCCCCTGGCTCCAATGCCGCCTACAAGAGACTCAGTTCTGGTGGGGTTGATAAAATAGTGAAGGCAACAAAAAAGGAAGTGGCTAGGCAGCAACAGGAAGTACTCTGTATATGTTTAAGTTATTCGTGTGGGGAATGTACGTCGTCTTGCTTGTCCTCATGTATGTCGGTAGGCCTAGTTTGAGCGGTAGGCCTAGGGTCGGTAGGCGGAGGGGTCAGAGAACAGGCCTCGAGTAGGTAAGTTCTCTATAAGACAAGTTAGGTCTGGTGTTTGAAAACAAAACGGTAGGCTTATTGAACATTCGGTCCAATTGGCTGCGCTTGAATCTGACTCCACTGGTTATACATATTTGCGTAGCATTACTCTGGATGATGTGAGTTATTGGTTTGTTCACATGTTTGTTTTGTATTCAGCTGCATGCCAGGGTATTATATAGAGTTGCGTGTGTATGTGTGTGTATATGTATATATATATATGTATATATATATATATATATATATATATTATATACACACCTGTTTGTAATGTACAGGATTGGATTTCTCTTCGTAGAGTACCGTCTCAGTATCTCCATCCATTAAACTTTGTTGCGCTACTACAAAAGCTTATTCGGAAACTGTATCATAAATATCCTCTGGCGACATTCTTCAGCCCCTTTTGGTGGGTGCACCAAGTACCCGCCATATCGTCTACAGTGGCGCAGTTTCTGGTCATATATATATATATATATATATATATATATATATATATATATATATATATATATATATATATATATATATATATATATATATATATATATATATATTCCACTGTCGTTAAATTACAAAGTCATCGGTTGCACAGTTTATTGCTACGTTCTCATATTTCATTGATGTTGAGTAATAACGTTATAACATTTAAGTTATCAACTAGTTGATAATATACGTGAATTATGGCATGTATGAAATAATATTTTATAATAGATTGGATTCGTAATCTCGACATGGTGAAACCCAATATTCTGAGGTATCTTTGAATTCGCCATGCGTGTTGTCGTATCATCTGAAAAAATCCCGACCTACTCGGTTGTTTGAGGAACTATGAAGGAAGACGGAAGAGAGGGAAAGAAGAGGATGTGAATTCGACGTTATCACTATTATGTTGGGTGCGGAAAGTGTCGTTGGCGATAAAGCGTAGTAGGCGCTGATCGACCATCATTTTGAAGTCCTGTTTGTCCCTAGTATTTCCTTTCCTTTTCTGAAGGAGATATCTTCCCCACACCCGCATCCATTTTCTCTCTCGTCGTTCCCTCGCCCTTTGTCCTCCACCGCCCTCCCCCGCACCCGCCCGTCTTCAGCATTTTTCTCCCTGTCGCATTCTCCCTACCTCATCACTTCCTCGTTCGCATTTCATGGTAGATCCAAGACACACTTCCAGTCACAGACGAAGCAACATAGACATTTTCTGCATGTGCACCAGTACCAGTGCAGTGCTGTGTGTTTTTGTGCACCCCATGTTCAGTTCGTACTTGTGTGAACGTTTGTACTGCATGTGCGTACGTACGAACACATACGTTTCTTTGGTACGGAACATAAAGAATACTTTGGAAATCCAGCACACAACCTTACTTTCGTGCCACCAACGGGTGGGTTGGGTTTGGAGGAGTGTGGACAGGAGTAGTGATGTTTTTAACAGGGAATGTGAAGGCACAGAAAGGAGAATAACAAGGACTGAGCTAGCTAGGAAAATTGTAACGGAAATGAGGTGAACTCCCGCACCGCCGTCATCGTCTTTTGGGCTCGTATTTACCGCCCGCAGAATCTCGCGTCTTCTATACGCCTTCCACATGATCTTGCCCCAAATCCTAACCCACTCCAACCCTGTCACCGACACCTTTTTGTCAATTCTACCGATCCTGATTGCTTGGTGATGATCTTAGATATATTTCCTCCAGTTTCTATGAACGTTAGTAGTCGTCCATAAAATGTCAACATTTACATAAGCATTTTATGTGTCATGTATGAAATAATTCACTCGCGTTGTCACCGTGCTGTAATTATGCTGATCTTAGTCATAAATGCTGGTCCATGAACTTCGAGCGATTTTGGCGTCACAACAAATTTGATCGTATATTGTGTGTTTTCTATTGCAGATCCGAGATTCACTGCAACCCCACCTTCCATGGTAGCGGCCGCGGCGGTGGCGTCCGCGGTGAATGGCCTGCTGCCCAATGTCGACGAGGTGGATGCGTTGGAAGCAGAGGAAGCGAGGGGAGGCGAGGCGGCAGCGCTCGACGAGAGCGCGACGGCTTCGTCTTCCTCCTGCCGGAGATACATGCAGAACCTCTACGACCGCCTCACTTCTATTACACACATCGACTCAGTAAGTTACCTCTCCTCTTATAATTGCTGTATTTTTCACACATCCTGCCTCCTTCCCTCCCATAATCTGTGTACCTAGTTACAAGAGATTAATTATAAATACATGGGGAAATTATACAATTCAAATGGATGTTCTTATTATCTGATCCATAAATTTCTTGAGTGGGAAAGAGGCAGGAAGGGTTGCCATATATTGAAGCAGTGGGGATAAATCGGCACTGGTTGTTGGGGCCCTGCTATGGAAATATTCTTTCTGCAATGCTTCTGACCTGAAAAGTGTGATGGGGGACAATGGTACCCCTTCATCCATGAATTGCTAAGATAGGAGGGACAATGAATAGGTTTTTGTACAAGTAGGGTGGATGTATGCTTGGACTCTACTACAATCCTTATAAGAGGGAGAGGTCCTTCTGGTTATGTAAGTAGTCGAAGGAGATAGAGATTTTGGGCCCAGTCCAGATCTGAGAATCGGCCCATCAGGGCTGTACCTCTTAATGCAAGTAAGGATATTGATGGATTTTTAAATTGGGTGCTAAGGAAATTATTCTCCCTGACATACATCTTGCAGGACCACCACTTGGTACCCATTGTTAGTTACTTGATTCTTGGATAAGCTGACTAGTTCTCTTGTTATAATAACTCACCATGTTAAAACTTACTGCTGATGCAGTCTTAGTTTCATATTCATTTCTTACTCTTGGGTGTCCTAATGTGTTTGTGTTTTTTCTTTTACAGGATTGTCTAAGAGAGTGCCATCGGCAGATTGAGAGCTGGACACAACGAAACCCTGACACACCTTCAACGAATTCCATCACACCTACAAATGTGCGGGAAGTCATCTTCTGACTCGTGTATTGAACTGTCACCCATTACCGCTCCCCCACTGCCCGAACCCCACATCCCCTGGAGCATTTTTGTGGCTTTGCCCATAGCACCATCAACTTGAGGCCCAACTGTTGCTGCCACTGCCACAAGGGGAATCTTCCTCCTCATCTTCTGCATCCTCTGCCACATCACCCACTGTAAGAGGCTGGTAGAAAAGAGGGTAGAAGACAGGTTGTTACATTTGATAGGTAGGATTGTTTATAAAATAATAGCCAAGCGAGCTGCCTGAGTCAGCCTTTCTGCCTTATTGCAAGATCCAAGAGCTCAAGTGTATTGCTGACATAACATTCCTTTGTAACCTAAGTGAGAATTATGCAGAGACTCGAGATTATTCTAAGTAAACAATATTGCTGTATAGACTTGTAACAACGAATCTGATTGGTGAAAGGGTGAAGGAGAAAATTCAATTGGTTCACGATTGTAATATCACACCTTTTGGGGAGGATCTTAAATATAAACTTAAAGATCATTGGACTAAAAAAAAAATCACTATGTCACTGCGAAGCTCACATAGGATCTTGCATACATGCTCTCAGGGGATTCCTTAGAAAAACCTCTCAGAGAGCATTGTGTATTTTTAATTGGACTAAACAGAAGGATATAGAAAACTAGAATTTAATTCTCCTAGATAGAAAATTTAAGTGAAATGAGAGGTAGAAGCCTGTCAATGAAGAGAACCAACACTAAGTGGAACAGACAGCATAGAACTTGACAAAATTGAATGATTAGAGGCAACAGGGCTTACCAACTAAAAGAAGTGAGTTGCCATATCCATAAGTGAGGACCTCAAGGGCGATTACAGTGGCTGCAGTGTTGACAGGACTAAAAGTTACAAAAGAGTTGACAGTGGGTTACACTGAGATAACAGGGTGACAAGTGTTGAAAGGGGCAACAAGAGAGGTAAGACTGATATTGGTGGCAGTGGTGGGATAGAATGCATGCATAAAACATCTCCGAAGAAAAACAAGTCAACGCACGCAACTAAAGAAGACTGCACCTAAAGAATTTAGTGCAAGATACATGCTTACATGTGTGAAGAGAATTGGTGCAGCCAAGCATTCATCTGCAAGGAAAATGCAAGCTACCACTAACAAACTCCAAGCAACATACAGGACCAAGGAATGCAAGCAAATCCCCACACTGGTATGAGTACGAGCTAGTGAAAGAGAGGGATGACTACAAGGACAAGGATGATGTGTTACTGAGGTGCGTGCCCATACATGTTGAGAGACAACTATTAGTTGAAGTTGATTCAAATCGACATTATCAACAGAGAAGGTAGAAATTCACATGTATTATACTTGTAATTATAGTTTGGATGGCCATGGAAGTTCTCCATCATAAGGTTATTACCTTGCAGTCAAATGTCCCAAAGTTTTCAGGGGAAGAAAATACAATAGGGCTAAATAAATTTATTAACATAATTGATACTCTAATAATGACTAAAACCATACTAGATGAGAAAAAGAAGATAGGAACCTTAAAATAAAATGTAGATCCTGAGAAGGGTAGGGCTAGGCTTATAATAAATTTCCAGCAAATGGAAAATATAAACAAATATGAGGACTATAAGAAATCATTCATTAAACACTTTAAATCAAAGTGTGATCAGGATCCTATCAGGTCTTTGGTTAGAATGATAAAGACAAAAACAAATGAAACAAAATATTTAGCAAAATTGGACAGGTGGTCTAAGGACATGATTTCTATGTTGAAAGATTCAGTTTCTCAGGCTACTAAGTTAATAGGAATTGCACTATTGTTATACAACAATGGCAAGATGACTGCAGTAAAGCTATACAGGGATCTTAAAGAAACAATGGACTTAGGGGGGGAGATTATCTTTTACAAAGTTATCAAGAAAGTAAAGCAATTAGTCCATATGTCATGACATTAGGAATGCAACAACAGAAAGTAACTAGGAACTATAGGAGGGATTACAGAAACTGAGGAAACATAGAAGCACTTCAAGAAATTCTAGACTTGAGTGCCATAATTGTAACAAATGGGGACACATACCACAAAACTGTTATGAGATTATTTGTAGGAACTGCAAATAGGAGGGTCATGATGAGTATCATTTTAGAAACCCACCTTTCTGTTTGTATAACAATAGAGTAGGGCATAGAACACAGGATTGTAGAGGAATGCCAAATTTTCATATTCACCCATAAATGAAAGGAAAACCCCCAGACATTATAGTTTACCAGACAGTGATTAGAAAGAGAACACAAGAATTTTTTTTTAAATTTACTATAACAATTGGAAGGACTTATGTAGGACCCATCATTGTGGGTAATGTATTCAATAGACATATTTAAATATTGATATGGGATCTATAGTAAATGTTATAACCAACAAAATTTTAAATCAATTGAAACCAGGAGTGAAAATCTTGGAACCAATCCATTATTCATTGCAAGGAGTAACAGGAAGTTAAAAACATTAACACTGAATTAGATGTTATTTTGTATAAAAATGAGCTATTATTTTATAAATAATCCTACCCATGAAATGTAACAAGCCATCTTCTACCCTTCTTTCTACCCTCTTTTCTACCAGCCTTTTACAGGGCTTAGCAGCTACCACTTGGTTGTCCCGACCAACTCTTTTCTACCTTGTTCTTGTGTGTCTTACAAATCCATGAGTCCAATTTCAAACCTTTTATTCTATTTGATTCTGAGATGGTTAAAATCTCAGTCTACAGTGACTCCTTTGAACTGCACTTCTGTAATTGCTCTGGAATGCATTAATGTAATCTTTATTATGCCACCTTCTAAAATTAGCAAAGCTTCATTTGGAGTTGATAAATTCTGATTAATTTCTTGGATTGCTTGAACACCTGAGTTGTGTTCACTATGTGTGCCTTTTTCTTTTGTGTTATCTGTTCTTGAATAGACTGCTCTGCCTCACTACTATCCAATCTAGCATTGTTATCATCCCCATCTATCTAAATAGGTTCTCTTATCACACATACTGGCTCTAAGTCTGGTTGAATAAAAAATGGGATTAAATGTGATTTCACTAAGATCCCTAACTTGGCCAGACACATGATCATGCCCTCTTTTCTCATAGTTTCAAATCCTATCAATAAACCTCCTGGGAAGACAGATTCCTCTACAACTATCACCAAAATGTGTAAGTGCTCATTTTTATACAAAATAACATCTAACTCCGTCTTGTCAATGATTTTAACTGACTTCCTGTTACTCCTTGCAATGGATTGGTTACAAGATTTTCACTCCGGGTTTCAGTCGGTTTAAAACTTTGTTGATTACATTTACTAGAGATCCCATATCAATATTTGAATAGGTCTATTGAGTATTTTACCCACAATGAGGGGTCCTACAGAAGCCCTTCCAATTGTTATAGTAAATTTAAACAATTTTCTTGTGTTGTTTGCTTTCTAATCACTGTCCAATAAACTATAATGTCTGTTGCTCTAGGGTTAGTTCTGAAGGGTTTTATTTTGTGTCTGGGGGTTTTACTCGTTTCTGGGTTAATACGAAAATTTGGCATTCCTCTAAAATTATGTGTTCTATGTCCTACTCTGTTGTGATACATACAGAAAGGTGGGTTTCTACAATGATAATCATCATGACCCTCCTATTTGCAGTTCCTACAAATAATCTCATAATAACAGTCTCCATGGTATGTGTCCCCATTTGTTACAATTATGGCACTCAAGTCTAGCATTCCTTTAAGTGTATTTAACTCTAATGTTCAGATCCACAGTTTCTGTAATCCCTTCTAGAGTTCCTAGTTTCTGTTGTTGCATTCTTAATGTCATGACATGGACTAATTGTTTTACTTTATTGATAACTTTGTAAAAGATAATCTATCTCCCCAAAGTCCATTGTTTCTTTAAGATCCCTGTATAACTTTTCTGCAGTCATCTCATCACTATTGTATAGCAATAGTGCAATTGCTAAACTTAATAGTAACCTGAGAAACTTTTAACATGTCACTAGATCTACTTTCTATCCAATCTGAATCCTTCAACATAGAAATCATGTCCTTAGACCACCTGTCCGATTTTGCTAAATATTTTTTCATTTGTTTTTGTTGTCTTCATTATTCTAACCAAAGACCCGATAGGATCCTGATCACACTTTGATTTAAAGTGTTTAGTGAATGATCTCTTATAGTCCTCATATTTGTATATCCATTTGCTGGAAAATTATAAGCCTATCCCTACCCTTCTCAGGATCTACATTTTATTTTAAGATTTTTATCTTTTTCTCATCTAGTATGTTTTTTGTCATTATTAGTGTATCAAATATGTTAATGAATTTATTTACCTCTATTGTATTTTCTTCCCCTGAAAACTTTAGGATATTTGACTGCGAGGTAATAAACTTATGATGGAGAACTAGCATGGCCATCCTAACTATATTAAAAATGTTATACATGTGAATTTCTACCTTTTCTTTTGATAATGTCAATTTGAATTGACTCCTTCAACTTGTAGTCATCCCTGAATGTGTATAGATATGCACCTCAGTAACACATCATCCTTGTCCTTGTAGTCATCCCTCTCTTTCACTACCTCATACTTGTACCAATGTGGGGATTTGTGTGCATTCCTTGGTCCTGTATGTTGCTTGGAGTTTGTTAGTAGCTTGCATTTTCCTTGCAGATGAATGCTTGGCTGCACCAATTCTCTTCACACATGTAAGCACATATCTTGCACTAAATTCATTAGTTGCATGTGTTGACTTGTTTTTCTTTGGAGATTTTTTATTGCATGTGTTCTATCCCACCACTGCCACCAATGTCAGTCTCGCCTCTCTTGTCAACCCATCTCTCTGTGTAACCCACTGTCAACTCTCTGTCACCTCTCTTGCAACTGTTAGTCCTGTCAACACAGCAGCCTCTGTAATTGCCTGAGTGGTCGTCACTTAAGAGTATAGTTGGTAAGCCCTGTTTCCTCCAATTATTCAATTTTGTCAAGTTCTAGGCTATCTGTTCCTCTTAGTGCTGGTTCTTTTTATTGACAGGCCTCTACTTCTTGCCTCACTAAATTTTTCTGCATAGGAGAATTAAATTCTAGAGTGTTCTATACCTTTTCTTCAGTGCAGTTAAGAATACACAACACACTCTGAGAGGTTTTTCTAAGGAACCCCCTGAGAGCATATATGCAAGATCCAATGTGAGCCTTGAAGTGATGTAGTGTTTAAGTCATGTGATCATTAACTTTATATTTAAGATCTTCCCCAAAGGGTGATCTTACAATAGTGAACCAGTTGAATTTTCTCCGCCTTGCACCAATCAGATTCATTGTTACAAGTCTATACAACAATATTGTTTACTTAGAATAATCTCAAGTCTGCATAATTCTCGCTTATGTTACAAAGGAATGTCATGTCAGCAATACACGAGTTCCTGACTCAGGCAGCTTGCTTGGCTATTATTTTATAAACAATCCTACCTATAAAATGTAACAACCCGTCTTCTACCCCTCTTTCTACCCTCTTTTCTACCAGCCTCTTACACCCTCCATGTCATCAGTGGCAAAACTGGCCAAGAGGCTCCAGTGCTACACTGCCAAATTTCTCAGCCAGTGACGAGGTGTGAACTTTCGTCAAGACCACTGCTATTGACAGCAGGACCTTGTCACCATCCCCTGCCATAGTTGGTATGGTCATCATCTTTCATACTGCTGAACCTAAGCAGCACCACCCCTCGTCTGGGTGAGCACACCTTTCTGCAAGTGCACAAGCTAGTCGGGTCATTCCTTTTCATCCTCCTGTGCTCCCTCCCTCCTCATCCATGTTTGCCACAAAGCACATTAGGGTTGGGGTGACTACCCAGCCATCATTATACCTGCTCCTTTTCCCTCTCTTGATCCACCTCATCCTGCCACTGTTACAGCTACCATGTTGCTCACACTGCTGCCACATATGTTGGTGCTTTTGCTGCGCCTTCTGCTGTCGCTACAGTTTCTGCAGTAGCGTATCATGTATTCATGCAGGTAGTGGACCAGTGTGCCCCACTGTCTTTGGATAGGGGTAATAAAAGCCTTAAAAGTTTATTTTAGCCAACCTCTCCTCACCTTACATTTCCTAACCACGCTATCAAACCTTTTATATCCTATTTCCTTACTCAGGTTTACATTAGGCAAGGATAGGCTGGGCTGACCTGACCTTTATTTTAGGTTACCCAAGCCTAACCTGTCATATCCTAATCTAAACTTACCACACTCAGAGGCCCCTATATAGTAACCTTTATTCCCTGACTTTTTTCATGGGTGCATGTAAAATATTTCGAGTTTTAGATGCTTCTTCTCTTGCTGTGGTTCAAGCTAGCTCCCTAGTCCCTGTTAAGGCTTGGGCATGGTCCAGTCCTGCATTCATCTGTGATTCATTCCCTTTGACAACTAGACGCTGGACATGTTTCTAATGTAGTAGTGTAAGAACCAAGTCGATGTGATATAACCTTAGAGCCTAATGCTTAAGAAACCCTTTACCATAACTTTTTAGTTGTTGATTGTGTAGGACCTCTCCCAAACACTAAGTCTGGGAAGTCATTTCTGCTTACCATTATTTGTCAATTTCACACTCCTTCAGTTTCACTGTTAAAAAGAAAAATTAAAGTGTGAGAAATTGTGAAATGAAGTGATTAACTATATATAGGCATTATTGTCGATGAGTTAGAGGATGATATTTGCATAAAATTGTCTTTGTTAACATAGTAGAGCTTTGGAATAGTTGACATTGTGTGCTTTGCAAAGTTACCTTGAAGCTGTAAAAACCAAGAAGACATTTCATCATGGAGTCAAAGGGCATCATCCAGATCTTCTCACTGCAGCATCTTGAAACCTCTTATGGGGATGACAGATGATGAAGCCTCCTCATCATACCATCACTATTATTAAATTAATAGCGACTATTATCACCTCTCCCTTGTACTTGATGGACCTCAACATATAGCCATGTTGGATGTGATTTCTGTTAGTATTCATGTTCACATATTTTTGCAGACATTGGTTTCATATTCCCAGTTTTACCATATGGACCAGCAGTGTTGATTTTTTTTTTCCTTCATTATTTTGGTCTGGCCATCCAAAAATGTTCTTCCATGTAGTAGTTGGCCAAGTGACCTTCAAGCAAAGTTGACCAAACGTATATTCTGAAAAGGCTCAGTTAGCTCCTACTTGTGTTACAAAGCTTCCTCATCATCGTATGTATCTTTCTTCCACAATGCTTAACACTTAAACCCCCTACTTTCTCCTCATCACCATCATTATCTTCATACTGAGTCTCCTGACATCCATCTGCTGTCTCCAGTCTGTGCTTGGCTGCTGCTGCTGCTTCTGCTGCTGCTGCTTATGCTCGGACTTATCATCCTCCAGTCATTCTTTTTTAAGTCCATCCATTTCCTCATAGGCTTACTAGCTTTCCTTATTTATATTATACCTTATTTAATGCATGATGGACATAAAAGTTCAATACTTCTATATGTGTACATGTTCAACTCTCAAATGTATTTTACATCACATTTTCCTTGGATGGACTGACCTTCCTTTGCATCCGCATCCCTGATGTGTATACTTATCCCTCAATTTAATAGACAAAAGGGTGGAATGTTAATCCAATAAATAAGATCAATCCCACATGATTACAATCTAATATCACATATCAAGGATTACAAAGATTGATTCTTGATAGGCCATGATCAAATTGCGGGAGAGACAAATTTATTCTGAGTCACAGGATTTTGTCCATTGCCTCCAAAATTGAGGGCTGGGTGTAATACCGTTTTTCATATTGGAGCATCACCTCCCTTTATCAAATCCACTATCATGTCTGCAGTGGAACTTCATTCCATGTCATGTCATATCCCTGCAGTATCACATTACCCCAAAGTCACACTCACTGCCACTATAGAAATGAGTAGTGCAGTTTCCTCAGCTGAATAGATGTGTGTGTTTTGTTGTATATCTTTTAAGCTGCACATAATTTCTCATCACATGCTGTTTGATTACACATTTGGTATAATCAACCATAATTTCATAAATATCATAATTATTCATATAGTCAGCACCTGGGTACATGTTTTATGCACATTTCTTGCCTTCCTCTATGTTGATTCATAATGTACTTCCTTTGTGAACTGCTTATGTCGCTCAGGTATTGCATTGTTGGTGTTGCATTGTTGCAATGTTGCATTGTTGCAATGCAGGTGTTGCATTGAGAGGTATTCACTCCCTATACTCACTTTCCCTTCACCAGTACCCGCCAAGCTCTGTGGGTGACGCTACGCTTAAAGAATGCCGATGGTGGTCATGATTTGTAGATGATTTGCCGATGGTGGTCATGAATTGTAGATTATAATGATGTAATATAGAACTGGATGGCTTGTAGTGTACTAATGCTTGCAGCCGCACTGCAAGGCAGAGCACAATAGTTCCAAGGCACATCATCCCAACCAAATGTATAGTTGCTTTTTCTTCTTTTATAGAAGTAACTTGTATGAAGATTGTATGAAGGAGTGAATGTGCCGACAGCACTGTATGGGGCAGAAACATGGAACATAAGAGAGGAAGAGTTTAAATGTGTTTGAGATGAAATGCCTGAGAAGTATGGTAAGGGCTAGGCTGGATAAAGTGAGAAACAAGGAGGAGAGCAGGGGTGGAAAGGGAATTAGGAGATAGGATTGATGAAAGAGCATTGGGATGGTGTGGACATGTGGAAAGAATGAGTGAAGAAAGATTAGTAAAAGAGGTGTGGAAGGAGTGAATATGAGGGGGCAACCAAGGATGAGATGGATGGAAAGGGGCATTGGGAAAGAGGGGAATGTCTGTTGAGGAAGGAAGGGAGAAGATAGGGTTGAGTGGAGAATGGTTGTGTATAGATGAAGCTGTGATGCATGGAAGGGTGTGGGTGGGGGATGAGGGGAGTATGTGTGAATGATATTTTGATGCAGACCAAAGGAATTTCCCCCTGTCTTCTCTTTTTCTGTTGAGGGGACAGAGGGCTGGTCGCTGAATAAATGAAATGGTCTTGCTGTGGATGTGCTGTGTCTTGCTACATTGCTTCTGACCTAGGGCAGTGAGCAAGATGCAGGGATGACCCGTCATCCAGGAAGAGCCAAGATAAGAGGAAGGGGGGATGAATGGGAGTGGAGTATGTGGGGATGGAATGGGAGTGGATTTTATGCCTTTGTTTTTGGCTACCTCCCCTGTAAGGGGGGAAAAAGCTGTTGGTACATGTATGTATAACTTATTTTCATTTCCATATATATAGGTATGTATGAACTAGGCAGTGGAATGATTTGTATAATCGAGATGGTATATGTGTAATCCTGTTATGCTGTAGTGCAAAAAGGCTGTAGTATGTAGTGCCCGGCATTGCAGTTTAATTCCCAGCACTCCAATGCAGGGTCCAGGAAGCATAGTTACAATACACTCGTCAGCACTGCAGTTCCTATAAGTGAAATAGGTCAAAGCTTTGGATGTAATCCTCATTGTATGTGGGAAATATGAAGAGTATTTCCTCACAAGATCAACCATTGATTCCGGCACAACCTCCTGACATTCCGGTACCTCCTGCTGCTGCCTGGCTATCAAGGCATGGTGGAAGTGATGTCTCCAGTAATGAGGAGGAGAATGTTGGCAGTGATTGATATTAGCTTCTTCCATGCCCCTTCTGTAGTAGAAACAACTTGAAAACACTGCCACCTTGTCATCCAGCTCCTCCACTGCCACCATGCCATCAACCAATTAGTAGCCATTACACTCCGTTACAGTCCATTACCTCAGTTGTTGCCTCCAAGCCCAAGGTGGCTTGGTATTCAGGCATCATCAGGGCATCTCCTCGCCTTCAGGATAACCCAGGCCCATCAGGGCAGGTGGACACCTAGGGCATCCCAAGTGCCATGAGGGCATCCCTTTATTCTCAGGGAATCCCTCAGTGGCATCCCAGCATCATCAGGGTATCCCGGAACCATCAGGGCACCCCAATGCCCTTGGGGCACCTTCAGCACCATCAGGACATCCCAGCAACATCAAGGTCTTTAGGTGGTGTGCAGTCTTACGGTGCTGTTGCACTCCCTCCCAATCCCAGTGTCTTTCTCAGGGTCCTACACCACATCACAGGGACAAATAAGGTCACAGGGACATGCAGGAATAGCCAGGGACACAGGGAGTAGGGATGGGGGCACCAGGAGGCTGTAGTCACTGTGCTGGGCATCAACTATTTCCTTGTATCACTACTCAGGTAAAAAGATACATTTTTTCTGTAAATTTAGATTTGTAAATAGAAGTAAAATGAATATATTTAGAAAAGAAAACCATTTTCTTTAACCTTTCATGATGGAGCCACCACAGAACATGTACTGGAGTTAATGTACAAAAGGTTCTTTCTCTTTTAAAACCATTTTTTTTTTTTATAAAAAGTACAAATGACAAAATAGATTTTTTTTTTTTTTTCTTTTCTTTTCTTTTCTTTTCTTTTCTTTTCTTTCTTCATGTTAACCCCTTCACCCTTTGGGGACCTGGCATTTGTACTAGCTAGTCCAAAACATGTCAACTTTTTGGTAACTAGCTCCTTAATAGAGGAGGTAGTCACCAAAACAAAATTTAGCTTGGAAACAAATATTTACATGATATACAATATAAAAACATTATTGCTAGCACCAGAGTGTTGCACAAGGACTCAACAGTGCAACACTGTTTTATTTTCTAATCCCCTATACTACACCCAGCCTACTCCTTCCTCGGGATTTTGTACCTGCCTTTCAGTTTTATTGAGGTCATAAGTGTCCTTATATCAGAAAAATTAATAATTACCTCATCACATCCTAATAGTCTTCCAGGGACTAACACCTTTCAAAGGGATTTAATGCAAAAATGAGTCACCAGCAGTTTAATTGATCCCTCTTTTATCACCTACTTTTATTTTCTCTCTTGCCATCTCTATGACTTCCCATAAACTTCATTTTCAAGTCCTATGACAATGGCTTGTGATGACAGACAGGGGATGGTGATCCCTGGAAACATCACATGATGAACCACACACATGCAGTATGGGGTAGAAAGTAACCCTGCCCTGAAATAAAGGTGATAATGAAGCTAATCAGGTATACGGAAAACTAATCAGTCCCTGTCTGAATCTATTATGCTCACCCTACATGGGGGAAAAGGCTAGAAAATATGCAAATAAACAGGACTAGTTTCTCAATTCCCTGACGAACAACTACGTGGGATCACCTCAAATTGCTAATGTATGCATATCAAAGGGCCTTTTACTTCTTAAAGGGGAAGTGCCTGACTCAAAGTATACACCCACTCCACTCATCCAAAGCTAATTCTTTGCCTCCCATTTTAACACCATGTGGATTAATGTTCATCCCTATCCCCTACCACACCACCTGGGTCAAAGGTAGGTAATGCAGCAAGACAGAGCATCTCCACAGCAGGACCTAACAGCCAGAGTTGTTTACCATCCCTGCTTCATTACATGGCAATCCCTACTCCCCTTAGCATCATTTCCTCACCCATTTACATTTTTAATAACTCTTATCTTTTGCACTGTCTTTCATTCTGAACAATATCCAGTGTCTCATTTACCATGTCCATCCACTTCCTCCTTGTTCTTCCTTTGAAGTGCACTCCATCCACTTCTATTTTCCACACATGTTTTGCTAATCTTGACTCATTCTTTCCTTAACCAAACCACTTCGGACAGCTCTCTTTCCACCCCCATTTTATGTCTTGCTTCCTTATTTCTCATTCTATCCATCCTTGTAACACCTACCATACTTCTGAAATGCTTTAGCTCAAATATGTTTAGGCCCTTCCTTTCTGCCTCCCTCAAATTACAAGTCTGCTCCATACTTTGCTGTTAGTGCAATTGCAACTAGCTTAGTATTCATCCCTAGATATCTATTTCTCATATAATTTTTCATTCACATTTGAATACCTCATTAACTATATAATATAATTTGCCTTCACTTTCACTCCTCCATTCCTTGTCACATGCAACCCCTTCAAGTTCACATCCAAACTGCCACTGTCATTAGTTCGTGTACATACCATGACTTTAACTTGCCCACCCTTTTTCAATTTTGCCATTAATGCCTTCAGTCCATCCTCAGATTCAGCCACAAGCGCAGTGTCATCCACAATCAGCTGGTTCACCTCCCACTTCCCTCGACCTTTACACACTCCAGATCCCTGCCTAATGCTCTTACATTTACCTCCTGTACCTCCATAGTGCTCATACCAAAGGGATACCTTTAAACACTTTCATATAGTGACACAGCTCAACAAAAATTTTGTTGCAATGATATCAACCACAGGTATTATCTATTTTAAATGTATTGATTTTTTTTTTTTTTTTTTTTTTTTTCTTTTTTTTTTCTTTTTTCTCCATAAATATGTCAAGGGCTTATTCCCCCTTACAAGGGAGGAAGTCAAAGTCAAAGGCATAAATCCACTCCTACCTATTTCATCCCCACATACTCCACTACCATTCACCATCCCTCCCTCCTCTTGGCCCCTCCTGGATGACAGGATCCCTGCATCTTGCCCACCGCCCTGAGTCAAAAGCAATGCAGCAAGACACAACAAATCCACAGCAAGACCACTTCATTTAATCGGTGACACCCCCCTCCCCATCACCTCATGCAGAAAAAGAGATAGGGAGAAATTCCTTCAGGTTGCATCAAAATGTCATTCACACATACTTCCTCATCCCCCACCCACTCCCCTCCATGCACCACAGCATCATCCATAAATAACCATTCTCCACTCACCCCTATCTTCTGTCTTCTTCCTCAACAGACATTCCTCTCTTTCTCAATGCCCCTTTTACCCCATCCATCTCATCCTTGGTTGCCCCCTTATATTCACTCCCTCCACCTCTGCCTTCCACTCCCCCTTCACTAATCTTTCTTCACTCATTCTTTCCTTGTGTCTAAACCATCCCAATACTCTTTCCTCAACCCTGTCTCCCAACTCCCTTTCCACCCCCACTCTCCTCTTCATCTCATTTCTCACTTTACCCAGCCTAGTAACCCCCACCATACTTCTCAGGCATTTCATCTCAAACTCATTTAAATTCTTCCTCTCTTATATTCCATGTTTCTGCCCCATACAGTTCTGTCGGCATAACCGCCCCTTCATACAATCTCCTCTTAGCATCCATTCCCCAAATGTCTATTTCTCATCACACTTTTTAATCCCCCAAGGCATTTACTTGCTTCTCTTAATCTACAAATTATCTCCACCTCCACTACTCCCTTTCCTGCCACATTCACCCCCAAGTATTTAAAGCTAACCATTTCCTCCAATCTTTCTCCCTTAATACTCACTTCCAATTTGCAGCATTACCCATACATCAGCCATATGGGCTCTAAGCTCTCTTCCGGGATGGAAATAGCTGTCAGTCACAAGTCCAACATGTGATTCAAAGACCATGGTGGTGAATACACACACACACGACGGTCGAAGTGACAGCAAAGTTTGGAACTCCAGGAAAACTTCAAATTTTGTCAATCTCAATGATGAGGGAGTACCTTTGTTGTATTAGTAGGGAAGGGGGAAAGCTCGTGGTGTAGTGGAAAGGTGAATAAAAAGGAGAAAGGGAGGGATTACCGAGGAAAATGGAAGGAAACGAACGGGTTCCCCCGGACGTCAGAAGGAATGTCGACAAAAGGGCTGCAGACGACGCAGGTGAAGTTGAAAATATCAGTAAAGGCACTAAAATTAAAAATATAGATAACAACACAATAGAAAGTGGAGATAATTTCCTTGGACTTAATGAGGGAGGGGATGCCAACCTCCCTCGATTAGCAAGTCTAGAGGAAAAACTAGCGGAAATGAGTGAACACTGGGAGATTAGGTTCAGCCAACTTACACGGATTATGCAAGGAGTCAATAAATTGGAAGAACTAAAGGAGAACCAAAACCTAACTAAAGAAATAGAAGAATTAAAAAGACAGTTAAAAGAAGTAAAACATGAGTATGAGGAATTAAAGAAGAATAAAGAGTCCATAGCAAAAGAGGTAGGTTGGAGAAAAGTCAAAGAGAACAACATAATGACACTACAGATGAAAGAACAAACTAAGAACACATTTATTAAAGTGATGAGAGAGAGAATATAGTAAGAGACTTAGCAGACAAGAAATGTGTAATTATATTAGGGATGGAAGATATGCATAAGCCAAATAGGACTACAAGAGTAAAAGAGAAGGAAAAGGTAAACAAGATATTAGAAGTAGTTCAAGAGGATGAACAAGAAATTGAAGAAAAATATAGAATAGGGAAATACAATACAGATAAGACCAGGCCAATTAAGGTTAAATGCAGGTCACAAACGACAGCAGAGAATATCTTAGCAAAAACAGGGAAACTAGCAAAAAGTTATCAGTATAAACAGGTATGGATAAAAAGAGAAATGAATAAAGAGGATGAGAAAAAAAGACTAGAAACTAGGGGGGAAACGAGAAAAGAACAGAGTCACACAAAGAGAAATTCTATTGGAGAGTAGTGGATATGAAAGTGAGGAAATGGTTCATAGCAGAGAAAAACGGAAGGGAAACAGAAAACTTGATGGAAGTAGCAGAACATTAAAAGTGTCTTACACAAATAAAGATGGCTTAATAACAGGCTTGAATGAACTGAATGATTACCTGAAGGAAAAAGAACCGGACATAATGGGAATTGTAGAGACAAAATTAAAAGGTCCACTAACACCCTACAGTGTAAGGCGTCGTGCTTATAATTATTGGATTAGAAACAGGGAGGTAAAACAAGTGGGTGGAGTTATGTTTCTAACTAAGATGGATATAAATGTGAGGAATGTCACATATGGAAAGAATAGAGTAGAGATGATTATGATGGAAGTGGAAGACAGGGACGGGAAGAGCAGGAAGTTTGTAGTAAATTATGTGCCTCCTAAAACTGCTTCATGGGAAGAGAGAAAACACAAAAATATGTTAGAAAACACAAGGATTGCACTAAATAAGATAATGGAAGATAGAGGAAGAATAGTTATAATGGGTGACTTTAATTGTAAAGAAATCTGCTGGGAAGGGATGACAGTGAAGGGTGGAGACAACCTATGGGGAAATGTACTACTTGATATGATTATAGAACATACAATGATGCAATGGATACAAGAGAATACTAGGTATAGAAATGAGGAAGAAACATCGAGACTGGACCTAATAATCACATCAGAACCTGAAATAGTGGACAAGATTGAATATAAGACACCAATAAGTAAAAGTGACCACATTGGTTGAATTGGAACTAAATGAGGAAAAATACATGGAAAAAAACGAACAATATAGAAAGGGAAGAGTGTATGGAAAAACGAATTTTGATAAAATAAGATAATTCTTTCAAAAAGCAGACTGGGAAAGGATACACAAGGAGGAAACAACAATAGAAGAGAAATGGAATACTTTGACAAAATTTATAAAGGAGAGGAAAAGTATGTTCCAAGACAAAAACAAGAGAAAGGATATGTAAAGTGTTGGTACAACAAAAGATGTAGGGAGTTAAAAGACAAAAGGGATAAAGCTTGGATAAAATGGAAAAAAGACAAAAGACCTGAAAAATGGAAAATATATACTAGTTATAGAAATGAATATGTACAAGTGCGCAGAGAAGAAAAAATATGAAAAAGATGTCATAGAAAAATGTAAAGATCAACCAAAACTATTTTACAGATTTGTAAACAACAAACTGAAAAACAAACAAGAATTAGAGAAACTACAAGGAGTTGAATACACAGAGGAAACAGAAATGGCAGAAATTATGAACAAGCATTTTAAATCAGTGTTTACGAGGGAGAACATACAACTTAAGAGATATCGAGTGGGAGAAAGTCCCCCCTATGAAAAAGATAGAAGTAACAAGGAATGAAATAATCACTTGAGTAATCTCGATATCAGAAAATCGCTAGGACCAGATGAAATGACAAACTGGATTTTGAGAGACTGCAGGCACGAACTAACATACAAAATACATAGTCTAATAAGCAGTTCATTGAAAAAAGGAAAAGTTCCAGAAGATTGGAAAAGAGCAAATATAAAGGAGGAAACAAGGAAGACCCTACTAACTATAGACCGGTCTCTCTTACAAGTACGATAGCTAAGATTTGTGAAAGAATGATCAAAATTAGGTGGGTAAGGCATTTGGAAAAAAAACAACATACTAAATCCAAGGCAATTTGGATTTAGACAAGGGTGATCATGCGTCACAAGGCTAATAGATATAATATAAGAGATGAATGGGCTGATTGTGCATTTCTAGACCTGAAAAAAACTTTTGATAAGGTGCCACATAAGAAATTGCTAAAGGAATTAGAAACTGCAGGAGGAATACAGGGCAAGCTGCTGAAGTGGATGGAAGACTTCTTGCATGAAAGAAATATGAGAGTGGTGGTAAGAGACAAACATTCTAATTGGGATGAAGTGATTAGTGGAGTTCCACAAGGAAAAGTTCTGGCCCCAATAATGTTTGCTATATATATTAATGATATGGATAAAGGAATTGAAGATTATATGAGCTTCTTTGCGGACGATGCAAAATTGTTGAAAAAAATGAACACTGTAGAAGATTGTGATTCGCTGCAGAGTGATCTCAATAAAGTATGGGGATGGAGTAGAAAGTGGGAGATAGAATTCAATATTAAGAAGTGTAGTATAATGGAATTTGGAAGAAGCAAAAATAGAATAGTGGGACCATATAAATTGGGAGAGGAAGAAATTAGAATAGAAAATAAGAAGGACCTGGGAGTCGTTATTATGAATAATATGTCCCCTGAGAATCATATAAACAAAATTTTTGGAGAAACTTATAATTTGGTACAAACAATCAAAGTGGCTTTTACATACCTTTGATAAGACCAAGATTGGAGTATGCAGCGACGACGTGGTCACCAAGTACAAAAAATGTATAACAAAACTTGAAAGAATACAAAGAGCAATTACGAAATTGCACCAACATTCTCAGAACTATCATATGAGGAGAGACTAGCAAAACTTGAGCTACAGACATTAGAGCAAAGAGAGAGGAGACTTGATAACCATTTATAGAAGTATGAAAGGCATAGAAACTATTGATAGAGAGGATCTAATAAAATGGGATAGTAGAGATACATGAGGACACGGAAAGAAAATCAAGAAAGACAGTTATAGAAGAGACCTGAAAAATAACAGATTTCCCCACAGGGTAATAGACGTTTGGAACAAGTTAGATGAAAATGTGGTGTGTGCAAAAACGATACACGAATTTAAAAACAGTCTCGATAAAACGAGATATGAAGACGGCACATCACAAGCATAGCTCCCCTTCCCGTAAAATACGACTAGGTAAATACATACATGCGTTATTTCTATGATCCCCACACAGAGTGAAGGATATAAGCAAGATTGAGAGAATACAAAGGGCAGCATCCAAACTTGTCCTCAGCCTGGCAGATAAACCATACGAGGAAAGACTAAAAATACTAGGTCTACCAACTTTGAAAGATGGAAGAGAAAGAGATGACATGATTATAGTGTTCAGGTCACCAAAGGGGATAGATTGCACTGATAAACGAGATCTGATTAAAGATGGGAGGGCTTTAAGAGGTCATAGAAGTAAATTAAGAGAGACATGTCGAAAGGATGTGAAGAAATACAGTTTTCCATATAGATGCATAAATATGTGGAATAGCTTTGAAGGTGATATAGCCCAAGCTGAAACAATACAAGAGTTCAAATCAATATACACATATATTTGGAAATTGAGGATATAGATTAAGTTGGAACCGTACATAAATTTGAGTATGTTAGAAAATTTGTGACTAGGAGACGGGACCCAACGAGTGTTGCTCCTTTCCTGTATACTACAATTAGACAAACACACACACACACACACACACACACACACACACTTCAACGAACGGACGGCTTAGAAGACGTTCTGAAGAAAATTGAAGTTACGTGGATCCCAACGCAAAGAGAAGTGCCTATTGTATTTACAGGGTGGGGGGGAAATTGCTCGTGGGGTAGTGGGAAAGTAGGGAAAGAGGAGAAGGGGAGGGATTGCTGAGGGAAATGGAAGGAAATGAGGAAGGAGAGGACTTGGCCCAGGCAGACAGGCGAAAGGTAAACAAACGACCCCCCGACCAGCTGAGCGACGATGAAATGTCTAATAAAAATGTAAATATTAGAAGTGTAGATAAGAGCAATACAGTAGAAAGTGATGAGAATATTTTCCAGGGATTTAAAGAGGGTGGGGGGGACACAAGCCCCCCCCCCCGACTGACAAGACTAGAAGAGAAGGTCGATAAGATGATCGAGGACTTGGAGCGTAGGTTCGGTCATGTTAACAACATTATACGGAGAGTTGAAAAATTGGAAGAACTAGAGAAGGCGAACAAAAACTTAACTAAGGAAATTGAAGAATTAAAAAAAACAGTTAAAAGAAGTAAAAGATGAGAAAGTCTTAAAGGAGAATAATAAGGAGAACAAGGAGGGTTGGAAAAAAATTCAAGAAAATAGCAAAGTTGCATTCACTGACATAATCCGACAGCAAATGAATGAACAAACTGAAAACTCAGTTATTAAAGTGATGAGACAGAAGGAGAATATAGTAAGAGACTTAGC
The DNA here is from genome assembly GCF_046742065.1 of Oratosquilla oratoria. Classification (NCBI taxonomy): domain Eukaryota; kingdom Metazoa; phylum Arthropoda; class Malacostraca; order Stomatopoda; family Squillidae; genus Oratosquilla; species Oratosquilla oratoria. The sequence continues at coordinate 72,094,097 of NC_134782.1, read as the reverse complement.
AGACAGAAAGAAATGTATAATTATATTAGGAATGGAAGAGAAACATAACCCAGATAGAACCACAAGAGTCAAAGAGGAAAATGAAAAAGTAAGAAATTTACTAGAATTAGTTCAGGAAGATGAACCAGAAATAATGAAACAAATCGAAGAGAAATTCAGGCTAGGGAAATATAGTACAGACAAGACCAGACCAATTAAGATTAAATTCAGGTCACAAACTACGGCTGAGAATATCTTATCCAAAACAGGGAAACTAGCAACAAGTGAACAATATAAAAAGGTATGGATAAAAAGGGAAATGAATAAAGAGGAAAGAGAGGAAGAAAAACAGAAAAGACTTGAAGCAAAGAAAAAAAACGAGATAAGAACGGAGTCAGAAAAAGAGATTCTATTGGAGAGTAGTGAATATGAAACTAAAGAAAGTCGACATACAAGAGAAAAACAAAAGGGAAACAGAGAACACAATGGAAGTGGCAGAAAACTAAGAGTGTCTTACACAAATATAGATGGATTAATAACAGGATTGAATGAGCTGAATGATTATTTGAAAGAAAAAGAACCAGACATAATGGGAATTGTAGAAACAAAATTAAAAGGTCCACTACCACCCAACAGTGTAGGACATGATGCATATAATTATTGGATTAGAAACAGAGTGAAAAAGGAAGGGGGTGGAGTTATGTTCCTGACTAAGAAGGATATAAACGTGAAGTGTGTCACATATGGAAAGAATACAGTAGAGATGATAATGATGGAAGTAGAAGACAGAGATAAGAAGAGCAGAAAGATTGTGATAAATTATGTGCCTCCGAAAACAGCCTCATGGGAAGAGAGTGAACATAAAAGTATGTTAGAGGACACAAAGATAACATTAAACAAGATAATGGAAGAGGGAGGAAAAATAGTTATGATGGGCGACTTTAATTGCAAAGAAATCTACTGGGAAGAAATGACAGTAAAGGGTGGAGACAGCTCATGGGGAAACGCTCTACTTGAGATGGTTACTGACCATACAATGACACAATGGATACAGGAGAACACTAGGTATAGAAATGAAGAAGAGCCATCGAGACTAGACCTAGTAATTACATCCGAACCTAGAATAGTGGACAAAATTGAATATAAAACACCAATAAGTAAAAGTGACCACATATTGATTGAACTGGAACTTAATGAAGAAAAATATATGAAAAGAAATGAACAATATAGAAAAGGAAGAATGTATGAAAAAACAAACTTTGATAAAATAAGAGAATTCTTTCAAAAGGAAAACTGGGAAGAAATATACAAAGAAGAAACAACAGTAGAAGAGAAATGGAATATTTTGACAAAAATTTACAAAAAAGGAGTGGAAAAGTATGTCCCAAGACAAAAACAAGAAAAAGAATATGTAAAATGCTGGTACAACAAAAGCTGTAGGGAGTTAAAAGACAAAAGAGACAAAGCCTGGACCAGATGGAAAAAAGACAGAAGACCTGAAAAATGGAAAATATATACCTGTTATAGAAATGAATATGTACAAATGTGCAGAGAGGAAAAGAGAAAATATGAAAAAGATATCATAGAAAAGTGTAAAGATCAACCAAAACTATTCTACAGATTTGTAAACAATAAACTGAAAAACAAACAAGACTTGGAGAAATTAAGACAGGAGGGAGTTGAATACACTGAGGAAATGGAAATGGCGGAAATTATGAACAAACATTTAAATCAGTGTTTACAAGGGAGAACATACAACCTGAAGAGAACGAATGGAAAGAGAAACTCCCCCCTATGGAAGAAATAGAAGTAACAAAGAATGAAATATTAACACACTTGAGTAATCTTGATGTCAGAAAATCGCATGGACCAGATGAAATAGCAAACTGGATACTGAAAGAATGCAGGAATGAACTGGCAGACAAATTACATAGCATACTAAATAGTTCCTTGAAAGAAGGAAAAGTTCCAGAAGATTGGAAAAAAGCAAATATAGTACCTATATATAAAGGAGGAAATAAAGAAGAACCTACCAACTATAGACCAGTCTCTCTAACAAGTACAATAGCAAAAATTTGTGAAAGAATTATCAAAAGTAGATGGGTAAAATATTTAGAAAAAAAACAAAGTGTTAAATCCAAGGCAATTTGGATTCAGACAAGGACGATCATGCGTCACCAATTTAATATGTTTCTATTCAACACTAATAGATATAATACAAGAAAGAGATGGATGGGCGGACTGTGCATTTTTAGATCTAAAGAAAGCTTTTGACAAAGTACCACATAAGAAGTTGCTTAAGAAATTAGAAACTGAAGGAGGAATACAGGGCAAACTACTAAATTGGATGGAGGACTTTTTGCAAGAAAGAAAAATGAGAGTAGTGATAAGAAACCAGCACTCAAAATGGGATGAAGTAATAAGCGGTGTTCCGCAGGGAACAGTTCTGGCCCCAATAATGTTTGCTATATATATTAATGATATGGATGAAGGAATTGAAAGCTATATGAGCTTCCTTGCAGATGATGCAAAACTACTGAAAAGAGTGAAAACTGAAGAAGATTGTGAATCACTACAGAGAGATCTAAATAAAGTACAAGAATGGAGTAGGAAGTGGGAGATGGAGTTCAATACAAAAAAGTGTAGTATAATGGAATTTGGAAAAAGCAAAAACAGAATAACAGGAGCATATGAATTGGGAGAAGAAGGAATAAAAAAAGTAGAAAATGAGAAGGACCTGGGAGTCATTGTTATGAATAATATGTCACCTGAGAAACATATAAATAAGATTTTTGGAGAAACTTATAATTTAATAAGAACAATCAAAGTTGCATTTACATACCTGGATGAAGAAATGGTGAAGAAAATCCTAATCACCCTGATAAGACCAAGATTGGAATATGCAGCAACGATATGGTCACCAAGTACAAAAAAATGTATAAAAAAACTTGAAAGAATACAAAGAGCAATTACAAAATTGGCACCAACACTCTCAAAACTATCATATGAAGAGAGACTAGAAAAGCTTGAACTACAGACACTAGAGCAAAGAAGAGAGGAGATTTGATAGCTATTTACAGAATCATGAAAGGCATAGAAATTACTGATAGAGAGAATCTGATAAAATGGGATGACAGAAATACAAGAGGACACGGAAAGAAAATAAAAAAAGACAGCTATAGAAGAGATTTGAAAAAGAACAGCTTTCCTCACAGAGTAATAGACAGTTGGAACAAGTTAGATGAGAAAGTGGTGTGTGCAAAAACAATACATGAATTTAAAAATAGTTTAGATAAAATGAGATATGAAGACGGGACCCCACGAGCATAGCTCCCCTTCCCGTAAAATACAACTAGGTAAATACAACTAGGTAAATACACACACACACATACCTTGCACATATATACTGTACATAGCCTATATAAACAAACATGTGTGACATGCATATACTAGTACACGAACTAATACATAGCATACCCACACACGCACACAACATAACATGTACACACATAAATGCACACACACACACACCTACTCAATAATCTCACTGTAGACCGAGTTATGTGTCGGTATGAACATGCATGACTTTGAGTATGATCAATGAGCCTGCTGAAACATGTTGAGGTGGTGACACTGATGGGTCTGTGCAAAGCAGTGGACATTAGTCTATCCTTGACTGTCAGCTGAGATGGATCCAAAGTCTTTCTATTCATAGATAATTTTTCCTCACAAATTCCTCCGTGATGCTGTAGAAAGCCTTGCAAATGAAAATACCAAGGCAGAAGATATGCTATTACAGGTAAGATTTATTACTACATAGATTCTTGAGTTCAACACACACACAGAATATATACACATACAAATATAGACACACACATACAGTCACGGTGATTGCCTGAATTAGGAATTTATTATACTTTATGTTTCTTTCCATATTTTTTTCAAATATAGTAGTATATTTTTAATTGAATATAACACTGAGTAACAAGTTTTCAGAAAAGTTTTGTTTCTCTTCATTTTTTGTGTTTCTAATGCAAATTTTTGTGCCAATTCCAAATATGTACTTGCTTTTCTTCTACTTGTGCATTGAATGTGGTGCGGGTACGGGCATGCAGTTGACACCCCCGACACGGGGTCAAAGGTCACCATGTAGAAGGGGGTGAATGGGTGTTGGCTGATGTGTATGAACAGTGTGTATATGGAGCGAACGAGGGGAAGAGAGCGAGTGAGAAATTTGCAGTGGAAGAAAAATATAGAGAATAATTAGTTAAGGTAGGATTGACAGGCGATACGAGTGAAAGAGAAACTAGCTAGAAGAGTCTTCGTCGTCGAAGAAGACGAAGAAACGGGAAATAACGCGGATAAGGTAGGTGATGCGTTGACACGCGACTACAAGCTATCTAGGCATGGCCGAGGCGACTAGTGCAATGAGGGAACGCGAAAGCATGGTAACTGATGTAGAAGTCGGTGAATCTGTTGCAAATAGCGATCACAACTTAGATTCAAACTCCTAAACAATTTTAGAATAGATACTTGTGCTTCTAAAATACCCGATTTCAGTAAAGCTCAGTTCATAGGACTACGTCAGGAGCTTCAGCTTACAGATTGGGAGGCAAAATTAAACGAAAGGCCTGTAGATCAGATGTGGGAAATATTTCAAAATACGCTCACTAAGATGATTCAAACTTACATTCCTTTTAAGGACAGACGTCCCCCAAATCAGGCTCGCCCAAAGTGGCTCGACAAAGAAACTGAAAAAAGTATTGCTAAAAAGAGACAGGCTTATAAGAAATATAAGTGCTCGGGTGCATCTAATGACTATGAAAGTTATGTATCAATACAGAGAGATTTAAAAAAGACAATAAGAAAAAGAAAACGACAATACGAAATGAAAATTGCTGATAAATCCAAAGAGAATCCCAAAGAATTCTATAGTTACATTAGAGATAAAAAGGTTGTTAGGAATCACATTGGTCCACTATTATCTGCTGACGGTCAACTTGAATATTCAAATGAAGGAATGTGTAATATCTTAAACAATTATTTTAGCTCGGTATTCGTAAACTTATCACCTCAAAGTGAATTCCAAACTGAAACCTGTGAAAAGTCTGGGGTAAACTTACTACGGTAAATATAACAAAAGAAAAAATTAAAAGGTGTATAGACAAACTCAAAGTTAATAAAACACCAGGGCCTGACGGTTGGCATCCAAGAATCTTAAAGGAAATGAAAAATGAGATTGTTGTTCGATTAGAAATCATTTTCAAGAAATCCATCATATCCGGAGATGTCCCAAGAGAATGGAAGCTAGCTAACGTTACTCCCATATTCAAAAAAGGTGACAAAAAGAAACCAAATAACTATAGGCCTATAAGTTTGACTTCAATCGTAGGAAAAATAATGGAAACTATCATCAGAGATGTTATCGAATATCATTTAGAAAGTAACCGTTTGATAAATGATAGCCAGCATGGTTTCAGACGGAAACGTTCTTGCGTGACTAACTTACTCGAATTCTACAACACAGTTATCTCGAATTATGACAAAAGAAACTATAGATTTAATATGTCTAGACTTTGCAAAAGCATTTGATACCGTCCCACACGAAAGACTACTTACTAAATTAGCTTTGCATGGAATAAGTGGTAGCCTATTAGGTTGGACTAGTAATTGGTTGAATGGTCGAAAACAGAGAGTTGTTTTAAATGGAAAAACTTCTGGATGGAAAAGTGTTGCAAGTGGAGTTCCTCAGGGTTCCGTTCTTGGGCCACTTCTATTCATAGTATATATAAATGATATAGACCATGGACTAAAATCTACTGTTTCCAAATTTGCTGATGATACAAAACTGTGCGGAGTGGCAAATTATCACTCAAACCAATTAGATATTCAAGAAGATTTAGATAAATTACAGCAATGGTCTGAAAAGTGGCTAATGAAATTTAACACAAGTAAATGCAAGGTAATGCACATAGGTAAAAATAACAGTAAGTACGATTACAAGTTATTTGGAAATTCGTTAACAAAAGTGGATAGTGAAAAAGATCTCGGCGTAATTATCAGTAACGACCTCAAATCATCCAAGCAGTGTATTTCAGCCTCTGAGAAAACAAATAAGATTCTGGGATTGATTGCGCGATCTTTTGATTTCAAAAGTCCATCACTCATTAACAAGCTATATAAATCGTTAGTTCGTCCACATTTGGAATATGCTGTTTCCGTATGGTCACCGAATCTCATTAAAGACATTGACAGACTGGAAAAAGTACAACGGCGAGCCACAAAACCGATTCCAAATATAAAAAATAAATCATACGAAAATCGACGCACATGAATCTGTTTTCCCTAAAAAAGCGTAGACTCAGAGGTGACTTGATACAGGTCTTTAAGATTTTAAAGGGAATTGACAACATCAAGTGACAAAATTTTCACATTGAATGAGAATCAGACAAGAAACAATGGTCTCAAACTGTCCGGAAATAGATTCAATTTGGAAGTAGGTAGAAACAACTTTGCCAACCGTGTAGTTAATGAATGGAATAAACTTCCTGCACAGGTAGTGCAATGTAGTTCAGTTCGAAGCTTTAAGAATCATTTACCTAAGATGCTGTAATGATTATAATTTATGTTATATTATTTGTTTTTGTTTTGTTATAATTTGTCTGTCTGGTTTTCATTTATTATTAGTTATATGTCAATTTATTATCATTTAATATTTACCTGTTTGTTATTCAACTATACCTATGCATTTATTTATGTATTTTATTTGTTATTTACATTATTATCGTTTTATTTATTATTAATATGTTTTTTTTTTCATCCGACCTAGATATGGATCAAAAGGTCTCCTGTCGGCATGCTCCGCCTTTGTAATCCTTTGTAATAACCCTAAAGCCGTATGATGGCAATGGGGACGTCGTCGCATAGCTTAAAAAGGCAGAATTAGTGGCAAAATTAACCGGTGTCAGCGACGTCGCGAGCTATATTGGCCTTAATCTGGAGGGCGACGCATTAGCCATCTACCCAGAAATGCAAAAGATAAAAAAGATGCAGAAAAGCTATAAAAAAAGGCTCAAAAAAGACATTCGCTGAGAGTGCGTTCGAACCGTTTAATCGGCTACAAAGAATGCGCTGGGCAGGCGAACAGGTCGACGTCTTTGCCAACGAAATGAAGAGATTGGCGGGACTATTGAGACTTAAAGGCGAAGGATTGGAACAAGCAGTTAGAATGGTATTTGTGAATGGCTTCCCAGATCACGTATCTGCTGGGCTACAGGAAGTAGATGATGCCATGTTTAGGAGCATGGACGTGTTGGTAGTCCTGTGGTGATTGGTTTGACGACATCACCACTAGTTAATACTAGTTTTTATCATCGCACGCTAGCGTCGTGCCCATGGGCGGCCCCTTCTCGAGAGGAGCAACCATAATATAATTTAAAATGTGCTAAGGTGAGGCCTTTTCTGAAAGCCCTCCTGAAAGACCCTAGCGGAGGACTGAAAAACATCATATGACACCAGTGACCCCTTACTGCAATATGATTGGTTAAATGTTTTAGTGTTTTGTCCATAGCCAATCATGTAAATTCTAAGATGAAAAGTACAGCCCTAGAGGGGGGTGCCTAGCAGGACCGAGGTAGCCTTAAGGTTTGAATAGAGGAGAACAGTATTGCCTTGTCTTGAGTCGTGAGTCTTGAAGCAATCGCTTCAATTATCAGTCACCATATAAAAGGTCTGTATTCGTACTTCCCTGATCCAACCATTTTGGTCACAACTACCATCTAACTTTATATACGTAATCAGAGGACCACGACAGTCCATGCTAGACTTCTCACAAGGACACAGAAGGGTAGGCCGTTAGCTGCAATGGCGACAGAAAAATCAAAAGGCCTTGCACGAGACCAAGGATCGAGATGCCAATACGATGACTCACCCGGGAAGAGGGAAACCTTTTGGATCAGAGTCCACCGGCCGATATAAGAGGGAAATCGCGGGAGTCCAAGGGTGACCACAGCGGATGGAGGGGACCATCTAGAATGTGTTATTATGTGGCCACCTTGGCCACCTCGCGAGGGATTGTAGAGAGACGGAGCCTATCTGTTACGAATGTAGAGAACCAGGACATATTGCTCAACAATACGAACAGGGAAACGGGCAAGGGACGGCTGCTGTGCGAGCTGCCGCCCAATCAATGCAAGGGCGCCCCCGAACTTTATGCCGATTATAGAAGTCCGGCTGAGAGGAAGACGTGCAAGAGCACTAGTAGATTCCGGCTGTTCAACCACGATTGTAACGGCCGACCTGATTAAAGGATTCAGAGAGGGAGATATGGCCCTGATGACAGTTGACGGGAGACATTGTGCAAAGGCGACCAGGAAGTAGAAATGACGGTGGAGGGCATTCCCATACGACCAAGAGTGCTTGTTATTAGAACGGTTATAGAGGGAATTGAAGTGGTGCTGGGGATGGATGCAATTACACAGCTCGAAGTCACGTTTGTCGCCGCGACTAGCACAAAGAGGGGACTGTTCAAGATGAGAAACATAACCCTAAAGTGAGGGTTGGAGAGATACGTGACTCGACTACGGAATGGAGGGGGAGGAGCAGCCAGGGGCCGGAAATAGACGTGGGAATGACAATGAGGGCCATGGAGGGCAGTGTCGCCACGAAGCTCGACCTTGACGAGGCGGCGGCACCTTGTACCATTGAGGACGAAGACTTCCTGCCGAAATTTGGTGGCCAGAAGTGGGAGATAGAGTGGTACCTCAAAGGAGGCTCGCCTATATTGAAGAACAAAGTCAGTTGCTATGAACAGACTTTCAGAAAGGGGGCGCGGGATGACTTTGACATCGAAGTACAGCGGTGGCGGTGAATTGATGAGGGAATTTTGATTCTTTGGGAGGAGCCAGTGGATGATGGAATCTTGCCTCTGATGGCAGTGGTGCAGCCAAGAACAAGTACGACCAGTGTTGGACTTCCGAGAGCTGAACCAGTTTGTAAGGTGTCACACTGGCGATGATTTTGTAGACGTATGTAACGAGTCTACGCAAATGGCGCCAAATGAGAGGTGCGTCCACGATTGTAGATATATAGACGGCTTACATGCAAACTCACGTGACGAAGAAACTATGGAAATACCAACTGATAAAATATTGCTTGGCCAGACTGGGAATCGGGTTGTGCTCAGCTCCGATGATAATGACGAGGATCCTGGAGACAGCGCTGAAGAAGACTTGAAGTGATGAAGAAGGGCTAAGATTCCTACCTCGATGACATATTAGTGGATGACACTGTTGTACCGGTGTCGGACACAATGGAACACTTAGCTCAATTTGGACTTGTCTCAAAGGAGGCGAAACCGATGGAAGGAGGAACGGTGTTGGGACTGCGATTAGAGAGGAACGGGAGCAGAAACCTGATGTTCAGGAGAGGCAACAAGATCCCGGATATAACGGAGATGAGCAGACGAGAGTTCTTCTCGCTGTGTGACATTGGTTGGTCACTATCCGATCGCAGGTTGGCTCAGTGTGGCGTGCAGTTATATATAGGCGGTCAGGGTCGAAGGGTTGAGGAGACGAGGTTGATGAGGGCACGCTCACGATGACACGTGGCGTCGTATGACGGACGGGTGAGACTCGATGATCCAGTGAGAGGACAGTGGAGTGCACCGCAACAGAATATAGGTGTAATATGGTGTGATGCTAGCAGCATGGCAGCACATAAAGGATGACTACAATCACATTAACGTATCGGAGTTGGATGCGGTTATAAAAGGAGTCAATTTGGCGTTGAAATGTGGGTTACGCGAGGTCGAAATCAGGACTGAATAAGCCACGGTTGCGGAATGGATGAACTCAATGCTGACAGCTGAAAAGGGAATATGCACGAAGGGGGCAGCCGAGGTTATTGTGAAACAGCGCCTTGGGATCCTGAGGGAGTTAATAGAAGAGTTCATCGTGAAGGTAAGCGTAATCCAAGTGCCGTCGGGAGTGAACAAAGCGAACGTGCTAACCAGAGTAAAGAAAAGTTGGCTGAGAGTACCGGAACAACAGGAAGAGAAGGTTGAAGTGTGCGCCGCAGGATCCCTATGCGCGGAGGAGTTGCATGGAACACATCACCTAAGTGTTGATAGATCATTGTTCTTAGCAAGGACAGTTGACCCGAATATAACGAGGGGAGAAGTCCGGCTGTCTGTGAGAGCATGTACCCGATGTCAATCAATAGACCCCGCCCCGAGGCCGCACGCAACGGAACTCAGCGAAGAAACGAACTGGAGAAGGTTGGCGGTCGACGTAACCCACTATCGACGGGGCATGTACTTATCGATGGTTGACTGTGGCCCAGGACGATTCGCCGTCTGGCGGGAGCTGAAGACGGAAATGGGAGAGAAAATTGCATGGGTGATGAACGAGATATTTCTGGAACGGGGTCCAGCGGGTAAGTTCTGATGGATAGTAGCACTGCGTTTCGGTCGGGAGCACTGAAAGAAATACTGGACAATTGGTGCACAAGACGTTTCTTTAGGGGTTCTTGCCGGCCGAGCGGAAATGGAATAACAGAACGACACCATCGCACTATTAAGTCCATCGCCAAAAGGGCACCAATACCGCCCATGGAGGCAGTCTTCTGGTAAAATATGTCCCCTAGGTCAGGACAAAACGAAGACTCTGTTCCACAGACAGCATTATTTAAATATGGCGACATCCCAGGGTAGTGCCCGTGCTACCGGCCAATGCTGAAGGCGCTGCCTCAGTACAGGTGGGGGAGGAGGTATGGGTGAAGCCTAAAGATAGTAAGTGCACCTCACAGTGGACGAGGGGTATCGTAACTGAGGTAAATTCGCGGAACTTCTCTGTCAAGGGAGTGCCACGACATATCCAGGATCTTCGTAGTGTGGAAGGCGGAGAAAACGAGTAAGAGAATTACGACGCGGTAGTGGATGGGGGAACAGTTCCTCGACGACCACAGCGCAACAGACATCCTCCGGAATGGCTGCAGGATTACGAAGTAGGGAGTGGAGACGAATACGAAGAATAGGTTAACCTCGAGATCAAGGGGGTGTGGCATGAATGTGGTACGAGTATGAGTGTGCAGTTGGCACCCCCGGCACGGGGTCAAAGGTCACCATGTAGAAGGGGGCGAATGGGTGTTGGCTAGTGCATATGGGCAGTGTGTATGTGAAGTGAATGAGGGGAAGAGAGCGAGTGAGAAAAGTGCAGTGGAAGAAAAATAGAGAGAATAATTACCTAAGGTAGGATTGATAAGCGATACGAGTGAAAGAGAAACTAGCTGGAAGAGTCTTCATCATCATCGAAGATTAAGCAGGAAATAATGCGGATAAGGTAAGTGATACGTTGCTCCGTGACCACACTACCACTGACCATTTTAGTGATATTGAAAATTATACTAATATGAAGAAATGTATGGGGTACGGAAAACACACAATTATCACTTACAAATTTCCTTTTTTCAGGTTTATACTATAAATATTGATGTTCTTGACCATGTACAGCTGCGACAACCACGTGGCATGGAACACTCGTCGTCGCCCACATGGCTAGACCCGACGCTCCTTTGACACTGCGACCCTGCTTGACACAACCTAACCTAATCCAGTGCAATTATGTAATTACGCACCACGGGTCACTACCCGCGCCGTGTATATATATATATATATATACAAACATACATATATATATATATATATATATATATATAGATATATATATATACCGGCTCCTGGCCACATGTACAGTCAGTTCACTCATACCTTACAATAAAGGAGACGAACTCACCAAAACCTCTTTCTCTTGTCACAGCATTGCTACAACCATATCTACAAGAAGATGCAGTTCACCAGATTCATTCTGTTATGTGTGTGGTTTCTATATTGGACTTAAGCATGTATCACATAAAATTGTGAAAAATGTGAAGTATTGGATTGCTTATGGAGTGTACTTTGGAATGAGTATGATATGTGGAAACTGTCAATCAAATTTAGATGCATGGCTAAGAGGTGCAGGAAAAGCAATGCCATTTGCTGTGCCAAGAGTTTGGCAAGAGCCAAAAAAATAATCAATATGATTGCTACTTTTCCATAATTAACATATCAAAGTACAGAAAAGCTAAGGAAAGAAAATCCCTTCCATATCCAAGCTGTTTATCCTCTATTGCACCTGTGAAACATGATGATACCTTACTGGTTCCACGCCCACCAGAAAATGTAAGTAAATCTTATCAAGTTGTGAACTCTATTCTTTGTAATAGAATCAATATTAAAATCTTTCACAGTTTGTGAAAGCATTACATCATGGTGGAAAAGCATTTCAAACAATTTGTCTACTCTTTCCAAAACTCTCAGAGGCCAAAGTTAAGGGTGGTATATTTACTGGTCTGCAAGTAAGGAAAATGTTGAAGTCAATGTAACTTGAGAATGCAACGAGTACTGTTAAAATAGAGGCATGGTGTGCATTTTGATGTATAGTTAATGGATCCTTTGGTAATACTAAAGACCCAAACTACAAACAGCTCGTAGAAAAACTTTAGGAAAGTTATAAGAACTTAGGATGTAGAATGTCATTAAGGTGCACTTTTTGCATTCACATTTGGATTTTTTTCATGAAAACTTGGGTGGAGTGAGTGAAGAGCATAATGAGAGGTTCCATCAGGACATTGCTGCAATGGAGAAAAGATACCAAGGAAGATAGGACACTGCTATGATGGGAGACTATATATGGTCACTGGTGTATAAAGATTAAGGAGCTCACAGTAGGAAATCTTCTTATTTCCATATCACATGCTTTTATACTCACATTTTCTCATTAGTTTAAAAATGGAATACAAGGACAAAATATCAGCTACTATATCTATAGACAATGTAAATATGTTAAATATAGTGTACTATCATTTTAGTATAGTTTTAGTTTATAGCTTTAAGTTTTATAGTTGTATAGTTTGTCAATTATCTTTTGAAATATCAGTGCTATGCAATTTCTAATGGTATTTCTACAATCAGGAGAGAAAACAACCTTAGAGACACTAAACACGTTTAAAGAAACAAAACTAGTGTTACCCAGTGCCTATATAGGCATTCCTTAGGGTGGAATTGGAAATGATGAAGATGTAAACAATGATGCTCTTCTTGACCCCTCTGGTGTTCCAGATGAAGTAGCTGTTGAAGTAGATACTATGATTCCTGTAGATGAAGAAATGGAAGACAGAAAAAACTGAAAGAAGAGATAAACCTTGTTGTATGATGAAAAACAGTGAAAGAGATCGGAAGGAGTGCGAATATGCTTCTAAGAAACTGTCTCAGAATTTTCTAGCACTATCTTCTTCTAAAAAGATGTTTTGGAAGGAAATTAAAAGAGGAAGAGGAGGTGAATCAAGTAGAGAAGAAAAGGTAAAAGGTGCAGATGGAGAGATGATAATGGAAGAGAAGGCAGTGAGAGAAAGGTGGGCAGAGTATTTTTGGGAGTTGCTAAATGTGACAGAGGGAAAGGTAGTTGCAGTGGGAAGCGCTCAGAAAATGAGAGTGATGAGTGAGGAAAATGGAGGAGAAATAGGGAAAGATGAAGTGAAAGCAGCTTTTAAGATGATGAGAGCAGGTAAGGCACCTGAGTTGGATGGATGCCATGCAGAATGTCTGAAGAAAGGAGGTACAGTTATGGTGGACTGGCTGGTGAGGTTATTTAATGATTGTTTAAGAGAGGGTAGAGTGCCGGAGGACTGGAGGAGTGCCTGTATAGTTCCGCTTTACAAAGGAAAGGGGGACAAGTGTGAGTGTAGTAGTTTCAGAGGGATCAGCTTGTTGAGTGTAATTGGGAAGGCTTATGGGAGGGTCTTGATTGAGAGGATTAGGAGAGGAACAGAGGGAGTAATTGGTGAGGAACAGTGTGGTTTTAGGACAGGTAGGGGTTGTGTAGATCAGATTTTTGTGGTAAGACAGATATGTGAGAAAGCTATAGGAAAAGGTAAGGATGTTTTTTGGGCTTTTATGGATCTGGAAAAGGCTTACGACAGGGTAGACAGGAAGGCACTGTGGGAGGTACTGCAGATATATGGAATAGGAGGAAAGCTGTTAAGAGCAGTCAAGAGTTTTTACGAGAGTAGTAGAGCTTGTGTTAGGATTAGAAATGGAGAGAGTGAATGGTTTGAGGTAAAGGTGGGACTTCATCAGGGATGTGTTATGTCACCCTGGCTGTTCAATCTATACATGGATGGGGTGGTGCGAGAGGTGAATGCAAGGGTAGTGGGTCAGGGGTTAGAGATGGTTAAAGAAAATGAAGAAAAGTGGGAAATAAGCCAGTTGTTGTTTGCTGACGACACTGCGCTTGTAGCAGGATCAGAGGAGGGGTTGAAGAAGTTAGTGACAGAGTTTGAGAAGGTGTGTGAAAGAAGGAAGCAGAAGATAAATGTGGGCAAAAGGTGATGAGATGTACAAGGGGAGAGAGTGACAGCTGGCTGGAAGTGAGCATTAAGGGTGAGAGACTGGAGGAAGTGGATAGTTTTAGATACTTGGGTGTGAATGTGGCAGGAAAGGGAGGAGTGGGGGTGGAGGTAGAATGTAGATTGAGAGAAGTGAGTAAATGCCTTGGTGGATTAAAAAGTGTAATGAGAAATAGACATCTGGGAATGGATGCTAAGAGGTTATATGAAGGAGTGATTGTGCCAACAGCACTGTACAGGGCAGAAACATGGAACATAAGAGAGGAAGAGAGAAGGAACTTGAATGTGTTTGAGATGAAATGTCTGAAAAGTATGATAGGGGTTACTAGGCTAGATAGAGTGAGAAATGAGGAGGTGAGGAGAACAGGGGAGGAAAAGGAGCTGGGAGATAGGGTTGATGAAAGAGTATTAGGATGGTTTGGACACATGGAAAGAATAAGTAAAGAAAGATTAGTAAAAGAGGTGTGGAAGGCAGAGGTGGAAGGAGTGAATATGAGGGGGCGTCCAAGGATCAGATGGATGGATGGGTGTGAAAGGGCCATTACAAAAGAGAGGAATGTCTGTTGATGAAGGACAGGAGAGGAGAGAAGATAGGGGTGACTGGAGAGGGGTTGTGTATGGATGATGCTATGATGCATGAGGGGGAGTGGGTGGGGGATGGGGGGTGAGGAAGTACTGTATGTCTGAGAAAAAAATTGACGCAGCCCTAAGGGATTTCTCCCCGTCTTCTCATTTTCTGCATGAGGGAATGGAGGGGGGGGGGGGGGTCGCCGAAATTATGAAACAGCTTTGCTGTGTCCTGTGACACTGCTTGTGACCCAGGGCAGTGGACAGGATGCAGGGATGACCCATCATCCAGGAGATGCCAAGAGGGAGGGAGGAGGGTGGAGAGGAGTGAAATATGTAGGGAATGGAATGGGTGGGAGTGGTTTCTATGCCTTTTTCTTTTTGGGTACCCCTGTGTAAGGGGGAAAAAGCCTTTGGTATATGTATGTATCTTCTTCAAATGAATGGGATATTTTCATAAAGGTCTTTAAAGGTCTTACTGAACTCATGTATAAAACTAATTGTTATGAAAAATGTGAGAAGAATTGCCAAAGCTATGAAGTTACATTAGAAGATATCATGAATTTATGGGACTTTGTTCTTATCAGGATATAATATCAGATCAAGTGAGAAAGATTATTGGAGCAAAGCACAAGATCTTGCATATCCTATCTTTGCTACAACTATGAGCAGAAATAGGTTTCAGGAAATTAAGAAGTTTCTTCATCGTGCTGACAATGCAAACCTTGGTAATGAGAAAATGGCTAATGTGAAACTTTTGTACCATCTTTTGAATGAAAACATTAGGCAATTTGAAATTCTTCATGAAATTCTGAGTATTGACGAATCTGTGACACCTTATCATGGATGTCATTCCTGCAAACTATTCATCTGACAAAAGCCAATACAATTTGGCTAATCATGGATCTTGGCTAGTTCAACTGAGATGTCCATTTGTCAAGATCTATGAAGACAAATCAGAAAACCAGTTGTCCAATGAACCTTTAGGATGTAGAGTAATCCAGGGATGCATTTCTGCTTGCACTGAACCTATTGAGCACAGGCTCTATTTTGATTTTTTTTTTTTTTCTTAACTTCATATGACATAGTCTTAGATCTGAAAGGAAAGGAAATAAATGTTACCGATACAATCTGATCAAACAGAACAAAGTACTGCCTACTGAAAAAGAAGCCAAGAGGATCCTATGACTATCAATCAGAAGGAAACGTTGAAATTGTGGTCTAAATCCCATTGGCATGGTAAAACTGTGGCAGAGGTGTAGGAAGAATGAATATGGAACCTTTCATAATAAAAGCATATAATAAAGGCATGGGTGGTGTCAACTTGTTTGACAGATCTTTGTCAGATTTTTGCCCTCCAGAGGTAAAAAGTGGCATTTTTCTCTTATTATTGTTGCTCTGAACACAGCGATGGTGTTTTGTTGGTGACACTGCAGGGGCATCCTGTTATGATCTTATGTAGCATTTAATCAAGTGTTTTGAGATGGGGAAATCAGTGAAGTCTGCAAGATTGAAGGTCTTGCCAAAGACGAATATCATGTTGCATGTGTGGATCATGTGCATGGTTAGTGATGGTTAGTGACAGCTACACCAGGCATATGTACATGTCCATTATTATGAGGGAGATGGGCAGTAGGCATGTGCACATGCTTGGTGAGCAAATAAACAAAACAGTAGACAAAATATTATGAGGACTAATTTTGTAATACTAATAAATGCCTAGTCCGGGGATAGTGGTAAAACCACAGGTAAAAAAATATATCAACTAAAATGTCAGCATGTGTGATCCCTGTGGTGATGTGTACATGTAAATGAAACATCTCTTTATTTTACAAAAGTCCAAGACATTTGATGTAGACCCCAAAGGCTATGTCTGGCCTGTCACAATACCCATGATGTGATGATGATGATTATGATAATATAATGGTAAAAGGAAAATGAAAAACAAGTACTATGAGATTACCATGAAAGTTGTAAGCAAATATTTTCTTTTCAAGTTTCAAAATGTGCTGGGCATACGTATTTAAAGAACTATTTCCAATTTTGTATTAAAAGATTATCCCCTAAATATCAGGGATATTTTTTCTTGAAAGTGAACTGATAATGGAGACATTGTTGTTCATGTTGGATATGACTTTATTGAATAATACCCAGGCTCTTCCAAAATTAATATTACATCAAGCAATTAAAAAAACAAGGACTAGTCAAATTTTTTGGTGGGCTTATCAAAATATTTGAGAATTACTCAAAATTTAATATAGTCTGCCTGGCTAGTTAAAAAAAATGGAATGCAACCCCTGTTTATATATATATACTACACAATCTCCATGACCGTCGCGCAGAGAATTCGAACCACTGCTTATGGACCCAAGAGAGGCCTGAGGGGGATTCGTTCTAGTCCTTACCATTCCCACTGGTGCGATTAGGCGTATGGTAAAATGGGGTTTATATGGGAGAGCAGTTAGCGCCCTCCCCAATCTCGGTAATCAGACAGATTACGAGTTCATACACTTTTAGATCGTCTGTGGTCGAGTGGTCAAAGGTGGGTGTTGTGGAGCCTCTCTTGGGTCCATAAGCAGTGGTTCGAATCCTCTGCGCAACGGTCATGGAGATTGTATGATTGATGTCGCTGTCCACTAGCGAATTATTCACATATATATATATACACTCAACCCTCAGTTTCATGTACTATAAGGGGAAGTAGCCAGTTTGGGAATAGTAAATGACTGGCAATCATAAATACAAGTATTTGCTTTATTGTATGGACTTAGCACAAATATTCCAATACAGGAATACCTCAATGGACGATGGCATTATTATTATTATTATTATTATTATTATTATTTTTTTTTTTTTTTTTTTTTTTTTTTTTTTTTTTTTTTTTTTTAGATTCATCATCCATTGAAGAGTTTTTTCACTAAGCAGCTAGGGGTTACATTCCAGGTCATTACTGGGGCCAATTTTATGTAAAAGTTGAAAAAACCCTCAACTCGCCTCTTTGCAGCATTAACTATATATCTATCATATAAAAGTCAATGTCTGCCTGTTTGTCTTACTTATAGACTCGACAACTTCTTAACAGATATTTATGAAATTATAACATAATTTCTAGGTGTAAGGGCAGGTGTAATTGGGTGTGTTTAGTTTTATTATGAGGGGTCATAAAGGGGGCACAACCTATTATGGATTTTCATATGTTTTTTTTTTTCAATAAAATTTGGACCATAGGTATTAGACACCAATTAAAAATCATTCCCAAAGCAGAACGGCATTAGACATTATTAAATGAATAAATAAATTAAATATATAAAAGTCAATGTCTGTGTTTATGTGTTACCTATAGAATAAAAAACTACAGAATCAATCTTAGTGAAGTTTGGAACATAGATGTAAGGGCAGTTGTTTAATTTTGTTTTAAGGGAGTGTAAAGGGGGCACAACCCAGATTAAAAATTCTTACATGTCTGACTTCAATGACATTTGATCCATTGGTATCTGACACCAATGAAGGACAATTCCTAATGCCACGTCCACATGATCGAGCACTGTCCGCCGGCACGAGGGCTTTGCTCGACAATGGGCAATTTCAGCGGGCAAACTATCAAACTGTCCGTTCCTGGCACCATCTGCGGGGAGTGGATGGAGGGCTGATATCGCTGCCAAACGCACGAGGTGAGGTGCGAGTAAAGTTAGCAAAGCTGCTCAGTACAGACCGAAGTTACCTTACCACCATGTCTGCACCTAGTACTAGTGTATACTGGTCTTGACAAGACACTGTAACATTGATTTATATCGAGTTCAGGAATGTTTATGGAATGTGAAGTGTTTTGATTATAAAAATAAAGACAAGCGTACTGCAGCATCGAAGCACATAGCACAGACAATAAGCAGGAGTGAGAGTCATGTGAAAAAGAAATTAGCTTCCCATTAAATCATGTCTTTGTAACTACTCCCGGCACCAGACATGTCTCCGTGATTTCTTGTTTTTCATTTTAATGCAGGCATCAATTATAATGCTGTAAAGTGCTACTTTCTTTCCAAGTATGGCGGGAACCATGGTTATCGTACCGCACTGAACCACTCACTCCCAACCTCTGCTTGCGGCCAACTAACTTCCAATCACCATCATCAGTCGTGTGGACATCTTCACGGGCAGAGCCTGCAGACTTTGCCCGGTAAGGGCAGAGCCTGCAGACTTTGCCCGGTAAGGGCAAAGTCTGCCAGGCACAGCTTGACCGTGTGGACGCAGCATAAGATTTTCACCTACTTTGGAGGATTTCAATATCTGCTAATGGAGACTTTAACCAATGTTTTAGACATTTTTCAAGAGCCAAAACAGTTCAATGGATTTTTATCAAAACTAGTACAAGGATTCTAAGAGGATGATTAGCATGAGCTATACATAATTTTATTTCATTTTTCATAAGGGGACATGAAGGTAAGCAGAAGACCATGAAGATGTATTCTCAAAACTTCATCTCCTTTGCATGATTTTAAGACTCCCTAATGGGGGCTTAAGCCTTGACTTTGACAATTTTCAGGAACCAAAACCATCCTACGGATTTTCATGAATTGCATTATTTTAAGACTCCCTAATGGGTAGCTCCAACACCTTTTCTACTTTTTTATTCCAGGAGCCATACCATTCTATGGATTTTCATGAAAACTGGAATTTGGATATTAACCGTAAGGATGAGTAGCATGCTGTATATGCCCTGATCTTAATCTTAAGGTGAAGTAAAGGGGGGGGTCAGAACCTTTGTGAAAATTCATACTCTGATGAAATTTTAACCATAGTTAAGGGGGCATAAAGGGGGGTACAAACATCCCCATGAAAATTCATATAATTCTGATTTTGATGAAATGTGATCAATTGGTGCAAGTTAAGTTTTGAATTATTCCCAAAATTTCACTTTTAATGCAACTGACATCAGAGGGGTTATTCCAATAGCCCCCTTAAATTTAATTTTCTTTCATAGAGTTCAATTTATATCAAAGTACTAACAATTCAAGTTATTAAAACTATTCAAGTTGTTAGAAATTCACTCTCTTTCCTTTCAAAACCTGGGTATATCTGCTAGTATATCATAAATACGATCATTATTGGGACAATAAACACAAAATTTTACTGAACATGGAATCTTTACTGATGAAAAATATTACTATAAAAATGTTGTGGTGGTGTGGAGGTGTGGGCAGGAATGATAAGCAGGGAGGTCAGGCATGGTGGTGGTTGAAATAGTCATCCACTCTCACCTCTCTACTCCATGACTTTTCTCTCAGCAACTCCATGTAGTATTATGTGGCTTTCTTGATCTCACTTCTGGCCTGGAAGCTCCTCTTGGTGTTGATATCCATGAGGCCTCATGCTGTACTAATGCCTCTGATCTTTTTTATGTCTGCCAACATCAAGATTGGAGGTATTGACGTTTCCAATTCTCCCACGTTTTGTTGTTGATCTGCATGTTGTGCAACCAGTTCCTCATCATTTAGGTCTTGTGAATGAGCTCTCACTAGTTCATTGTCTTTGACTGCATTGTCAACAGCAAGACCAACCCTGTTTGTCAGCTGCACCAGTTCCAGCTGCAGGTTGAAGGTGTGGCTCAGCATGGATAGAAGCAGACTTTTCCTGCCTCAGCGCCATCCATAGAAAGATGGCCTTGTCCTGTATTATGATCTGTGATACAGGCTGACAATGCTGAGTGCAGTCCTCTATCCATGCATACAGCATTACCTCAATCTTCTCCATCATTGGGGTACTAGTCCTTGTCACAAGCAGCTTGTCTATGTTTACTGTGCATGTCACGAGTGTATTGTCCCTGTCCTGCTTCTGACAAACTGTTGCTAATATGGAGCAGAAACACTTCTATTGGTTGGTCACATTAATTATCTTCTCTCCTATTCATCTAATCATCATCTTGTTGGTCAAGTTGATGGGTTTGCACTGTTTCTTCTCTGTTGATGAAGTCTTGGTACCAGACTTGGAAACAGTGACAGAAGACAACACTGAACACTGCTGGTGCTGGGCAGGAAGTGAAGTATATTCTGGGTGGCTACTATAGAGGGCAAACGTGGCGGGGAGTGAGGCATGACGGGTAGGCATGTGAGATTTATACCTTGGCTGAGCACGCATTGTCTAAGCAAAATTCATACATCATTGTCCTCCAAAAATTTCCCTAATTCATAAACACTGTCTAAGCAAAACATTATCTTCAGAAGAGTTGTCTTGCAAGGTACACCTTCATGCACACTGAGTGTTAATACAGGAAGAGTTTAAGAGCCAAATGCCACTAGACACTTCATCTTTGTATGGTTACATTTTGTTTGCATTCCAACAAAATGTCGCCATGTTTACACTATACATCTAGGATGCAGTCAGTTGGCGTGTAGCTGTTGTTATGGTATGGTGCCAAGAAAATTTTGTGCAAAGAAGCTCACTGCAATTGCTTTTCTTTTAGATGAAGATGAAAAGAGTTAAAACTAAAACAGAACAGATTGTTGGTGCACAACTGCCAAATGAAAAGAAAGTAAAGAGGGTGAATTTTGGACTTTACAACCACTACCTCCAAACTGCAGTTTGCAGAAGCCATGGCACCCACGAGAGTTCACCAGAGTTGGTTAGCTCAGTCTGTCATAATATTGTTTCTAACCTATAATAGCATATTCAGGGCTTTTATTTTCTATCAGTGCTGATTTCAGAACAGTAATGGCTTCCACTTCAAACAAATACAGTCACAATAACACCTTTCATGAGGACTGGGAAGAAAAAAAATTTTTTTTTTGCTTATATCAGAGACAAGTGTGTGCTTAATTTGTCATACTACTGTTGCATCATCCAAGAAAAGCAATGTAGATAGGCATTTTGTTACAGTTCACAAATACTATGATATGAAATATCAATTGACTGTGATACAAGAAGGGAAAAAGTGAAGGAACTAATGCCAATTGCTGGTCCAACAAAACATTCTGGAAACCACTGGCCAAAGGTAGAGCATAAACAGTTGCATCATTTAATGTTGCTCATGTGTGTGTGTGTGTGTGTGTGAAAAAAGACCCCTTATTAATATATATAAATATATATATATATATATATATATATATGTATATATATATATATATATATATATATGTATATATATGTGTATATATATATATGTATATATATATATATGTGTGTATATATATATATATATATATATATATATAATATATATATATATATTTTTATATCTGCAATAAAATCTGTCTCTGTTGGGAAACACAATCACATGTAGAATAGAAATCATGTCAGAAAATGTGTTTGATCAAATAAAAGCTGATCTAGAGACATGCATGTTATTCAGCTTGCAGTTTGATGAATCCACAGATGCTGAAGACACAATCCAGTTCATTGTATTTGCATTTTTTCCTGATGCTGTGAAAGATTTTATTAGTACTTTTATCTCTGAAAGGAAAAATGGGTGGTGCAGATATTTATGAAGCTTTTAAGAGTTTTGTAGACAAGGTCAGTTTACTCTTTCAAAAGCTTGAGTCAATAACAAGACAGTGCTCTGCCAATGATAGGTAGCAATGCTGTACAAAAATGATCCTTCATTCCCTCCATTCATTACTTACCATTGTATCATACACCAGCAAGCTTTGTGCTCAAATGTTAAGTATGAACACTTCTGGAAGAAGTGAATGCTCAGTATGGTTATCTTCTTTTGTACATTGACATATGTTGACTAAACAGGAGGAAAGTTCTCACAAGATTTGAATATTTAATTCCCAAAACCAAGAGTATTTTCCAAGAAAGAGGGGATTCATATTAAGAATTAAATGATCCACAGTGACTAGCTAACCTAGTATTTATAAATGACATCACATCTAAGCTCAATAAGTTAAATATAGAGCTGCAAGCATAAATGAAACTTTGCCAATTGATAAGTTTGGGAAAAAAAAAGAGAAGATGGGGAGCAATCCCTTTGGGCTGTTTCCAAGTATCATCCAAACACATTCTCCACTCACACTTATCCCCTGCCTTCTCCCTTTCCTGTTTAATAGACATTCCCCTCTTACTCAAAGCTACATTCACTCTATTCATCCACCTCATTTTTTATTGTCCCCTAAATTCACCCCAACCCACCCACCTCTGCATTCCTCATTTTTTTTTCATTTTTCTTCACTCTTACCATGTGTCCAAACCATCCCAATAATCTTTCATCAGCCCAATCTACCATCTCCCTTCCTATCCACACTCACCTCCTCATCTTCTCATTATCTCCTACCTTGTAACCCCCACCATACTTCTTGGACACATTCTCAAACTGCCTCTTTTAAATTCCAAGTCTCTATTCCATATAATGTCCTAAGCACAATCGCCCCTTCACATAATAATCTCTTTGCATCCATTCCTGGATGCCTCTTTCTCATGACACTTTTCAATCCAAGACATTTATTACTTCCTTCACTCCATAGTTTACCTCCACCCCCACTCCTCCATTTCCTGCTTCATGTGACCCTAAATACTTGAAACTAATCACTTCCTTCAGCCTTTCTTCTCTGAGACTTCCAACTTGCTGTCAACCTCTCTCCTTATACATACTTTTATCTACGTTTACTTTCAATTTCCTCCTATCACACACCTTCCCAAAATTTGTCACCCTCTTTGACCTTCCTCTGACCCTGCCACAAGCACAGTGTCATCACCAAGACATCTGGCTCACCTATCACTTCCCTCCACTATCTCTAACGATCTCCAATGACATGCTCCTCACTCTTGCATTTACCTCCCATGCTACCCAATCTATGTACACACTGAAGAGGGATGGCAATATGGCACAGCCCAGATGCAGCTACCTTCAACTCAAACCACTCTCACCATACCCAATCCTAACACAAGTTCTACTACTCTCTAAAAATTTGACTGCCATTAACAACTCTCTCCAATTCCCATATATCTGCAGTACCTTCCACAGTCCCTTCTTGTCTATCCTGTCATAATCCTTCTCCAAATTCATATGGGCCCAAAATACATTGTTAACTTTTGCCAAAACTTTCTTGCAGATCTGCCTGACCACAAAAATTTTATCCACATGACCTTAATACCGCTCTTCACCAATTATTACCTTTGTTCCTCTCCTAATTCTCTCAATTAAAACCTTTCCATATGCTTTTCTTTGCTCAAACAAAATGATCCCTTTAAATCACAGCATGGTTTCTCCAAGGATTAGTCATGTGTGACTAATCTATCTTTCTACACTAAAGTATACAAGGCGTCAGATAACAATGACAGTTATGATGTTATTTTCCTTGACTTTAGCAAAGTGTTCAACAAGGTGCCCCACCAGACACTAATAGTCAAGCTCATGGAATAAGAAAAGTGTTTGAATGGATTAGAGCTTGTATCAATTGCAGAAAACTGAGGGTCACCATAAATGGTGTAAAATCCAAATGGGAGAGTGTTTCTGGTGTAGCCCCAGGGCTCAGTTTTGGATTCAACAATGTAATTAATAGTGATATTATCAAGTTTGTGGATGACACTAAAATAG
This sequence comes from Oratosquilla oratoria, assembly GCF_046742065.1. Classification (NCBI taxonomy): domain Eukaryota; kingdom Metazoa; phylum Arthropoda; class Malacostraca; order Stomatopoda; family Squillidae; genus Oratosquilla; species Oratosquilla oratoria. The sequence goes on along the minus strand of NC_134782.1, from coordinate 72,069,577 downwards.
GATACCTAATTATGCCTGGAGAAGATGCCAAGATTCTGCAGGAAGATCTTAACAAATTGTTCACAGGATCGGTGAAATGGCAAATGGATTTCAATATCTCAAAGTGCAGCATGTTAGATGTAGGGCTACAAAACCCAAAAGCAGATATAGTTTAGATAACACATTTTTAGAGAAAACTGGTTGAGAGAGAGACTTAGGAGTTCTAGTGAGTCCTGACCTTAAATCCAGGAAACAGTGTATTAGTGCCAGGAATAAAGCTAACAAAGCATTATGTTTTATTGCTAGGACGGTTATGAATAGAAGTGCAGAGGTAATCATCAAACTCTGGCATTAGTTAGACCCATCCTTCACTATGTGGTACAGTTTTGGTCTCCGTCCAATAGATTGGATATAAATTCACTAGAATCAGTACAGAGAATGACCAAAAATGATACATGGGCTCAGAAATTTACCTTACAAGGAGAGGCTTAGGCACCTTAACCTACACTCTCTGGAAAGATGCAGAATGTGGGGTGATCTAATTAGAGGTGCTCATGTGGGACACAAATAAGGTCATCACATTAAGACAACAGGGCAGTAATCACAGTAATGGATTTGAATTGGACAAATTTAGATTTAAGAACTGGTGGTCAATGAATGGAATAGACTTAGTAACCATGTAGTGAGTGCTGAAACTATCAGTTGTTTAAAGAAATGGTTAGACATTTTTATGGATAGGGATGACAGTTGTGGATGGGGATGACAGGTGGTAATGGAAATGGAACTGCCTAGTGTAGGCCTTATGGTCTCTTGTAGTCTCCTTCATTCTTTTGCTTATATTTGTATTTGTCATCTTCTTTGTAAAGCAGAACTATACAAGCACTCCTCCAATCCTCTGGTACCCTCCCCTTCCATAGACACATACTAAACAACCTCACTAGCCATTCCACTATAACCTTTCCTCACTTTTTCAGACATTCCACATGACACCCATTCAACCCAGGTGCCTTGCCAGCTCTCATAATTTTCAAAGCTACTTGTACCTTATATTTTCCTATATCTCTTTTTTTCCACTGCCACAATTATTCCCTCCCTAACTCTTTCATATCCAACAACTCTCTAAAATACCCTTACTGCCTTCACTTCCATTTACATCTATCTGTACCTTTTACTCTCTACCTGACTCACCCCCTTTCACTTCCAAATTTTTTTTTTCTTCTTTTAAAAAAATTCTGTCCCTCCTCTTTGCCTCCTTTATCTTACATTTAGCTTCTCTCTTTTTTCTTGCACTTCTCATATGCTTCCTGAATCCTACTTTGCAACCAATCCACATATGCTTGTTTATTCTATTACCAGCTTCACTTCATCATCCCACCACTCACCACCTTTTCTTCTATTCCTTCCCATCCTCCTTGTTCCACATACCATCTTTGCATACTCTTTCACTTCCTCCTTGAAACGAACCCATTCTTCTTCTATCCCTGCCTCTACTCTACTCTCACCACCTACTACACTTCTACCAGCTTCTGGCATTTCTTTTTACCCTTCTCATTTAAATTGTTCACTATGTACCTCTATACCTTCCATCCTTTTCTTCTTTCTCCAATATACTCCACTTTCAATTTCCCTTCTACCTTCTCCTGTCCCAAGTTCCCTATTACTCCATCTATTAATATTAATTTATCCTCTACTCTAGCATTGAGGTTCTCCAATACTACAACACTGACATTCCTCCCAAAACTCTCTAAAGCACTCGTTTAAATCTATTAAAACAGCCTCCCTTTCCTTTTCACTGTTCTCACTACTAGGTTCATATATAGCACTTACTAAACCATCTAGCAAAAGTTAGACCCATCCTTGACTATGCAGTACAGTTTTGGTCTCCATCCTATAGAATGGATCACTAGAACCAGTGTTATCCCTGGCAATCGTAATTGTTATTTCCAACTATGTGTTCTTTTCATTATCTGCATTTCATGTATGTGATTCATTGCCAAATAAACTTACTTAAAGGAGAATGACCAAAATTATACAGGGGCTTAGAAATTTACCATACAAAGATAGGCTTAGGCACTTCACTTACAGCTTTTGGATTGAGATTGAGTGCAGAGTGATCTAATAGAGATATTCAAATGGGTCATGTGCTTTAACAAGGGTGATGCAGGCAAGGTCATCATATTAAGAAAGCAGGACAGGTCTTGTAGTAATGGATTTAAATTGGACAAATGTGGGTTTCAAGAAGGGAAAAACTGGTTTACCATCACAGTGGTTCCCAAACAAAATGGACTTAACCATGTAAAGCACTGAAATTTTTTTTTTGTTTTAAGAGAAGATTATTAGATAACTTTATGGACAGGGATGAAAGGTAGTAAGAGACATGGACCTGCCTTGTGTAGGCTTTATGGTCTCTTCCAGTCTCCTCCATTCTTACATTCTTATTTCCCATCCCAGTTTCCCCTTCATCCACATTAACCTCTTCAATACAAGTCAAATACTTGCACGCACATTAGCCTACCTGATGTACAATGATTTAACGATACATCCCAATATGCATATTATAAAAAATAAAGTTACAGCTGTAATACTCATTCTCTTTCTCCCTAAATGTTGATAACCACAGCAAACTCGATCAAGCCTGTTCACAGAATAAGGGGGTCACTCACCTACAACTACAAACAAAATATAAGCAGGACTCCGATGCAGGCATCCTTGTATACCCACTCACGCCTCATGACGCCAACGATGACATCATCATATGCTCAAGGTTAACTTTGAAGATATTTCCCTCCATTCCACCACACACTTTCCTATCTCATCATTTATAAGCAGAGCTACTCCTTCCCACTCTTGCCCCCTTACCAATCCCAACACTCCCAAAGTCATAACCACCCTTCACTTTCAGCTTAGTTTCACTTTCTACTAAGACATCCATCTTCCTTCTCACAAACTGCCTATTTCTTCCCTTTTACTCTCATCTATGCCACAACCATGCACATTTCATGACCCACATTTTAGGATTCTGATTGGAGATCTCCCAGACCCTCTTATATCTTCACTTCTCGTAGGATAACCATACAAAGAGCAGGATACCTAGTCCTATCACTCTATCCCCCTTT
>NC_134782.1:71851482-72058982 GCF_046742065.1 Oratosquilla oratoria | reverse complement strand
GTGTATGTGTGACAGAGAGAGAGAAAGATGTATGTATGAATGTATGTATATTTACCTAGTTGTACCTAGTTGTATCTTACGGGAAGGTGTAGCTATGCTCTTGGTGTCCCATCTCTGTATCTCGCAGTATCTAAACTGTTCTTAAATTTGTGTGTGTGTGTGTGTGTGTGTGTGTGTGTGTGTGTGTGTGTGTGTGTGTGTGTGTGTGTGTGTGTGTGTGTGTGTGTATATGTATGCATATTATATATATACATATACATACACACAGAGTGATAGATACTTGGAACAAATTGGACAAAGATACAGTGTGTACAAACACTATTCAAGATTTTAAGAAAAAACTTGATGCTGAGAGATACAAAGATAGGTCACCACGAAGATAGCTATCTTCCTGTACAATACAACTAGGTAAATATATATATATATATATACAGAAAGAGAGAGAGAGAGGGAGGGGGGCTAAGGAGTTGGGTCAAGTAAAAAATTGACACATTGTTATTGGAGGAAGAAGCCTGCAGAGATAAGAATGGAGATGGCTTAGATGGAATGGCACATGTTGTGGAGATGGAATGAATGACATGGAGAGGAGATGAGGCAGCTTGTCCCTGCAGATGAAGAGGCAGTAGTTATAAGAGGAGGATCTTTGGGACAAAGGGTTTCAAGAGCAGTGAAAATCTGGTGGAACATGAGACATAACAACAGCAGGAAAGTGACAGTGATGAGGCAAATTGCAAAAAGTAGTGGAGGCCAAAAGCAAAATAACAAATAAAGAAACTCAGAAGGCAAAGAAAGAAAGAAAGAAAGAAAGAAAAAGAAAGAAAGAAAGAAAGAAAAAGAAAGAAAGAAAAAGAAAGAAAGAAAAAAAAAACAAAAAAAAAAAAAGACATATAATGAAGTAGATGAGGGAACGGAGATGAGAACTGTGATCAAGGGCAGAAGAATTATACGGAGGTGAGGGAAGTGAAGAGGATAGGAGAACAAGGGGAAGGGAGAGGTGGAGGTGGGGTGGAGATGAGAAGGGGGTAGATGGAGTAAGGGTGAAGGAGGAGGGGAGGGGTAGAGAAGTGGAGGAGAAAGAGGGAGAACTGAAGTAGGAGGGGGAGGAGGAGGAGGAGTAAGAGTGGGTAAGGGAGGAGGGAAGAGGTGGTGGGTGATGGTGAAGGGGAGGAGGAAGAAAAGGAGGAGGGAGAGGAGATGAGATGGAGTAAGAAGGGAGGAGTAGGAGGAGAAGGTGAAGTAACAGAGATGGAAGATGATAGGAGGAAAAGGATGGGATGCAGGAAAGGAAGGAAGGAAGGAAGGAAGGAAGATGAGGAGGGAGGTGGAAAAGGAAGGACAGAAAAAAGGAGGAAGGGAGGATGAGAGGATGAAGAGGAGAAAGGGTAAAGAGGAGGAAGGGAGGAAGAAGGGTGGAATGGAGGAAGGGGAGAAGAGGAGAGGGAGATGGATGAAGTTAGGAGGAGGAGGAAGAGGAGGAGGAGGGAGAAAAAGAATGGGATGTGGGGCAGGAGGATAAAGAAGAGAAGGAAGAAAAGGGAGGAGAGGAGGGAGATGGATGAAGTTAGGAGGAGGAGAAGGGATAAAAAGAATGGGAAATGGGGTGGAGGATAAAGAAGAGGAAAAAGAAAAGGGAGGAGAGGAGGGAGAAGAAAGGAAGAGGAGGGAAGGAGGGGGAAGGGAGGTAAATGAGAAGGGAAGGTGGAGGAAGAGGAAGGGAGGAGGGAAGGTTGAGAAAAGGAAGAGGGGGAGGAAGGAGAAGAAGAAGAGAGGACAAGGAAGAAAAGGAGAAGGTGGAAGATAAAGAGGGGGAAGGGAGGTAAAGGATAAAGAGGAAGAGAAAGGGGGAGAAGGAAAAGAGGAGGATGAGAAAGGAGGGGGAAGAGAAAGAAGAGGGATGGGAGAAGAGGTGAAAGAAAAGGAAAAGGGCGAAAGTGAGGATGGGCATGAACATGAGGAAAGGAGGAGGAGGAGGAGGAGGAGGAGGAGGAGAGAGGGAGAAGGTAGAGAGGGAGGTGGAGAGGGAGGAGGAGAGGGGGAAGTAGGAGGAGGAAAGAGGAGGAGGAGGGGAGGGAGAGGAGGAGGGGAGGGAGAGGAGGAGGGGAGGGAGAGGAGGAGGGGAGGGAGAGGAGGAGGGGAGGGAGAGGAGGAGGGGGGAGGGAGAGGAGGAGGGGAGGGAGAGGAGGAGGAGGGGAGGGAGAGGAGGAGGAGGAGGAGAAGGCAGAGGAGGAGGAGGAGAAGGCAGAGGAGGAGAAGGGGAAGAAGAGGTGGTGGTGGAATGGGTGACAGAGAAGTGGGAAGAGGAGGAGGAGGAGGCAAAGAAAGAAGAGAAAGGGGAGGAGGGGGAGTAGGACAATGGAGAGGAGAAGGGAATGGAGGAGGCAGTGGGGATAGAAGGGTGAGACAAGGAAGGTGAGGAGGGAGGGGATGGGAGGAGGGAGGGGATGGGAGGAGGGAGGGGATGGGAGGAGGAAGGGGATGGAAAGAGGATGGGGAGGGAAGAGGAAGGGGGAGGAAATAGGAATGGAGAAGTAAATAGGAAGAAGGGGAGAAGAGAAGGAAGAGGAGGAGGAGGAGGAGGAAGAGGAGGAGGAGGAAGAGGAGGAGGAGGAGGAGGAGGAAAATTACATGTGAGAAGTTGGAGGAGGGACAAGACCATGTAAACAGTAGAGGAAAGGAGAAAGGCAGGTGAACAGGAGGAAGAGGAGGTGGAGGAGGAGGAGGAGGAGGAGGAGAACAGGTGAGAAGGGAGAGAATGTGAGGAGATAGAGGAAGAGGTTAGGATGAGGATGGAGAAGAGCTAGTGAGGAGCACTGAGAAAAAATGAAGTGTATGTGAAGGTAAGGTCAAGGGAAAAGGGTAATGTGGACAAGGGACACAAAAGATGAGGCAAAATGCTGGGGGAAATCACCACTGTAAAGAGAAAGAACTGAAAGATATGTTGCTGGGGGGGCTTGGGGGAAGGGTAGGAGGGGGAATGAGAAAAGGAAGAAGGAATGGACCCAATGTTGGGCAAAGCTGATGCATCACAGAGGACATGTATCCCTTGTCACTCTCCCAACCCCTTGCACAAGATATCAGTTAACAAGACCCCCATATAGACCAACAGGAACTACAGATGCTTTGAAATCTTGAGTAAAATGGATGATTATCATTGTAATGAACTACAATGTATACATATCTTACATCAATCACTTTAATGGTCATAAGCAATGAAAAGAGACTACCACTTCTATTTATGGCAACCTGCATGTCTATAAGACTAAATAATTATGATAAGCTTCCTGACACAGCAAAATACCTACAGTGGATGTGGTAACCACCTGCAGACAAAGCATTGTTTACAAATGCAGAACAAGATGGTAAGTTATCTTGGTCAACCCATCTGGAGAATAATTCTTATCAAATGTGTTTCTTGGCCTTCACTGCTAAAAGACTAATGGACTGTCTACAATACGTGTGCTTTAAGTAACATTTCCATGACTTTCACTGGTACAAATATATGTTATTATGTAATACCTTCATGCAAAGGTGGTATATCCCTGCAACGTTTTCCTACTTAAATAGCTTTACAGGATACCAGTATGGCTACACATATGCAAACTCTTAAAGTATATCTGCAACTCAACACATAAGTATATGTGCACTCTAAGTATACCAGAGAGTTAGTGCATGTATATGCACACCTGCATCATATAAAATTAATTTTACATTACGTATGTATTTGCAGCATACTTAATTTCTACATACATGTATACCACCCCAATATACTGACAAACCTACATGCATATACAGTAAGGCAGTGTATAAACAAGCCTTTTCAGATGGGAGTCCAATTTACTGCAAGAACTATGAACACATTTCTTCAGATACACACATACACAAACAAATATAAACAACTTTTTTCAGATATCATTCAGTACAAAAATAAATAAATGAAAAAATACATATTATGTAAAATACAAATCACAATATACATGAAACCTACAAATGACTTCAGTGAATATTGTGTTCCTATGTGCAAGGGGTTTAGGGATGAGATAAGGGAATGATGAGAAAATCAAAAGCTCCAATGAAGATAGAGAAGAGGAGGAGAATGGGACTCAGCCTAGTGAGGAAGGCTCTTTCATTTTAAGTTTTAGAATTATCATCAGCATCTATGGTTTTGGCAATGGCTTCAACTTCCTCTTCATCTTTGTTATGTGCCAGGCAATGATGCCCATCTTCAGACTGTTGCTGTTCTCGAGAGCATTCAGGGGGGCCAGGGTTCTCCATGGAGTTTGAAGAGCCCTTGGATGTTCTGGGCAAGAGGAGGCTCACATACCGACTCTGAACTGGTTTATGCTTGGCCAATTCTTCCACTGCTTCTTCAACGCTAAACCATTTCCTCTTCCGACCTACAAAACAGCAAAATAATTGATAAATTAAACACTATAGGTAGAAATAATCTACAGATAAATAACAATAATTTCAAGCTGATGCTAAAACTGTATGGAGAAATATAACTTGTTCAATTATCTTAATATAAATATTCAAATTCTTGGGCCCACATCTTCACAGCATTTGACCATGTTAATTTATAGCTCTAAACACCAAGCCAACTAGAGTAATTTTTACTCACATAAATATAATTTAACATTATTCTATCTATTCCCTATATTGGCAGCAGTTATATGGATACAATACTTTAAGGTCTTTAGGGTGTCACTTTAGTGACACCCTATTTGAACTATGGTCATGCAACATTCTTCTGTTCAGAAAAAAAATCTCCACTCATAGATGTTACTTTGTCTGGCCTGCAAAAAGCTGCAACACTGGAGTCCTTGGACAGCAAAAAGAAGATGTCCCCTGCCATGGAGAAATCTTACTCGCAGGAGCTGTTTAAGAAGCCCACAAGCTAACAATATATTGCCACCACCCCCAGGGAGATGTGGCCCTCAAGGGGCCATCACTTGGTCTTTGGATTGGGCCAGAGAGTAAATTTTACTCTCACATACTACTTACTCTCTCCCTCTCCTATATCCCTATTTTTTCACACAAGGTCAGTACACCAGTGCCTGCCCTCCCATTTTGACTCCTATTAGCTGGCAACATGGAAACCAAGGTCCATACACTTGCCCCACCTAAACCAAACACATTAATAATGCACACACATCATTCTAATGCAATACTTTGCCAAAAATGGTTCTATTCAAAACAAACACAAACCAGTACACAAAAATATGGATCTGTAACCAACACAAGACAACTTTAACAGCCACAAACACATCAAAACATAAGCTCACCCTAAACAAACTACAGATAAACATAAATGGACTCACAAACACTCACAGCTACTTCACTTCCTCCACAAACACAACATACACTTTGCACTCCTATGAGAAATAATTGACACCACAAATAACGAGTCTCTTATTCTCAATAACACAACATGAGAAAACACAAGACAAAAAGGTGGACTCATTACATTAGTACACAACAGCAGCATACCCTTCTCCAACAAAACACAAGACAACAGACAATCAATCACAGACACCATCAGCAAAATAATCACAATCCAGAAAAAAATATATTATAAACATATATATCCCTCCAACTACATGAACCCCTGGAGATTACATCCCACAGCTCTAGCCTATATACCCAATAACAAAACACATACTGCCTAGTGATCTGAATGCACACCATCCAAATTGACTTGCTACACAAACAGCAGATCAGAGAGGCCACAAAATTCTTGAAAAAACCCAACCTAAATATAATTAACTACACTAACAACCCCACCAGACAACCTCTAATACAACAACCAACATCCCCAAACCACATGGGAAACCATACAAGCCATATCATTTGATCATCTTCCAATTAAGATCACAATAGAACAGGAACACAAACTACAACCCATGACCAGAAAATTTTGATATAGAACAATTCCCATTCCTGGATAAATTTGTAAATAGAATAGTAACTACCATCCAGGAAGCAAGTAAAAACATATACTGAGGCTACATACATATACCAAAGGCTTTTTCCCCCTTACAAGGGAGGTAGCCAAAAAACAAAGGCACAGAAATCACTCCCATCCATTCCATCCTCTACATACTCCACTCCCCTCTACCCTCTTCCCTCCCTCTTATCTTGGCACCTCCTGGATGCAGCATCCATACACAACCATTCTCCATTCAACCCTATCTTCTGTCCTCTCCTGTCCTTCCTCAACAGATATTCCCCTCTTTCCCAAAGCCCCTTTTACCCCATCCATCCCTCATCCTAGGTCACCCCTCATGTTCACTCTTTCCACCTCTGCCTTCCACACCTCCTTCACTAGTCTTTCTTCACTCATTCTTTCCATGTGTCCAAACCATCCTAATACTCTTTCATCAACCCTATCTTCCAACTCCTTTTCCACCCCTGTTCTCCTCATCTCATTTCTCACTCTATCTAGCCTAGTAATCCCTATCATACTTCTCAGACACCTCATCTCAAACACATTCAAACTCCTCACTTATGTTCCATGTTTCTGCCCCATACCGTGCTGTTGGCACAATCATTCCTTCATACTATCTCCTATTAGCATCCATTCTCAAATGCCTATTTCCCATTACACTTTTTAATCCCCCAAGGCATTTACTTGCTTCTCTCAATCTACATTCTACCTCCACCTCCACTCCTCCCTTTCCTCACACATTTGCACCCAAGTATCTAAAACTATGCACTTCCTCCAGTCTCTCTCCCTTAATACTCAATTCCAGTCTGCTGCCACATTCTCCCCTTGTACATCTCATCACCTTCCATTTACCCACATTTATCTTCAACTTCCTTCTTTCACACACTTTCCCAAGCTGTCACTAACTTCCTCAATACCTCCTCTGATCCTGCTACAGGTGCAGTGTCATCAGCAAACAACAGTTGGCGTATCTCCCACTTTTCTCCATTTTCTTTAACCATCTCTAATCCCTGATCCACCACCCTTGTATTTACCTCTTGAACCATCCCATCCATGTATAAATTGAACAGCCAGGGCGACATAACACATTCCTGACAAAGTCCCACCTTGACCTCAAACCACTCACCCTCTCCATTTCTGATTCTAACACAAACTCTACTGCTCTCGTAAAAACTCTTGATTGACTCCTCTTAACAGCTTTCTTCCTATCTTATATATTTGCAAGACATCCCACAGTGCCTTCCCGTCTACCCTGTCATAAACCTTTTCCAGATCCATAAAAGCCCAAAAAACATCCTTACCTTTTCCTATAGCTTTCTCACATATCTGTCTTACCACAAAAATCTGATCTATGTAACTCCTACCTGTCCTAAATCCACACTGTTCCTCACCAATTACTCCCTTTGTTTCTCTCCTAATCCTCTCAATCAAGACCCTCACATACACCTTCCCAACTACTACACTCACTGAAACAACTACACTCACACTTGTCCCTTTTCCCTTGTAAAGTGGAACTATATGGGCACTCTTCCAGTCCTCCAACATTCTACCCTCTCTTAAACAAACATTAAATAGCCTCACCAGCCAGTCCACCATCACAGTACCTCCTTTTTTTCAGACATTCTGCATGACATCCATCCAACCCAGGTGCCTTACCTGCTCTCATCATCTTAACCACTTCCATATGGTGATGCCTACATAGACGTCATGAGGAGCAAGTGGGTACGCGATGATTTCGATGTCGGCATCTTGATTATATTTATTATAGTCGTACCTACCTACCTCCATTCTCTCTAAACTGGCTTCATCATATTTTCTATGGTTATCAAAATTCACGGGTGAAAGAGAATGAATGATTGAGCACTGACTTTATTTTTTATAATGTGATTATTATGACGCACATCGCACGTCGGGCAGCTAATGCTGCCAGATGTGCGATGTGCCCCAGAGTGAAGGGGTTAACAATTGCCTTCACTTCATCTTTCCTTATTTCTCCTCCATTTTCCTCACTCGTCACTGTCATTTTCTTATCGCTTCCTACTACAACTACCTTTCCCTCCATATCCTCCTTCACATTTATCAACTCCCTAAAATACTCTACCCATCTTCCTCTTACTGCCTTCTCTTCTTACTTTCAAAATTTGCTGTCACACTCTTACCCCATTTCATATCTGCTCTCCTCTTTGCCTGCTTTACTTCTCTTCTCTTTTCTTTGTACCTCTCATATGATTCCCTCATTGTATATTGTAACCAATCAGTGAAGGCCCGCTTCTTCTACAACCTTCTTTGCTTCCTCATCCCATCACTCACTACCATTCCTTCTATTTCCTCCCATCCTCCTTGTTCCACACACCATCTTTGAACACCTTGTGACTCCCTCCTTGAACCATCCCCATTCCTCCTCTACTCCTAGTTCTACTCTATCCTTCACTCCCTCCAACTCTCTCAGCTTCTTCTTGTACTCCTTCTCCTTTTCTTTCTCATTGTAGTTCACTCTAAGCACCTCCCTACCTTTTGTACTTTTCCTCTTTCTCCATCTATCCTCCACTCTCAACTTACCTTCCACCAGAAAATGATCTGATATAATACAGGAGAGGGATGGTTGGGCTGATTGTGCTTTCCTAGATCTACAAAAAGCTTTTGATAAAGTCCCTCACAAAATACTATTAACCTCTTCAGTACGGGCCAAAATCTCGCGGGCAGCATTAGCTGCCAGACGTACGTGTCATAATAATACTCGCATCATAAAATATAGTCACCGCTTATATCGATCGTTCTCTCTTGCACCCGTGAATTTTGATAACTATAGAAAATGTGATGAAGACAGTTTAGAGGGTATGTCATTACGCAGGGGCAAATACAATAAATATAATCAAGACGCCGATATGGCAGCCTCGCGTATCCACTTGCTCCTCATGCCACCTACGTATGCGGCACCGTATGGAAGGGGTTAAGAAAACTGGAAACCATAGGAGGGATACATGGTAAACTACTGAAATAGATGGAGGACTTTTGGCATGGAAGAAAAATGAGGGTAGTGCTCAGAGATAAGAGTTCTACTTGGGAGTAGGTGATTAGTGGAGTTCCACAAGGATCAGTATTGGCACCAATAATGTTTGCTATTTATGTGAATGACATGGACGAGGGTGTGTAATGTTACTTGAGCTTCTTTGCAGATGATGCTAAACTGTTAAAGAAAGTGAGTACTGAAACAGATTGTGACTGCAGAGAGATCTGAACAGGGTTTGGGAATGGAGTCAGAAGTGGAAAGTAAACTTCAATAATAAGAAATGTAGCATAATGGAATTTGGAAAAAAGTAAAAAAAGGATATCAGGACAATATAAAATTGGTGCAATGGAAGTAAAGAAAGTGGGATCTGAAAAATCATCACAAAGGATAAGTCCCCTGACTAACAGATAAACAAAATTGTCAGAGAAACCTATAATTTGCTAAGATCAATAAAAGTGGCTTTTACTTACTTGGATGAAGAAATGGTAAGAAAATACAAGTCACACTGATAGGGACTAAATTTGAGTATGCAGCGACACTATGGTCACCCAGTACTAAAAAGAATATAAGGAAAATTGAGAGAATCCAGAGAGCAACTACAAAGATAGCCCCAACACTATTAAAACTGTCATATGAAGACAGATTGTCAAAACTTGAATTACCAACTCTGAAACAAAAAAAGAAGGGAAAGAGGTGACTTGTTGACCATTATAAGAGGTATATAAATCTTCAACCTCGTGATGGAAAAGGTGGCCAGGGAGAGTCTTAACCACCCAGGAGTGAGATTTGACACAGGAAATATAGGGCCTATGCAGATGACGTTGTGATGATTGCCAAGAATATGGATGAGATTAATGAAATGTTCACACCATTCCAGAACACAGCAGGGCAAGTAGGCCTGGTGTGCAACAAGAGTAAGACAACAATCATGAAAATGAATAGAGAAGGCAGCAATAGAGGCAACATGCAGATCAGAACCCTATATGTGCAATATATAGACAATTCAAATATTTAGAAGCCCTTGTAACAGAAAGAAATGAGATGGACATTGAAATAAATGAAAGGATTGCAGCAGGAAACAAATGCTACCATGCTCTCTCTACCATCATGAGAAGCAGAAAGGTTAGCAAGAAAACAAAAATGAGAACATACAACATTGTAATTAGACCAACAGTGTTATATGATTGTGAGGCTTGGACATTTACCAAACAAATAAAAAGAAAACTTGAAGTCTTTGAAACATCATTATTAGAAGAATTCTGGGCCCTGTTTATGATACAGAATTGGGAGAATGGAGACGAGGGCACAATAGGGAAATTAAAGAACAGACAGGACAACAAATGCTGCATAATGTTGCAAGTGGGAGAAGGGCAAGGTGGGCTGGTCACTGTGCCAGGATGGAGCTCACAAGATGGCCAAAAATTGTGATGGAAGGAAGTATAAGGGGTAGACGCCCCCTGGGAAGACCTAGGTACCAGTGGAGCAATGGAGTGGCGAATGACATGGCCCGCATTAACCCTGACCTACAAAATTGGAAGGAAACAGCGGAGGACAGATTGGTCTGGAGAGGCATAGTGAAAGCAGTGAAGGGACTGCAGTCCTGATAGCCAATGGAGTAGAGTAGAGTATATAAGTCCCTGATAGACAAGACTTACTAAATTGGGATAAGAGAAACAAACACAAGAGAACATGGAAGGAAGCTCAAAAAGGACAGTTATAGAAGAGACCTGAAAAAGAACAGCTTTCCCTACTGAGTGGTGGATGTATGGAACATACTAGACAGAACTATAGTGTGTGCAAAAACAATACATGAATTCAAAAGCAAACTAGATATGGCGAGATAAAGAGACAGGACACCATGAGCATAGTTCCCCTTCCCATAAGATACAACTAGGTCAATAAATACATATACACAGTACCAGGTCCATATGCACTCACAAAAATCTACATCTCCTAAACCAGTTTTACCTTTACTCTTGTTAACTTTGAAGACACTTCCTTATCATATTGATTACCAATAGAGGCACTTCCTCCCGCACTCCCTCATCACTCCCAATTTATGGTTCTGGTTGGAATTCTGCCAGACCCTCTTCTGCCTTGACTTCTTGAAGGATAAACAGAGAGAGCAAGATACCAAGTCCTGTCCTTCCATCCCACTTTGTAGCCTTTTACAACTTGCATGGGAATCATAGTGGCAGAATTTTTTCTTACCCCTACCACAGGGGACACCAGAAAAGAGAGAGAGAGAGAGAGAGAGAGAGAGAGAGAGAGAGAGCAATGCTCAACAAAGTGGTAAAGGACACTTTCCAGGACACAGCATAAAAGGAGGGTAGTTGTAGTACAAAAAGTAGCATCATTCCTCTACAAGTCAAGATTTTACTTAACAAATGATGTGTGACAAGTTTCTGCCCTATACAGTGTTATGAACTTGAGGGGAAGACAGAGAATTACATGGATGAATGGGGTGATAAGAACCTTGCATAAATGGGGAATGTCTGTTGAGCAGGGAAGTGAGAAAGCAAGAGACAGGTGTGAGTGGGGAATGGATGTGAATGTATGATGTGGGTGCAAGGGTGCGAGGGAATGAGGAGGGAGGTTCACCATGTAAATGAAGTTGTAAGGGTAAACTAGCTTAGTCTGTTAGGCCCTGCTGTGGATGTGCTGTGTTTTGCTGCATTATTTCTGACCTAGGCAGTGGGCATAAGGCAAGGCCCTTCGGTCACAAGGAGCTATGACAAAAGAGAAACAAATGGCTATTGGATGGATGTGGGATGGGACAATGGGTGCCTTGGCTAGCTATCTCCCTTATAAGGGGGAAGAGGCCTTTTGGCACAGAGATGAAATCACATTCAATATTACTGTGCTATATTTTCAATTGGTATGTATAAAAGGAAACAAAAAGTATGGCATGAAATTACAGTGCAAAAATTTTCTACCAATATGAATTACAATAAAGTAACTGAACCATACTGTACTTCATGCTCTGACATGCATGGCAGGTATACAGATGTCATATGATAGAAGACAGTCAAGTAAAACATGCAGTTGCTTGTTTGTTAAATTTTCCTTCCATTCTCTGTTTACTTTTGTTTTTGTGTACAGACCTACAATACTTTACTTACCACATTCTTATTCTATTGCCTATTGTACATATTTGTTTTTCTGTTTAAATCAATGCTATTTGTGAATTTTAAGTGTATTACAGTCTTGCTATAAGCCCATATATTAACTTAAAATTATCAAGGTGTCAGTTTTTGTGGTTGAAGGGAAGAGAGCTACTTCAAAGTAACGCCTTCACTCCACTCAACTAGAATTTTCATTCTATGAAACTCCCAATTAACTGTGAGACTCCCCTAGACTTTTATTTGAAATAACAATAAAGATATACCATAACTGCTGCACAATGTAGGGTCAAACCCACTACAACACAAATTTTTGAGTTTATAATAAAAACTAGACTCTGCCCTTTATTTAATGGGGCCCCATTTAATGGATTTTAGAGGAAATAAACAAAATTCAATGATTCAGAATAAAATTTTCAGTCCCACCACTATATGATTATGGCATATCAAGAACCCATCTTCACAATCTTTGGTAAGTTTGGTATTATAGTAAATATCTTGAATTTATAACATTTATTGAACTGATGACAATGGATGGGATGTGTTGTGCAAAAATGTGATTACTTCAAAATTTGTAATGTTCAAGTTTAAAGGAATATCAGAGGCCTGAAACCCAGACTTACCAATGCTTTTAGAGTCTTCCCATTCTTCCATCTCTTCAGTCACCACCAGAACATACACACTTGTCCGATGACCACGTTCAGAATTCTGAAATAATAAAACATTTTCCTTTTAGTAATTTTTCAGCCACAATGAGTAGGTGTTCACTAAAATGCTCTTCAATAGCTACTACTCAGTATCATAGGTCCATTGTGAAAAAAATCAGGAAGTCATCAATGTGAGGCCTGTCTTTTTAATATTCAGGCTATACAAAGCTGTTAAAACAAACTCATTACTTATTACATTGAAAACAAGAAAATATAGAAACAATGTTTTCTTGATAAATTAGAATAAATTCAAATGCCTTCAAAAGAAAATGCAGATTATATATATATATATATATATATATATATATATATATATATATATATATTATATTATATATATATATATATATATATATAGCTTCAAAAGACATGTCATTTCCTATTCAAGGGGTTTTCCAGCCTTGCAAAATATATATACATACTGTACATATACCAAGGGCTTTCCCTTACATTCAGCACCCCTCCCTCTTTTCTTGGCTCCTCCTGGATGATGAATCATCCTTGCATCTCACCCACTGCCCTAGGTCACAAGCAATGCAGCAAGACACAGCACATCCAGTGTAAGGCCACTTCATTTAAACAGCAACCCCTCTCTGTCCCCTCATGCAGAAAAAGAGAAGTTGGGGAGAAATCCCTTCAGGCTGTCAAAATATCATTCACACATAACCACTCCCTAACCCCCCCAAACCCCACCTACTCCCTTCCATACATAAGAGCATCATCCATATACAACAATTCTCCATTCACCCCTATTTTCTGTCTTCTCCCTTCCTCAACAGACATCCCCCTCTTTCTGAATGCCCCTTTTAGCACATCCATCCATTTCATCCTCAGTCAACTCCTCCTGTTCACTCCATCCACCTCTGCCTTCCACACTTCTTTTTACTAATCTTTCTTCACTTGTTCTTTCCATATGTCCAAACCATCCCAATACTCTTTCATCAACCTTATCTCCCAACTCCTTTCCCAGCCCCACTCTCCTCCTCATTTCTTACTCTATACAGCCTAGTGACCCCCACCATAGTTCTCAGACATTTAATTTCAAACACATTTAAGGGGAGACGCTGCCATGATTTTTTGTGTATATTCCTTTGTACCTTAGTACAAAATTCCAAAATTTCATTGAAATATGGTCATTATTTTTGGAGATATGAAATAAATCAACACTGAAAAAAAATTAGTATGGATACAATAAGATACATGCAGCTTAATTTTGATCAAAGACAATTTTAATTATTGAATACTACTTAAAAAAAAAAAAAAAAAAAAAAAATAAGAAACACTGGTGAATTTAAAAAAAAAAAAAAAAAATAATAAAATAAATAAATAAATAAATAAAATAAATAAATAAAATCTCCCTGGATAGTCTTAGGCATTTTTAAAAATGTCTCTTGATGAAAGCAATCTCCTTTTCTCCTTTCCATAGATATATGTATATATACACAATCACTTGAAAAATAACAGTTATTTAGCTAGAAATGTCAATAACTTTAGTTTTGAGATATGAGCCATTTTCTGTTGATGAATTTCATGAAGTTTGCAAGCTCTGGTATGATTTTACATATAATGGGATAAGGTAAATCCAGATAAAACAAGGGTTTATTGTAACATTCAGGCCTGTTTGGCACCTGGTCCCCTTCTAATTTACAGGATATTATTCACTTACAGGTGAGGGTATCAGAGGGTGCCATCCTCCTCATTGTCATCAGATTAGAAGCTTCCTGCCTCATAATGCTGACTTTATTTTTCTTCACTTGACCTCTTGGTTGTCTTCTTTGGTGTTTTCCTTTTTGCCTCTTGGATGGCTAACCCTGAGAGTGTGTGCTGAGAAGTTCCAAAACCATGGTGAATAAGCAAATTGGTGTCGATGTAGCCAAAATTGTAGTTTAGAGTACTTACAGCAGCTGCAAATCTTACTCGTTTTGGTCTGCTGTGCTTGGTCTTCAAACACTTAGACCATAGATTTGGGTGTAAACTTTTATTGATGTTCTGAGTGTAACTTTTCAGGCATCTCTCAAGCAGCTCTGTCCTGGTGAGATCAATATAAATCTTCTTTATCTCTTCCTGCTTGTATGAAGGGATGTTGCTCAGATATGGTGGTTTCACTGGATGGCTGCATTGTGTTTCACCTTGAGCCAGTGTCCTTTGGTAAAAGCACCATGAATTGATGTCCTTAAGGCAGAAATCATACAGCTCTGGAGACATGTCTGAGGAATAGGCATGATAGAATCTCTCATTGCTCCAAAAGATTTGTTTTCATTATCAGTGAAAGTTTTTTTTCATAATATCTTTGCAGCATCTGTATTACATTATCTGTCAGTTTCTTGGCTCCTCCAAGACTGCTGCACTTTATTTTCTTTCCTGTTTTTGTTGCTATGACTGTAAAATCCTCCTGTTTAAGCTTTCCGAGATGGGAGCCAAGTCTCTTTGTGACATGATTTGTGCATTCAAAAAGACAGGTACTTTATATGGTCCACAGCCATCATTTAGTCCACATACAGCATTATATGCACTTGAGTCTCCATCAATTCATGCAAATGACCTCAGGCCTGCTTACCAAACCCTGAAAACACTCCACTCCAAATTTGTGACCCCAAGGAGCACAATCTGAGCAGCTGATGGCAAACTAGTGTCACATGTGGAGGGGTGTAGTCCCTTTACTGAGTACTTTGAGCAGTTACTCACAGGTGACTTTCAAAGTGGACTGCTTTCCCTTGATGGTGTTCAGGTGGCAGTTCCTGATCCACCAAATGATGACTCTCTGTACTCTCAGTGGTCAAAGAGGCTGTAAGTTGAAAGGTGGAAAGGCAGCTGGCATCTACAACATCAGAGTAGATTTGCTGAAAGCAGGAGGTGAGGCCATGATCTGCAGGTTGCATGTGGTATTGTCTGCACTCTGACAGTCTGTTACCATTCCCTCTGACTAGAAAAAAAGGTTTGGTTGTCCCAATCTGGAAGGGGAAATGGGACCAACAGGACTGCAACAACTATCATGGCATTACACTGCTCAGTGTGCCAGATAAGGTGTTTGCCCATCTACTGATGACATGGGTTAATTCACATCTGCTAAAGTTTCAGAGGCCTGAATGGTGGGTTTACACCAGGAAAGTGAACAACTGATCAGATCCTAGCACTTCATATTTTTGTGGAGTGCTGAAACAAGTTTCAACAGATGTTTCTTACAATATATGTTTACCTTGAGAAGGTGTTTCACTCAATGCATCATAGACTGCTCTGGGATCTTCTAGCTTGTACTCGGGTAGAGTGTTGTAAAATATGGAGTAGACATATCTAGTTTCTTTCATGTTAATTCAGGAGTGAGGCAAGGGTGTGTCCTCACCCCAATATTTTTCAACGCCTGCATGGACTGAGTATTGGACAGTCGTCAATCAATGTTATTGCAGTGGATCTATTGGCAACACCAAGGTCACTGACCTTGTGTTTGCTGATGATGCTGTCCTTCTTGCAGTCACTGGAGGTCCTGGTTCCTGTCCTCAAGTCACTGCACTGGGAGGTGTGACCACTAGGTCTTGAGGTCACCTGGACCAAGACCAAGGTCCAGAAGTTTGAGGGTTTACTGGATGACAGAGTTCAGTCTGTCCATGCATGTGGTGAGGACACTTTACGCCTTGGTATTTTAGTGTATAACAGTGGTGGGTCATGTCAGTAAGTACTCCAAAGGATTGGTATCACGGTGTTATGGACTTTCTCAACCAGAGTATATGGCACTGTCATTATTTATGTAGGAGAGCTAAGATTCAAATCTTCAAATCACTTTTGCTCCCTGTCTTGCTCTACAGCTGTGTGACATGGACAATGAATGCTGACTTGAAGAGGCGTCTCAATGTCTGGTACTAAATACCTTTGAAGACTCATGGGGTATCACTGGAACAACTTCGTATCAAACCAGAGACCTGTGAGACTCAGTTTAGCCCAAATACCAGCATAATTTGTGAACATCACCTCAGGCTATATGGGCACGTGGCATGTTTCCTTGGTGTTGATCCTGCTCACAGGGTTATCTCTGCAAAACATATTTGCTTCAGAATCTATTTCTCCACATAATTAACCCCCTTCTCAATGCAGTTTCACCAGTGATGAGCAAGGGGTTGTGCATGGCCACCTGGAGCATGGTTTGTTACTCACATCTCTGTTGCCACTCTGAAATCAACAAACCCATCTCCTAACTGTGCTAACATCAACCGCCTCAGCCCTATAAATGTTCACCATACACCGGTGAATGTTGATTGGTTCCACTTCTGCATGGAGGAATTCACTGACATATCTTTGTAGATTTGTAATTGCATATCTACATTAGGGTCCTGGTGAGACAAATGAGGGAAGTTGTCTTTGCTTTAATCTTCTTGACTTCTCTGGTTTACAAGTGCATGGAACCTCCAAGGAAGACTCATGGGGTTGCCAGATTCTACATTATATACATATATACAAGGGTTGCCATATTCACAATTAGGTTTGTTACGCCAGTTGGGTGACGATGACCAGAGACACATCTAATGTAGTCAGGATGCACAAGGTCCATTGTCCAAGCAGAAGTTTTTGGGTGTTGTCTGGAAAGCCTAGTCCTTGGGTCACTGGGGACAATAGAATGTCTCTTGGGAGAATCCAAGACAATGGAGAATATCCCTCAAGAGTTGATTGAAGATGTTGGAGTACTGCTCACTCCATATGTGCATTTACCTAGTTGTATTTTACGGGACGGGAGCTATGCTCGTTGTGACCCGTTTTCGTATCTCTCCACGTCCAGTTTATTCTTGAAATCGTGTATAGTTCTGGCATTCACTGTTTCACTGTTCAATTTGTTCCAGACATCGATCACTCTGTGTGGGAAACTATTCTTTTTCAGGTCTCTTCTGTAACTGTCTTTCTTTAGTTTCTTTTCGTGTCCTCTTGTTTCTCTCTTGTCCCATTTTAATAGGTCATCTCTATCAAGAACTTCCATCCCTTTCATAATTCTGAAAATGGTCAACAAATTGCCTCTCTCCCTTCTCTGCTCCAATGTTGACAACTGTAATTTCTCCAATCTTTGTTCATATGTCAAATTTGATAGTGTACCATTTTTGGTCACTGCTCTTTGGATTCTTTCTAATTTTCTTGTGTTTTTCTTTGTGCTAGGTGCCCACATTCATATAGCATATTCTAATTTCGGTTTTATCAATGTAATAATTATTTTCTTAACCATTTCCTCATCCATGTAGTCGAAGGCCGCTTTCATTGATCTTAACAAGTTGTAGGTCTCTCCAAATAACTTATTTACATGTTTGTCAGGTGTCAAGTCACTTGAGATGATTACTCCTAGGTCCCTCTCTGAGTTTACTTTTTTGACTACTTTGTTTCCAATTGTATATTTTCCCGAAACTCTATTTTTGCCTCTTCCAAATTCCATTATGCTACATTTCTTGATGTTGAAGTTCATTTCATATTTCTGGCTCCATGTGTGCACACTGGACATCGAAGGGGTTGATAAAATGTTTTTAGTGCACATCCATGTCAGGGTGCAGCCACCATCACTGCCCCGTGGCCCTCCCTCGTAGATATGGCTGTAACCATTACTAACCATCACCCACCATGCACGTGATCCACATGCTTGCAACATAGCGAGACTCCCCCTCTTGCTAACCTTGCATTTCCCAGAACATACATCTAATGCAGCACATCTCAAGACAAACAAGATATAGATACCCAATGTCACCAGACTAACCTATCAAGTCCTTTTATTATAACTACCCTAGTATATTACGCATAAACTAACATATATATATATAATATACCTAACAATATCCACCAATTATAGGACTAACCCTCATACATAGAACTGACCCCATGCATAGAATAGCGAGACTGACGCCTTTACTTACAACCCTCCACTAACCACATATATACCCTATAACACCCATGTCACGCAGCCAGAGAGGCTGGGTAGGTCAAGAGCCTACCAGCCAGTAGTCAGAGCAGGGGTAGGTGAAGAGCCTACCGGCCAGATGCCAGGCTAGGCAGACCGAGAGGTTGCCAGCCAGTTGTGCCCTAGGTCAAGGCTTGGCACATATTGTTATTTGCCCAAAGGGCCCATTTGTAGTTTGTAAACCAGATTGACCTTCAATTGTTATTAAAGAAGTAAACTCCCGCTTTGGAGTTTATCTCGCCCGCATTAAGTCCTCCTTACGTAACCAACAACCTATTTAACGGTTACAATGGCAACTCACTTCTTATAGTTGTAATCTTCTGTCTAGGAGAATGAAAATGTAGTAATTTACTATATTTTTCTTCTGTTAATTCTTATACAGTGTACTCTCCGAAGTTTTTCAAAAGAATCCCCTGCGAGCATGTATACAAGATCCTACGTAAGCTTTGCAGTGACATAGTGGTTTCCTTAGTCCAATGATCTTTAACCCCTTCCATACGGTGCCGCCTACGTAGGCGTCATGAGGAGCAAGTGGATTCGCGACGCTGCCATATCGGCGTCTTGATTATATTTATTGTAGTCACCCCTGTATTTTTACATTCTCCCAAATGTGCCATGAATCCCATTCTCTGTGGTTTTCAAAATTCGCGGGTGAAAGAGAGAACGATCAATATAAGCGGTGACTATATTTTATGATGCGAGTATTATTACGACACGTCGTACGGCTGGCATTGGCTGCTGCCCGCGAGATTTAAGTCCCGTAGTGAAGTGGTTAACTTTATATTTACAATCCTCTCCAAAGGGAATGATTATACATTCATGAACCAATTGAATTTTCTCCACCCTTTCACCAATCAGATTCTTTGTTTCAAGTCTTTACAGCAATATTGTTTACTTAGAATAATCTTGAGTATCTGCATAATTCTCATTTAGGTTACAAAGGAATGTCATTTCATCAAAATGTAAATTTACTCCCAAGCTACCAGGCTGTTATTTACAAAAAATACTTTAATTACCTACATAAGGTGAAAAACAGACTCAGGCAGCTCGCTCGTGCTGTTATTTACAAACAACCTACCTTTAAAATGCAACAACCTATCTTCTACCCCTTTTTTCTACCAGCCTCTAACATGGGTTACTTTATTAGATTGTCTCTGTCAACATCTGCAACAGACATGAAAATTACACTTAGTAACTATTTCCATGTTGTAAGCTATGGTTAGTCTAAGGCAGACTGCTGTTGGTTCTGGAAACTATTTATAATCGCTCACTGTTGGAGATGAAGCGTCAGGCACCTAATGAGACTGCATGTCATAAAGAACCATTACACTTCAACAGGTTAGGGCGGTAAAATTTCACGATAGGATGGCGCAGGTGGTGGAAGCGACAACCTAAAGCTTGTTGGCTACCCCCCTACCACCCCCTACTCCCCCTCTCCTCCCCTCCCTCCCTCCTGCATCAGTACCCGTAGGTTGACACGTAACCGCAGGCAGCCACCCACGGCCATCCCCTCACCCCACACCCTTGTTTGAGCAGTTCCCAGTGTACATAATGACCACGTTATATGAGGATCGACTGTATATGGTAAAATAGAAAGCAGTCACCACAAATGTTTGCGATGTTGCCGCGTGTGTGCGTATGCGTGCTCGACTCGGCACGAATTTTAAAACGGTTCTCTACATTTGAGATGATTTTGAAATAAAATATGCGTATGATTGAATCCGTGTTATTCGAATCCGCGTTATTTGAGGGGCTCCTGTATATATACATATATATATATATTATATACATACATATACCAAAGGCTTTTTCCCCCTTACACGGGGAGTAGCCAAAAAGAAAAAGGCATAGAAATCACTCCCGCCCATTTCATTTCCCATATATTCCACTCCCCTCCACCCTCCTCCCTCCCTCCTATCTTGGCACTTCCTGGATGATGGGTCATCCCTGCATCCTGTCCACTGCCCTGGGTCAGAAGCAGTGTCACAAGACACAGCACATCCACAGCAAGGCCGCTTCATAAATTCGGTGTACCCCCCTTTCTGTCCCCTCATGCAGGAAAGGAGATGGGGAGAAATCCCTTCGGGCTGCGTCAATTTTTTTCTCATACATACTTCCTCACCCCCCATCCCCTAACCACTCCCCCTCATGCATCACAGCCTCATCTATACACAACCCTTCTCCATTCACCCCTATCTTCTGTCCTCTCCCATCCTTCCTCTACAGACATTCCTCTGTTTTGTAAAGCCCCTTTCACCCCATCCATCCATCTCATCCTAGGACACCCCCTCATATTCACTCCTTCCACACTTCTTTTACTAATCTTTCTTCACTCATTCATTCCGTGTGTCCAAACCATCCTAATACTCTTTCATCAACCCTATCTCCCAGCTTCCTTTCCACTCCGTCTGGGGTATTGGCTGCATGTTATTGTGGCAAAGTAGCATGCAGTTGATGCTTTAGGGTCTATAGGGGGCGCCCCTACGGACCAGAGCCACACATCATTTTGTCTATGATAGAGGAAAACTCTGTGCATAGAGAAATTATACCACTTTTATACTACGACTGTCCCTCTGTTATGCTGTCCCCCAACCCCTTGTTATTGTCCTGTACCATTTCGCTGACTATCCATTTCCTTTTTTTGCCTACCTACCCTATGGTAGGGGCAAACGAATACTGCCACCAATATTTCCACTTGAGCCATAAAAGGCAACAAAAAAGGGACAGGGGATGGGATTAGGAGTCCTACTACCTGTAGCTCCAAAAGGGGACAGTCCTAAAAAAGAAGAAAAAAAAAAAAAAGATATATATATATATATATACATATGATGATGGGGGTTACTAGGCTAGGCTAGATAGAGTGAGAAATGAGGAGGTGAGGAGGAGAACGGGGGTGGAAAGGGAGTTGGGAGATAGGGTTGATGAAAGAATATTAGGATGGTTTGGACACATGGAAAGAATGAGTGAAGAAAGACTAGTAAAAGAGGTATGGAAGGCAGATGTGGAGGGAGTGAACATGAGGGGACGTCCTAGGATGAGGTGGATGGATGGGGTGAAGGGGGCTTTGGGGAAGAGGGGAATGTCTGTTGAGGAAGGACGGGAGATGGGTGAATGGAGAATGGTTGTATATGGATGATGTTGTGATGCATGAGGTGGAATGGGCTGGGGGGATGGGGGGGTGAGGTAGTATGTGTGAGCAAAATTTAACGCAGCCCAAAGGGATTTCTCCCCGTCTTCTCCAATTATGCAAGGGGGGGACGGAGAGGGGGGGTTGCCGATTTAATGAAGCGGCCTTGCTGTGGATGTGCTGTGTCTTGCGACACTGCTTCTGACCCAGGGCAGTGGACAAGGTGCAGGGATGACCCGTCATCCAGGAGGTGCTAAGATAAGAGGGAGGGTGGAGGGGTGTGGAGTGTATTCAGGAATGGAATGGGTGGGAATGATTTTATGCCTTTTCCTTTTTGGCTACCTCCCTTGTAAGGGGGAAAAAGCCTTGGAATACGTATGTATGTATATATATATATACATATATACAGTCGAACCTCGAAAGCCCGGACTAATTGGGGGGAAGGGTGGTCCGGTCATGCCAAACGTCCGGTCATCGAAAATATCGCCCTAACACCCGTAGATTTTCGTAGCGGTATACGTATAGGTAATGTATGATATGGCATAGAAACGCATAAGAATAATACTCTAACACTGTAATAATAACAATACTGTAATAATAATGCTATAATACTAATAATTCTGTAATAATAACTGTAATACAGGCATGTAAATGTACTGTATAAACAGTGTACTGTACTGTATTTTTTATTATGTACACTGTAAATATCGGAAGGTATGCACGCGGGACAGTGGTGGCAGCCAGGGTTGCCGCGTTTTCTACACTGCCATGTAGAATGGGAGTGTTGCCATACCGGGGCATATATTTTTCTCGGACGTATGCAGACTTTCATAGCAAGATATACTTGTCAAACTTTGACAAAATGGTGGTTCTAGTTTTTTTATTCTTGAATGTATATAAGGTCCCCATGCCCTAACATATTCAGGAAGATATAAAAATTATTTTTTTTATATTATTATCGCTGAAAGAAAGCTGAAACTTTAGCGTAGCATTTTTTTCTACACGGTAAAAACGTATCTTTTGGGGTATAATATTTTATAAGTAACACAATTACCAATAAAAGTCATATTTTGATGTACCATTTATTATTTGATAACTAGTTCTATGATTTTTAAACAAAAGTGAGTTTTTGAATGTTTTTAACAGCCCGCTATGTAGAAAAAATTTCCTCATGTCCTTGTGCAGTTGCCACATGCCGCTATTTTACTACGTTTTGGTACAAAATTCTATGAAACGGCAGCCCTGGTGGCGGCTTGACTGGGCCGGATTTTAGTACACGTGTACGGCCGTCGCTGCCACCTACCGGACAAATAGGGAACTTTGCTTGAAAAGCCCACCCTTTGTTCATTTCGACCAGTCATACAAGGGTCCGGGCATTCGGGGTCTGGGCTTTCGAGGTTCGACTGTATATATATATATATATATATATATATATATATATATATACACTGTATATATATAAAATCAAGATGCTGATGCCAGCATCCTCATGTACCCACTCACACCTCATGATGCCTACATAGGTGTCATCGTACCAAAGTGGTTAAGAACATAAGAACATAATGAAGGAGACTGCAAGTGACCATAAGGCCTACTACATCAGATACATCCATGTCCATTACCACCTATCATCACCCAAAACATCACTTGTAATAATGACTTTACCTCTCCAGAGTTTATTGATATTTGAAAAAGTTTGCCCAGTATTCAAAAGATAGTAAATTATAATGTTCCCAGCAATTTCAAAGACTGGCTGATTTTGGTATTTGTCCTCAAAAAGATTGTCCACCCCTGCTGTAGAGTGAGGGAACTAAGTTGGGGTTTTGAAGGAATGAAGTGTTGTGGGAAGTGGGTATCTAGGGATGGCTGCAAAGAGAGGACTGTATGAGGGAGCAATTGTGCCTATAACACTGTATGGGGCAGTGACTTGGAATTTATGGGAGGTAGAAAGAGGAAATTTAAATGTGTTTGAGATGAAGTGTTTGACAAGTATGAAGAAGTTGTGAGGATGGATAGGGTGAGACATGGGGAGGTAAGGCAGAGATTAGGGGTAGAAGGGAGCTAGCAGGTTGGGTTGATGAAATAATACGGTTTTCACATATGAAAAGAGTGAAGAAAGACTCGCAAAAAGAGTGTGGAAGGCAGATGTGGATGGAATGAACTTATGGGAAAGCCTGAAAATTAGATGGATGAACTGAGTGTAGGGGGCATTGGACAAAAGAGGAATATCCATTGAGAAGAGACAGGGGAGGACAAAAGATATGTGGGAGTGGAAAATGACTGATTAACTGACATGGTCTTAAAGGATTTTTCCTTATCATCTCTAGTTATTTGTGAGTGAACACAGAGGGAGGGTCACCATAAAAAATGAAGCAGAGGATGTAAACCAGTTTCGGCTGTCAGGCCCTGCTGTGAAACTGCTGTATTTTGCTGTATTGCTTCTGACCCAGGAATTTGGTGGGGGGGGGGGGGGGGACTGTATATTGTACCATGCAGAAGAAATACAATACTGTACTAAAATACCATTATCAAAATAAAAAAAGAAGAAATTGTTAGTTTTACAATATGTCAATCATTTAATAGTTTGATTAACTACCAACTAGAAAAGTGGTCATAGTGTCAATAAAGGCAAGTTGTTTATAATGTGAAGGCAAAGCAGGAACTAAAGGTGGGCATACGCCATGACTATAAGTGTATACATACATACATACATACATATATATATACATACATACACACACCAAGGGCTTTTTTCCCCCCCTTACAAGGGAGGTAGCCAAAGTCAAAAGGAATAATTCTCCTACCCATTTCATCCTCACACACTTCACTCCCATTCACCACCCATCCCTCCCTCTCTCTTTTCTTGGCTACTCCTGGATGACAGGTTATCCCTGTATCTCACCCACTGTCCTAGGTCTGAAGCAATGCAGTAAGACACAGCACATCCACAGCAAGGCCACTTCATTTAATCAGTGACCCTCTCTCTATCCCCTCATGCAGAAAAAGAGAAAACATGCAAATGCGGGAAAAACATTAATATTCAAAAACTCCTCCAATACACCCTTTGAGTATTACCACATATTCTAACCACCTCAATATGAGTAAAATTATCATGAGCAGCATCAGCTGCCATATGTACACTGTATCACAATACTTGCATTATAAAATATAATCACTGCTATATTACTCGTTCTCTTTCACACAGAAAATTTTATCAAACCAGTTCACAGAATCTAGGGGTAACTTATGTACAACTACAAAAAAATATATATAATCAAGAGGTCGACGCCGGCATCCTCATGTACCCATTCATGCCTCATGATGTCTACATAGGCATCATCGTACCAAAGTGGTTAATGTCTTCTCAACCATCCTTCCCTAGAATACCCTTGCCCACATAAATTTATGTTTGTCTCTCTTTTGAAACACAATTTTTTTTCTCATCAACTCCCTTTTTAAACCCATCTCTAACACCTCTCCACTACAGTTTTTTACCCAAGACCTGACCCTTCCTACTACTCCATATACTGGCTTCCCACTCTAATGAGACTCCCAAACACCACTACATTAACACTCCTTTCAAAACTCTGAATACATACATATAACAAGAGCTTTCTCTCCCATACAAGGGAGGTAACCAAAGTCAAAGGCATAAATCCACTCCTACCCATTTCATCCCCACATACTCCACTCCCATTCACCACCCCTTCCTCTCTCTTTTCTTGCCTCCTCCTGGCTTACACTTCTTGGTTTACACTCATTTAAATAAATCCAAACAGCCTCCCCTTCCCAATTTTTCTCACTACCAGGATTGTATGCACTCATAAAAACCTGTATCTGTTATCCCAGTTTCACATATATCTTCACACATTTTTCTATCTCATCACCTACCAGCAGTGCCACTCCTTCCCTCCCTTGCCCACTCATCTTTCCTGACACCCTCCCCACTATAATCCCAGACTCAAACTCAAACTCAAACTACCTTTCAACTTAAGTTTCACTCAATACTAACATCAATCTTTCTTCTCACAATCATAATGCCAATCTCTTCCTTTTTACTTTCATCTGTACCACAACCACCCACATTCAATGAATGCATTGCTAGGGTTCTGATTGGAGTCCTTTCAGAACCTCTTATGCCTTGACTTTTCATAGAAAATACAAAGTAGAAGATCTATAGGCCCCTCACTCCATCCCACTTTGTCACCTTCTACAACATGCCTGAGAACAAGTTGGCAGAATAAATTACTTTCATTAAGATTCTATCAGTGGCAATATTTAAATAAAAATAACCAACATATTTTCATTATTATCTATCTATATACCAAGGGCTTCTTCACCCCTTGTGGTCCAGACCACATAAGTAACATCCACTTAAAACACCTCAGACCACATGGAATACATGCACTCACCAACATTACAACTATGGCTATTCACTCATCACATACCCAACATCTTGAAGCATGGGAAAATCATCACAATCCCCAAACCTAACATAGGTCTAACAGTTCCAGCATCACATTGTGCAATCACACTTCTCAGCATTCCCTCTAAAGTCACAGAATGCCTCATACTACAAATCATCACACCCAATTTCAACCTTCCCAAATCACAACACAGTTTTAGACCACTACACTTCACACTCTTCTGATTGATCTTACAGAGTTTCTAATGGCATCAATTCAGATAAACCTCCACACAGAACACTTCTTATGACACTAGACATTAGAAAAGATTTTGATGTCATCCCCTGACACAATCTCACAAATAAAATATATGACACAGACATGCACAATAATACTAACAGATAGCTGGCCAATTATTTGGCAGGCAGAAATGACTAATGGCCAATCATCGCACACCTGAAACTTTAGGAATGGAGTACCTCAGGGCTCTGTCCTATCCCCTACTCTTTAATCTATAAATACACAATATACCCACACCCCAGAACTACTAATCTCTTCTTACACAGATGACAAACAATTACATGCACACATCATAATGCAAACATAGCCACAGAAATACTACAACCATACCCTGATACATCAACATCTGGTTCACTACGGACTCAAAATATCCCCAACCAAATCCACAACCACATTTCTCACCAAATGGACAGTAGAACATAAATACATACCATGCCTCTTTGTCAAAAGCAACTTCATGCCACACATACACCCACCCAAGATTCTTGACGTACATATGATATACCAATGTCATTCAAACAACACATCACAAACATAAAAGACAAAATGCACACTTGGACTCAACACACTTAAATCACTTTGAGGTGCAACATTTGCATACAACAAAGAAACTACCATTACAGTATACAAACAAAATATACACTGTTAATTATGCAAGCCCCATATGGGCCCCTAACCTCACTGAGACACACAACACCTTGCTGACTATACAGAACAAAGCCATAGAGATAATTACAGACTGCACAAATACAATACCCACAGACCATCTATACCATGAATTGAGAGTCCTCAAAGTCAAGGATCACTTTAACATGAGAGGCACACAAACACTTGTTGCAATCTCCACAAACACACCACACCCACTACACCACATGCCAGAACACCCACACATCTCAAGAAACATCAAAACAACATCCAAATACCTCCACAACCACCAGACACCAGCCTCCAGAAGCATATCCATAATCATATTGCTCACTGCTCCATCAATAGACTGAAAGACGACACACTACTATATGCCAGACCCCCCAACATCCATCCCTCTGAATCCTCTCTCCCTGAGAGGACAGAGTCCACCTAGCCAGGCTGCTGTGCAGCCACAATCCAGCCCTTCTAAATTATCTGAGGCAGTTGGATGAATGCATTGTGAATATTTGTCCAGGATGTAACACTTCACTCCATACTATTCAATACATTATGGAAGACTGCACTATACACAGTTACACAGGCCAACTACACAACATACAATCTATGAGGTATCTATGGGAAAACCCCTTACCAACCATGGCATCCCTCAGGAAGATGGGGTTGCTTGGCCAGACAACCTAGGGAACAGCATCATCATCATCACCATCATCCCTCTTATATGGAAGGTAGCCATGTCAAGGCAACCCACTCCCACTCATTCCACTTCCATTCACCACCCTTGTTTCCCTCTTATCTTTGCTCCTCATGAATGAAGTCCTCTGTCTCTTGCTCATTCATTACAAACTCATAATACATAATCAACCAAAATAAAAAGATTGAAATACAGTAGCTACAGATAGAATTGAAATATTATACTATTTATCCTTTTACAAGAAATTTAAAGAAAAGGCAACTCCTTCTAAGGCCAAACTTAAAGCAAGTTACTCACCTCAAACACCCCAAGACATCTACCAAGAAGACCTAACACTCCTGCCTCCTCTCGCACCTCCCTAATGGCTGCCATATCAGGTAGTTCCTCAGGCTCTACACCCCCACCAGGCACTATCCACATGCTTGAGTCACGCCGAGAAGAGACGAGGAGAACCTGAAAAACAGTGATCAATGAATGTTAATAAAAAGAAAAAAAAAAGGAGTTTCCGAAATGAACACAAAAACTGAGCAACAATACGGCAAACACTGTACAGCTATACAGGTATATATACATAACTTTTTAGGTGAGCATATAGGGTTATCATTAAGGAAGGAACCAATGATGGGTATATGCTTGTGGTGGTCCTGAAAAAAGGAAAATGAAGCTTTTCAAAACCTGTCTTCTCCCTCACTTCGATCAGGAGCTGCAGCTCTGAGGGGTTGACATTTTCTCTAGATTGGCCCTAAGATCTCGGTCGACTTCAACTGCATTTCTAACACCTTTACACACATGGAGAGCTGACAACCAATGACAGCTCTATTCCTCATCCTACTTTCAGCCAGTAACTTAAAAACAGTCCGACATCAATACAAAATGAACAGTTCAAAGTTTCTTCCCATAGAGATTTGTGGGAGGGCCCAGGGACTGTTGCCACATGCTGCAGGGCTGTGGGTTTTCTACTTAAGGGGGTACGCGACACCTGGAGGTCATTTTCTAAAATATTTAGAGTAAAGAGCTGAAACTTCTCAGGTAAATAGGTATCCATATTGCCTACATTTTAGGTGAAGCAGAATGATGTATGTACACATGTACACATGTACATATACCAGTAGCGACATTTAAAAGTGCACAGCACCATAATACGTGGACCAATTTGTTTTATATTTTGGCTATGATTAGTCAGTAGGCACACCTAGGGCCGGTCATTGAGTAATTGAACAATTTCCTTTATACTTTTGCATACAGGCATTTCAATTTTAATGTCTGGCAAAAATCGTGAAAAATACAATTTTTTTGCTCGTTTCCATTATTACTCCGAACTCTTTCATCCTATTCAAAATATTCGAACGATCGGCCCTAGCAGTTACTAAAAGTAATATTCCCTGTAAGTTTCATCTAAATCTGATGTATATTAGATTTTTTATGATTAAAAAAAAGTAGAAAAATATCGAACGGAGATATGGCAACTTGAAATATGAATATATCTGTAACTTGCTTATAGTTTCACCAATTTGACTGATTTTTTCATGGCTTAATTCTTATTATATAATAAGTAAGTACAGTAAAAATTATCAACATATTTTAATTATAAGTACTTTAAATACTGAAAAACTAAAGTATAAGTATGTCACAGTAGTGACGACGCACAGACGACATCATATAATTTGCTTTTTTGCACCTTTGGCGGTTTCTTCATATGAAACCTCTCTGCTGGGGGTCTTCAGGGTATCTAAATCATTGGAAAGAGGTTTATTTTCCAGTAGTGGGCGCCTTCTCTTTCCTCATCAGATTCCCCTCGCCAATCTATGTTGGTAGGGCACCCCCTCCAGCATCATATGATGTCCCTTCTTCTTTCTTCTTCCTGTATAGCCTTGATCTTTTTCCTCTTGCTTTCTTCTTTGGATTTAATCTTCCTCTTTGAATTGTTTAGTCTAATGTTGTCCTTTACCTCTGTCACCGTCACAGAGGTGCAGGTGAGGGCAGTGGTGGAGTGAGAGGTGGTGAGATCTTTAGTCGTCTTTGACTGCTTGCCATCTTTAACTGCTGTTTTTTGTCATTGTGATGTTCTTTTGTTCTTTTTGCTACCCATGATGACTGTACTAAAGAGTAATATGTACTAGCTAAAGTAATAGATTGCAATGAGAGCTCATGAGACATGCATACTTCCCTTTTCAGAGCTAGCCGGGAACTAACGCTTAGTTTCGCACAAAGTTGGCGAAATATTCTCCCTCCACCTTCCTCCCTTCCCCTCCACAATCGTATTGGCCGTTGATACACTGGGCAAGTGTAAATTCAATCAAATTTCAACGTTATTCACTGCGCCTGAAGGTCCTAAGTGGCACGCCTCCCTCTAGTGTGGGTTGCGCCTTTAAATCTGTCCCTTTAAACCTCACCCAGGACCTTTAAATTGCGTGCGGCTGGAAAATTATTTGTCGGGATTTATTTCTAAGTGGTATACAAACATTTTGAACACAGTTTTGAAAAATGCCATATCTTGACCAAATTCACCCCCCACCCCCCCAGGTGTCGCGTACCCCTTTAAGTGAAACTTGGGGCGATAATTATCATCATTATCTTTTGGGAAAATGGTGTTTGTGACATCAATTATAATGTATTTACCAGCTAAAACTGGAGAAACTATAAAATGTTCAGAAGTGTCTGGAGGTATAGGTAGAGTTGGCATAGGGTTAGTGAAGGCGGTGATGGCAGCAGTAGCCATAGCAGTAGTGGCAATGGCAACACTGGTTGTGGTTAAAGTGATGATGTTGATGGTGTTGGGACAATTACAATATCATCATCTGATACAAATGGTAATAAAAACTCTGCACACTGGAAGGTGTTTCAATTGTCACATTGGGATGACATTCTAAGTTGTTGTGAAATAGTTCTGACACTAAGTGTAGCTCTTTTCCTGGATAATTAAGTAAATGTAGCCTTTGCCACATTGTGAAGAAACAATATGGCAAAGGCATTTACTTAATCATATGGGAATGGAGCTACATTCATAGAGTCCTATCTCTTTTTTGTCCAACAATCATACCCAGATTTCAATTCCCTTATGGCCTTACACTAGACTATTTAAATCTTTTAGTTGCTGCTCTCTGAATCCCAATTGGTGACAACACCAATGGTACTTGCTGTGTCCTGCTGGCAAGAGACTCTGCTATTAGTGAAAGGAAGAAGAACCAATTGAGAATAACATTTCCCACCAAGTTCAATATCACTCAGATGTTGAACAAAGAGATGTGGCCCACAGGGGCTGGTACCTGGTTTCTGGATTAGGCCTGGAAACTCACTTAATATTTTCTTTACCACTTTTCACCAACTAACTCCCCCCTTTTTTATCTTAATTTTTTTTTTTTTTCTTTTTTTTCTAATTTCATCTAATGTGGATGGAGTGAACACAAGTGGGGGGCCAAGGATGAGATGGATGGATGGGGTGAAAGGGGCGTTGGGAAAGAGGGGAATGTCTGTTGAGGAAGGGAGAAGACAAGACAGGAGTGGAGAATAGTTGTGTATGGATGATGCTGTGATGCATGAAAGGGAGTGGGTGAGGGAGTATGTGTGGATAATATTTTAATCCAGCCCAAAGAAATTTCTCCCCATCTTCTCTTTTTCTACATGAGGATGGAGAGGGGGGTCGCAGATTAAATAAAGCAGCTTTGCTGTGGATATGCTGTGTCTTGCTGCATTGCTTTTGACCCATGGCAGTGAGTGAGATGCAGAGATGACCCATCATCCAGGAGGTGCCAAGAAAAGAGAGAGAGGGGTTGTGAATAGAAGTGGAGTATGTGGGGATGAAATGGATGGGAGTGGCTTTATGCCTTTGACTTTGGCTACCTCCCTTGTAAGGTTGATACCCCAATGCCTGCCCTTTCACAGCTCCTAGTAGCCAAACATAGCAACAAACCCTGGCTCATGGACAAGTCCAGCCTGTACAAAACTAATAAACTACTCACATATCCACCAGATGCAACACATCCCACACCTGGATCCATTTCACTAGGATTACACTAAACAATACAAACAATAAAGAATTTGAGCTCCAACCACCACACACACACACCCTAAACATAAACAGAATCACACAAACACACACACACCCTAACAGTACTGGCCCCAATCATGTTTGCCATATACATAAATGACATGGATGAAGGAGTAGTGTGTTATATGACTTTCTTTGCAGATGACGCAAAAATACTAATGAAAGTAAGAACGGAGGAGGATTGCAACTCATTACAACAAGACTTGGACAAGATCTGGAAATGGACTCAAAAGTGGGAAGTGAAATTCAATATCAACAAATGTATTATAATGGAATTTGGAAAAAGTAAAAACAGAATATCTAGAGATTATAAAATTGGTGAAGAAGAGGTCAAAAGAGTAAACTCAGAAAAAGACCTTGGAGAGATAATCAGCAAAGACATGACACCGGGCAAACATATTAATAAAATAGTTGGAGAAACCTACAATTTACTGAAGTCAATAAAAGTGGCATTTGTCTATTTGAATGAGGAAATGATAAAAAAAAAAAAAAAAAAAAATTAACTACACTAATAAGACCAAAACTCGAGTACACACCAACACTGTGGACACACAGTACCAAAAACAATATAAAAAAATTAGAAAGAATACAAAGAGCAACAACAAAGCTGGCACCAACTCTTTCCAAAATGATATATGAACAAAGACTGTCCAAATTAGAATTACCAACTCTGGAACAAAGAAGGAAAAGAGGAGATCTACTATCTATAGAATTATGAAAGGAATGGAAATCTTAGATAAAAATGATTTATTGAAATGGGACAATGGAAAAACAAGGACACGAAAAGAAACTCAAAAAAGATAATTACAGAAGAGATCTGGGAAAAAAAAAAGCTTCCCACACAGAGTGATAGATACCTGGAACAAATTAGACAAAGAAACAGTGTGTACAAACACTATTCAAGATTTTAAGAAAAAAAATGATGCCAAAAGATACGAAGACGGGTCACCACAAGCATAGCTCCCTTCCCGTATAATACAACTAGATAAATAAACAGAATCATAAATACATGGACCTGCTCCAATTCCTACATAAATACAACATAAACCTAGATTAATTCAAGAAACAAAACTAACACTAAAATCCACACAATCCACAAGCAATTTTATGCCTCTACAGTGACCCTGCATAGCATTTGCTTCACACATAAATGGATCATGGAACCGCCAACACTTTCGTTGTTTGTGCCCCAAAGAATAGGAAAATTCTGGGATATACAACAAAAGAAGGGAACCTGGTTTATATTGAATGGGAGGGGAGAAATTGTGGGTGTCTGAAATGAAATCTCTGCAGTGCTAGTTAAATGGAAGACACAATTAGCAAAAAAATGAAAAACAATGAAAAGTCTGACTCAAACAATGACTTAACAGCAGTCATCTAGCGGCGCCACCCCGAAATATGATATAAAAATTGTGACACACCAGCGGCCACGTGGTTTTACCATGATGATTCTTTGTCAGGATTCGAGAAGTACGATAGGAGTTTAAGTCGAATCTTAGATACAGAGAGGGAAATGAGCAAAAATAGAAAATGGTGGGAGAATGAACTCATGGACTTAAGGAAGGAAATTGTAGAATTAATGGATTGCTGAGTGCAAGTTAACATTAAAATTTCCAGCCTAAGGAAAACAAACTCGGAACTAAGAAACGAGATTAAGGAAATGAAAAATGATATAAGAGAGGTGAAGAGTGAAAATGAAAAGAAGAAAATTAATCATATTACCAATAGTGACAACTCAAAGAAAGAGGTGAATAACAAACTACAAGAAATGACTGAAAAAATTAAAGAAAACTTAGGTGAGGAAAGCAACCAAAAGATTAAGAAATGGAAGGAAAACATAGAAAATAAATAAATTGCATTCATAGAAATAGTCTAACAACAAATGCAGGAAAATGCAAAAGACACAATTATCCAAGTAATTAATGAAAAGGCAAATTGGGTCAGAGATGCAGTGGATGATGATGTGCAAAGTTACATGAGCTTCTTTGCAGATGATGCTAAATTGTTAAGGAAAGTAAAAACTGAAAAGGATTGCAAATCACTACAGGAAGACCTGAATAAGGTATGGAACTGGAGTCAGAAATGGGAAGAGGATGTCAACATTAAGTGTAGCATAATGGAGTTTGGAAAAAGTAAAAATAGAATATCAGGGCAATATAAAATTGGAAGGAAAGAAAGTGGGATCCGAAAAAGATTTGGGTGTAATTATCTCAAACGATTTGTCCTATGACATAAACAAACTTGTCGGAGAATCCTATAATTTGCTAAGATAAATAAAAGTGGCATTTACATATTTGGATGAAGAAATTATTAAAAAATATTAGTCACACTGATTAGGCCTAGACTCAAATATGCGGCAACATTGTGGTCACCCAGTACCAAAAAGAATATAAAGAAAATTGAAAGAATCCAGAAAGCAGCCACAAAAATGGCCCCTGCACTTGCAAACTTTTCATATGAGGAGAGACTGGCTAAACTGGAGTTACCAATACTGGAGCAAAGAAGAGAGGCAACCAACTGACCATCTACAGAATCATGAAGGGCACAGAAATACTCGATAGAGAGGACTTGTTAAACTGGGACAAGAGAAACACAAGAGGGAATGGTCTCTGTTCTCTTTGCATGTTTTCCTTAGCTTCACCTCTTAGTGTCTTCTCTCTTTCTATTTCCTCAACACTTATTTCTTTCTTTATCCATATATTGTTGTAATGTTCACTCCTTACCAACTTAGTTTTTCTAATATATCTTCTACTACCATTTGCGATCTTGGTTTTATCTTCAGAGGTCAATTTCTTTTAGAATATTGTTACATTCTATACACTTCTATATCTTTCTCTACTTCCTGGTCACCATCTTGTATTTCTTTTAGAACTGATAATGCTGTTTCTTATTCTGCTTTTTCTCTCATGTACCTCACCAGACCACATTTTTCCTTTAGTTCATATACATTTTTTCCCATCCACTGTGTCTCTGACCCAATTTGCTTTTTTTTTAATTACTTGAATGATTATATCCTCTGCATTTTCCTGCATCTGTTGTACTATTTCTTTAAAAGCAATTTCTTCACTTTCTCTGTTTTCAATACATTCTTTAATCTTCTGCAAATTTTTCTCACCTAAGTTTTCTTCAATTCTTTCAGACATTGTCTGTATTTTGTTATTTACCTCTTTTTTAAGTTCTCACTATTGGTATCATTGATTTTCATCTTTTCATTTTCATATTTAACCTCCATTAGATCTTTTCTTAATCCCTTTAGCTCATTATTTAGTTCAAAATTTTCTTCAGTTCAGATATCTCATTTTTAGCTTGGAATAGGCCTTTTGCTAACTCTACAATCTCCTTCCTTGGTTCTATGAATTTGTTCTCCCACAATTTTCTATTATTACTCATCTTCCTTTCCATGTCTAAGATTTGACTCAAATTTCTTCTTTCATACTTACCAAAACCACAAAAAGTGTCTTCGTTATACAGTCAGAGCAATCTTGGCTTTTCTATGCCTCCGTTTACATTTAATTTCGGCATAGCACTTCCAGATGGTTCTGCTTTTGAGTCGACATTTGGCTCAAAATTGTTTTTATTTTCTTGCATTTATTATCATTAAATCAATTTAACACTGCAGAGAAATCATTTTGGGTAACCACAAGTGCACCCTCCTATTCAATACAAACCAGGCCTCTTGTCTTTCTTTCACTATTAAGAATTTTCATCTTATACGGCAGCCTTCAGAGCTCTTGTTGATAGGTGTATGCAGGTATATGTATTTACCTAGTTGTATTTTATGGGAAGAGAGCTATGTTCGTAGTGACCTGTCTTTGTATCTTTCAGAATCAACTTTCTTAAATTCCTGTATAGCTTTTGCACTCGCTGTTTCTTCATTCAATTTATTCCTGATATCTACCACTCTTTGTGGGAAACTATTCTTTTTCAGATCTCTTCTATAACTATCCTGTTTAAATTTCTTTTCATGTCCTCTTGTTTTTCTTTTATCCCACTTTAGTAAATCATCCTTATCAAGGACTTCTATCCCTTTCATAATTCTGTAGATGGTCAGTAGATCTCCTCTTTCTTTTGTTTGTTCGAGGGTTGGTAGTTTGAGTTAGGACAATCTTTGTTCATATGTCAGTTTGAAGAGTGTTTTTGCCATCTTTGTCGTTGGTCTTTGAATTCTTTCTAATTTCTTTATATTCTTTTTAGTACTGGGTGTCCATAGTGTCACAGCATACTCCAATCTTGGTCTTATCAATGTAACTAATACTTTCTTTACCATTTCTTTGTCCATGTAAATTGAAGGTTTCTCCAACTATTATGTTGATATGTTTGTCTGGTGCCATGTCATTGCTGTTAGTTACTCCTATGTCCCTTTCCGAGTTAACTTTTTTAATTTCCTTTGTACTAATTTCATATTGTCCCGATATTCTATTTTTACTTTTTCTAAATTCCATTATACTACATTTCCTGATGGTGAAGTTCACTTCACACATTTGACTCCATTCCATGACTTTATCCAGGTCTTTTTTGTGTATGGTACATAGCTGTAGTATACAGGGTTGGTGCTAGTCTCATGGGGTCCTGTACCTTCACCTCCTCTTATTAAACTTTATCTTAAATTCATCTATGTTGTCCTGAATTATAGGATATCTTAATCTAACTTGTTAAATATATATATATATATATATATATATATATATATATATATATATATATATATATATATATATATATAATATATATATATATATATATATGGGCAGCTACATTTCCTAACATTTTAAGCAACTTTACTCTTTCAACTTTTTGCAATAATCTCTTGCAGAAAAAACCACTGGAAAATAAGAAGCTTAGTCTGAACGTTTTCGTCTATTTAAGACATTATCAAGGAATACAAAGTTACAGAGACAAAGGTAGATATATATACATAAAGTAAAAGACAAGCTAGGAACATGGGAAGTACACACAAGATGCTTCACAATCAGGTAGAGCCGATGTTTACATATACGGACGTTTGGTCCATGACGTTACGTCACCCCCGCTTAGTAGCACTTGGAGAAGTTCTTACAATTTTATCAATAACAAAATCATCAAGTTTAAATAATCCTAAACTTAAATTGATATTATGGTCAAAGGTTTGTTTAATATGACTGGATTCGATGATGTTTCTTTCTAATAAGGATCTACAAGAAATTATTACATTCGAATTATCCCAGTCAATAGGATGATTGTGGTCTCTTACATGGACAAAAAGGCCACTGGAACTTTGCCCACTCCTTACACTATATTTGTGCTGATTTATCCTAGTTTTTAAGTCTTTAACAGTTTGGCAGATATAAAATTTGTTACATTTAAGGCATGGAATAGAGTAAACACAACCCTCGTTTGCTTCAGGTGAATTTTTAATGAGCTTACTTTTTATAGTATTATTTTTGAAAACCAAGTTGATGTTGAATTGTTTGAGAATATTAGGCAGACCAATTAATTTCTCACTGTAAGGAAGAACCAAAAGGTTCTTTTTGTCAAATACTTTTCTTACGTGTGAGGTGTTATGGAAAGTTTTGTAAGCCATTTTATGAGAAGTGTTTACTAAGTGCTTTGGATATTTTAATTCAGAAGCTATGCTATATATCTTCCTCAGCTCATCATCCAAAAATTCCAGGCTACATATCCTGTAAGCTCTAAGGAACATAGAACTAAAGACAGAAAGTTTTGTCTTCTGATGATGAGCCGAGTAAAAGTGGACATATGATGCGACATTAGTAGGTTTTCTATAAACGTCATATTTAAATTGTTTACCATTTCGATGAATTAAAATATCAAAAAATGGCAACTTCTTCTCTATTTCTATTTCAAAAGTAAATTTGATTGAAGGGGCCATACCATTTCGTTTTTCAAGAAATAAATCTAAGTTACGATTAACTGGCCAAAGACACAAGATATCATCAACATATCTTTTCCACACAACTTGTTGGGGAAGAATCCTAGGTAGTAGTTTCATCTCAAAGAATTCCATGTACAAGTTACTAAGTACTGGGGACAGAGGATTTCCCATTGCCATACCAAATTTTTGTACATAGAATTCACCATTAAAAACAAATTTACAATTTACAATACACAACTTAATAAGTTCAATTATGGTTTTAGCTGGAAGTGGCAAGTCATGTTTTGATAATAATTCTTCTTCAAGATATACCAATAAGTCAATTACGGGGACACGGGTGAAGAGCGAAGTTATATCAAAACTAACTAGTTTAAAATCATAACAGATTTCTAGATTATTCAAATAATTAATAAAATCAACATTATTTGTGATGTGGGAAGAAGATATAGTACCAACTAAAGGACTCAAAATAGTAACAAGCCATTTGGACAAATTGTAAGTGACGGATCCTGTGGAACTGATGATACGTTTATAGAAAACCTACTAATGTCGCATCATATGTCCACTTTTACTCGGCTCATCATCAGAAGACAAAACTTTCTGTCTTTAGTTCTATGTTCCTTAGAGCTTACAGGATATGTAGCCTGGAATTTTTGGATGATGAGCTGAGGAAGATATATAGCATAGCTTCTGAATTAAAATATCCAAAGCACTTAGTAAACACTTCTCATAAAATGGCTTACAAAACTTTCCATTACACCTCACACGTAAGAAAAGTATTTGACAAAAAGAACCTTTTGGTTCTTCCTTACAGTGAGAAATTAATTGGTCTGCCTAATATTCTCAAACAATTCAACATCAACTTGGTTTTCAAAAATAATACTATAAAAAGTAAGCTCATTAAAAATTCACCTGAAGCAAACGAGGGTTGTGTTTACTCTATTCCATGCCTTAAATGTAACAAATTTTATATCGGCCAAACTGTTAAAGACTTAAAAACTAGGATAAATCAGCACAAATATAGTGTAAGGAGTGGGCAAAGTTCCAGTGGCCTTTTTGTCCATGTAAGAGACCACAATCATCCTATTGACTGGGATAATTCGAATGTAATAATTTCTTGTAGATCCTTATTAGAAAGAAACATCATCGAATCCAGTCATATTAAACAAACCTTTGACCATAATATCAATTTAAGTTTAGGATTATTTAAACTTGATGATTTTGTTATTGATAAAATTGTAAGAACTTCTCCAAGTGCTACTAAGCGGGGGTGACGTAACGTCATGGACCAAACGTCCGTATATGTAAACATCGGCTCTACCTGATTGTGAAGCATCTTGTGTGTACTTCCCATGTTCCTAGCTTGTCTTTTACTTTATGTATATATATCCACCTTTGTCTCTGTAACTTTGTATTCCTTGATAATGTCTTAAATAGACGAAAACGTTCGGACTAAGCTTCTTATTTTCCAGTGTTTTTTTCTGCATATTATTTTCACGTGTGCCTTGTGAATTACTGCAAAATAATCTCTTGTTGATCTTTCATCTAATACCAAGAGGTCCACTTTGTTCATTTTTTCTATGCCTTTTTCTGATGTAAATCTCATTACCAGGTACCCTCTCTCTCTTTACTCTTTTAATATGGAGAGTCCCAGTTTTCTCAGTCTCTCCTCTTGTCATTTAGGCTTGTGATTATCTTGGTTGCTGCCTTTTGTATTCCCTATTTTTCTTATACAATTAGCTCTTTAGTTTCACGAGGATTACATCCCTAAACAGGTTCCTTACTTTGATACTGTGCACTTCAAACATGTTACTTCCTGAATCACAATGGTAATAGAGGGTGGAGGGGAGTTATATTCATGGACTTGGGAAAATTCCACCTAATTTAGGGGTATGCTACTCCATGATTATCATTTATGCAAGGGTTAGCTCAATAAATGGTATAAATACATAATGCTTTATGTACACTACATACTTTTTATATACAT
This sequence comes from Oratosquilla oratoria, assembly GCF_046742065.1. Taxonomy (NCBI): domain Eukaryota; kingdom Metazoa; phylum Arthropoda; class Malacostraca; order Stomatopoda; family Squillidae; genus Oratosquilla; species Oratosquilla oratoria. The sequence goes on along the minus strand of NC_134782.1, from coordinate 72,019,200 downwards.
ACATACATATACCAAGGCTTTTTCCCCCTTACAAGGGAGGTAGCCAAAAAGGAAGGCATAAAATCAGTTCCAACCATTCCATCCCTGAATACATTCCACACCCCTCCACCCTCCCTCTTATCTTTGCACCTCCTGGATGACGGGTCATCCCTGCACCTTGTCCACTGCCCTGGGTCAGAAGCAGTGTCGCAAGACACAGCACATCCACAGCAAGGCCACTTCATTAAATCGGCGACCCCCCCTCTCCGTCCCCCCATTGCATAAAAGGACAAGACAGGGAGAAATCCCTTCAGGCTGCGTCAGATGTGGAGGGAGTGAACATCTGGGGACGTCCTAGGATGAGGTGGATGGATGGGGTGAAGGGGGCTTTGGGGAAGAGGGGAATGTCTATCGAGGAAGGACGGGAGAGGACAGAAGACAAGGGTGAATGGAGAATGGTTGTATATGGATGATGTTGTGATTGCATGAGGTGGAATGGGCGGGGGGATCGGGTGTGAGGTAGTATGTGTGAGCAAAATTTGACTGATACTTTTTACACTTACACTATATACACAGTGTCCAGATGAAGCGCATATACAATCAATCCTTTATATTCCCTATTTTTCTTATACAATTAGCTCTTCTGTTACATGAGGATTATATTCCTAAACAGGTTCCTTGAAACTGTACACTTCACACATATTATTTTCATGAGACATAGTGGTAATAGGTGGTGGAGGGGAGTTATATTCCTGGACTTGGGAAAATTCCACCTATTTTAGGAGTATGCTACTCCATGATGATTATCATTTATGTAAGGGTAGGTTGAATAAATGGTATAAAGACATACTGTTTTATATATATTACACACTCTTTACACTTGTTTACACTATATATACTCTGTCCAGATGAAGCCCATACACAGTCAATCCCAGACTTCCTTGTGCTCCTGACCCTCCTTGCTCATCATGCACAGACTCATCTACCTCTTTCTGTGCCAAAGTTTGTGCAAGGACACACGGACTGAGTGAAAAATAGAAAAACACTGCATAGGGCAAAAAATTAAGATTTTGACCATGTGATGATGGAATGGATTGAAGAAGGGAATGTATGCCACTGAATGGTTTGATGGTCATGAAACAAGCTAGAAAATATCTTTAAAAAAAAAAATTGAACATCAAAGGTGAATGTATTCTGAAGGCTGCAGAAATTTAAGAAGCATCATGATGTAATACATCTAAAAAACTGCTGTGAAGAAGCTTCTAATCATGAAGCAGCTGAAAATTACATTGATGAATTTGCCAAGATAATCTGATGAAAACCTTTCTCCTGAACAAATTTACAATGCTGATTAGACAGTTCTGTACTGGCGCTGTTCCAAGAAAAGCACTAGCAACGGCAGATGAGACAGCACTAGTTGGTTTTAAGGGTGCTAAGGAAAGGTAATCTATACTTGGCTATGCCAATGCAGCAGGCACACACAAAGTGAAGTTGACAGTGATTGGACAAAACCAATATCCAAGATGTCTGAAAGGGGTACACAACTTATCTGTGCATTATTATGCAAACAAAAAAAGCATGGGTATCCCAAGAAATGTTTTCTGACTGGTTCAATAACCACTTCATACCAGCGGCACAAGCTCATTGCAGGCAAGTGGGACTGGAAGAAAACTGTAAAATTCTACTGTTCCTGGACTGCTCAGCACATCACCCTGCCTAACCTCTTGTGAAAAGTAATGCTTTCAGCATTTACTTGCCTCCCAATGTGACATCTATTTTACAGCCTCGATCAAAGAATTTTATGTTCCATGAAGAGCAAGTATAAAAATAATTTTATGAACTGTGTGCTTCATGTGGTCAACAGAGGAGTAAAATGCAAGACTACCTGAAACAAGTCAGAGATAAGGATGCCATGTACGCAGTTGCTAATGCATGGAATGATGTTGATAAATCAACATAACAAATGCATGGCACAAACTTTGGCCTGTGATGATGCTTGATGATGATGATCCTACAGATAACGAATTTGAGGGATTTCATGTCACTAATGAGATATCAAACATCATAACTTGTGCTAAAAGTTTATCAGATGAAAGTGTAAATAAGCTAGAGGAAGCTGATATTGAAGAGATACTAAACATTGGCAATGATGCACCTGTTGTGTATTGTTTGAGTGATGGGGAAATTGCTGAAATGGTGTTAAATACATATAAGAATGAAGATAGTAGTGATGATGATAATGATGACACAGTGAACATGGGAAAAAAAAATCCCTATAGACGATATGGTGAAAACGTGTGATCAGTTGATTGCTGGTCTTGAACAATGTGCATTTATATGTGAGCAAGAGATTATGTCAATCTATTAAATTAAAGACAGATTGCTTCAACAGAAAATATCACCTGCATTGAACAATTTTCCACAGCTTCACAAAACCTGATTTCAACAGGATGGTGCAACATAGCACACTGTGAGACAATCAATGGCAGCTGTGCAAGAATTGTTCAGTAACTGTGTCATCTCAAGATTCAGTGACATTCCCTGGCCCCCAAGACCATTGGATTTGTCAATTTGTAATTTTTCTTGTGGGGCTACATGAAGTCGGGTCTACTCAACTCAGCCAAGGACAATAGATGACTTGAAACAAAGAATTCAAGATGAAATTTGTGGTATCCCAGCTGAGATGTTGCAGCAAGTAATGGAGAACCTCAACAGCAGATTGGAAGAAAGCATACATACAGGACACCATCTACAGGATGTAATTTTCAAACATTGATAATTTGGCTTACTGTCTCTTAAAAGGCAAGTTGTAGTGGTTCAATTGCTGTCAATTTCTTCTTCTATCTTTATTGGGTTTTTCAAAAGTTCCCATTTTTCTGTGTCACCCTATATGTGTGTGTGTATGTGTGTGTGTGTGTGTGTGTGTATTTACCTAGTTGTATTACAAAGGTGGAGCATGCCGACAGGAGACCTTTTGGTCCATATCTAGGTGGGAGGAGAGCTATGCTCATAGTGACCCGCTGTTGTATCTTTCCCCATCCAGTTTATTCTTAACCTCTTCACTCAGGGGCACATCACACGTCTAGTAGCATTAGCTGCCCGACGTACGATGTTGCGTCATAATAATCGCATTATAAAAAATAAAGTCAGTGCTCAATCGTTCGTTCTCTTTCACCCGTGAATTTTGATAACCACAGAAAATATGATGAAGCCAATTTAGAGAGAATGGAGGTTACGTAGGTACGACTACAATAAATATAATCAAGACGCCGACGTCGGCATCATCGCGTACCCACTTGCTCCTCATGATGCCTACGTAGGCATCACCGTATGGAAGTGGTTAAAGTCATGTATAGTTTTAGCACTCACTGTTTCCTCTTTCAGTTTGTTCCAAATATCTATTACAGTGAGTCCTCCTTATACGGTAATTCTTTATCCGGTAAATTCACAGTTACAGTATTTGGTAATTACTACCCTTGATTCTATATACGGTAAGAAACATTCATAGATACGGTATCCGCTCGTGTTTTGAAGAGGAAAGAGTATGTCTGCCATATCCTATTATTACATGTTATAATGGGTTTGGTATACAGTAATTTCAATTTGCAGTCAGGTTTTCAGGAACGCATATGTACCGTATAATGAGGATTTACTGTACTCTCTGTGGAAAACTATTCTTTTTCAGATCTATTCTGTAACTGTCTTTCTTGAGTTTCTTCTCATGTCCTCTTGTAGCTCTTCTGTCCCATTCTAACAGGTCATCCCTATCAAGAATTTCCATCCCTTTCATAATTCTGTAAATGGTTATCAAATCACCTCTTCTTTGTTCTAGGATTGGTAAATTTAGTTTGTCCAATCTTTGTTCGTATGTCAAATTGCAAATTGTTGGTGCCATCTTTGTTGTTGCTCTTTGAATTCTTTCTAGTTTCTTAACATTATTTTTGGTACTAGGTGTCCATAGAGATGCTGCATATTCCAATTTTGGTTTTATCAGCGTAACTAGTATTTTCTTTACCATCTTTACATCCATGTAGTCAAAGGCCACTTTCATTGATCTTAATAAATTAAAAGTTTCTCCAACTAACTTGCTGACATGATTGTCTGGTGTCATGTCATTAGAGATAGTTACTCCTAGGTCCCTTTCAGCGTGTGTGCATTTAACTAGTTGTATTTTATGGGTAGGGAAGCTATACTCATTGTGCTCCATCTTCATATCTCGTTTTATCTACTGTTTTTAAATTAGTGTATCGATTTTGCACACACCACTTTTCATCTAACTTGTTCCAAACGTCTATTATCTTATGGGGAAAGCTGTTCTTTATCAGGTCTCTTCTATAATTGTTTTTTTTTTCTGAGTCCTCTTGTATCTACTATTCCATTTTATTAGATCCTCTCTATCAATAATTTCTATGCCTTTCATGATTCTATAAATAGTTATCAAGTCTCCTCTCTTCTTTGCTCCAATGTCTGTAGCTCAAGTTCTGCCAGTCTCTCCTCAAATGATAGTTTTGAGAGCGTTGGTGCCAATTTCATAATTGCTCTTTGTATTCTTTCAAGTTTTGTTAAACATTTTTTTTTGTACTTGGTGACCACATCGTCACTGCACACTCCAGTCTTGGTCTTATCAAAGTGACTAGTATTTTCTTCACCATTTCTTCGTCCAGGTATGTAAATGCCACTTTGATTGTTCTTATTAAATTACAAGTTTCACCAAAATTTTTGTTTATATGTTTCTCAGGGGACATATTCATAATAATGACTCCCAAGTTCTTCTCATTTTCTACTTTAATTTCTTTCTCTCCTAATTTATATGATCCCATTATTCTTTTTTTGCTTCTTCCAAATTCCACTATACTACACTTCTTAATATTGAATTCCATCTCCCTCTTCCTACTCCATTCCCATACTTTATTGCAATCATTCTGCAGCAACTCACAATCTTCTAGTATTCACTTTTTTCAACATTTTGTATCATCTGCAAAGAAGCTCATATAATTTTCAATTCCTTTATCCATATCATTAATATATATAGCAAATATCATTGGTTCCAGAACTGTTCCTTGTGGAACTCCACTAATCACTTCATCCCATATAGAATGTTTGTCTCTTATCACCACCCATTTTTCTTTCATGCAAGAAGTCTTCCATCCACTTCAGCAGTTTGACCTGTATTCCTCCTGCAGTTTCTAATTTCTTTAGCAATTTCTTATGCGGCACCTTATCAAAAGCTTTTTTCAGGTCTAGAAATGCAAAATCAGCCCATCCATCTATTTCTTGTATTACATCTATTAGCCTTGATTAGAACAAAGTTTGTGACGCATGGTCGTCCTTGTCTAAATCCAGACTGCCTTGGATTTAGTATGTTTTTTTTTTTCCCAAATGCCTTCCCCATCTAATTTTCATCATTCACAAATTTTAGCTATTGTACTTGTAAGAGCCAGTCTATAGTTCGTACAGTCTTCCTTTCTTCCCTCTTTATATATTGGTACTATATTTGCTCTTTTTCCAATCTTCTGGAACTTTTCCTTCTTTCAATGAACTGCTTATTAGACTGTATTTTGTCTCTTAGTTCCTTCCTACATTCTTTCAAAATCCAGTTTCCCATTTCATCTGGTCCATGCGATTTTCCGACATCGAGATTACTCACATGATTCACTATTTCTTTCGTTGTTACTTCTCTCTCTTTCATGGAGGGGACTTTCTCCTCCCACTCGACATCTCTAAGTTGTATATTCTCCCTTGTAAACACCGATTTAAAATGCTTGTTCATAATTTCTACCATTTCTATTTCCTCTATGTATTCAACTCCTCCTTGTCATAGTTTCACTAATTCTTGTTTGTTTTTCAGTTTGTTGTTTACAAATCTATAAAATAGTTTTGGTTGATCTTTACTTTATCTATGACATCTTTTTCATATTTTCTCTTTTCTTCTCTGCACACTTGTACATATTGATTTCTATAACTTCTATATATTTCCCATTTTCAGGTCTTTTGTCTTTTTTACATTTTATCCAAGCTTTATCCCTTTTATCGTTGAACTCCATACATCTTTTGTTGACACTCTACATGTCCTTTTTCTTGTTTTTGTCTCGGAACATACTTTTCCACTCCTTCATAATTTGTTGCCAAATATTCCATTTCTCTAGTTTCCTCCTTGTGTATCCTTTCCCAGTCTGCTTTTTGAAAGAATTCTCTCATTTTATCATTTTTTTTATTTCATACATCAATCTTCCCTTTCTATATTATTCATTTTTTCCCATGTATGTCTCATTTAGTTCCAGTTCAACCAATCTGTGGTCACTTTTACTTATTGGTCTCTAATATTCAATCTTCTCCACTATTTCAGGTTCTGATGTGATTATTAGGTCCAGTCTCGATGGTTATTCTTCATTTCTATACCTAGTATTCTATTGTACCCATTGCATCATTGTATGTTCTATAATCATATCAAGTAGTACATTTCCCCATAGGTCATCTCCACCCTTCACTGTCATCTCTTCCCAGCAGATTTCTTTACAATTAACCACTTCCATACGGTGACGCCTACATAGGCGGCATGAGGAGCAAGTGGGTACGCGATGATGCCGACGTCGGCATCTTGATTATATTGTAGTCGTACCTACATAACCTCCATTCTCTCTAAACTGGCTTCATCATATTTTCTATGGTTATCAAAATTCACAGGTGAACGAGAACAAACGATTGAGCACTGACTTTATTTTTTATAATGCGATTATTATGATGCAACATCGCACGTCGGGCAGCTAATGCTGCCAGACGTGTGATGTGCCCCGGAGTGAAGAGGTTAAAGTCACCCATTATAACTATTCTTCCTCCATCTTCCATTATCTTATTTAGTGTTATCCTTCTGTCTTCTAACATATTTTTGTGTTCTCTCTCTTCCCACAAAGCCAATTTAGGAGGCACATAATTTACCACAAACTTCCTACTCTTTGTTCCTGTCGTCTATTTCCATCATAATCATCTCTACTCTATTCTTTCCATATGTAACATTCCTCACATTTATATCCTTCTTAGTCAGGGACATAACTCTAACCCCTTGTTTTACTTCTCTGTTTCTAACCCATTAATTATATGCACCATGTCCTACACTGTTGGGTGGTAAACCTTTCAATTTTGTCTCTACAATTCCCATTATGTCAGGTTCTTTTTCCTTCAGGTAATCATTCAGTTCATTCAAGCCTGTTATTATGTCATCTATATTTGTGTAAGACACTTTTAATTTTCTGCTACCTCCATCCTGTTTTCTGTTTCCCTTCCGTTTTTCTCTACTATGAACCATTTCCTCACTTTCATATACACAAAATAATAGAAGCTAAGGAAAAGAATGACAAAAGAACAGTCAGACAAAGAGAAATTCTATTGGAGAAAAAGAAAACAGGATGGAGGTAGCAGAAAATTAAAAGTGTCCTTCACAAATATAGATGGCTTAATAACAGGCTTGAATGAACTGAATGATTACCTGAAGGAAAAAGAACCTGACATAATGGGAATTGTAGAGACAAAATTGAAAGGTCCATTACCACCCAACAGTGTAGGAAATGATGTATACAATTATTGGATTAGAAACAGAGAAGTAAAACAAGGTGGTGGAGTTATGTTCCTGACTAAGAAAGATATAAATGTGAGGAATGTTACATATGGAAAGAATAGAGTGAAAATGATTATAATGGAAATAGAGGACAGGAACAAGAGAGCAGGAAGTTTGAGGTATATAATGTTCCTCCTAAAACGGCTTCGTGGGAAGAGAGAGAACACAAAAATATGTTAGAAGACACAAGGATAACACTAATTAAGATAATGGAAGATGGAGGAAGAATAGTTATAATGGGTGACTTTAATTGTAAAGAAATCTGCTGGGAAGAGATGACAGTGAAGAATGGAGACGACCTATGGTGAAATGTACTACTGTACTTGATATGATTATAGAACATAAAATGACACAATGGACACAAGATACTACCAGGTATAGAAATGAGGAAGAACCATCGAGACTAGACCTAATAATCACATCAGAACCTGAAATAGTGGACAAGATTGAATATAAGACACCAATAAGTAAAAGTGACCACATATTAGTTGAACTGGAACAAAATGAAGATAGAAAGGGAAGATTGATGTATGTTTTTTTTTTTTGTTTTGTTTTTTCCAAAATGCAGACTGGGAAAGGATATACAAAGAAGAAACAACAGTAAAAGAGAAATGGAAAAATTTGACAAAAATTTATAAGGAGTGGAAAAGTATGTTCCAAGACAAAAACAAGAAAAAGGATATGTTAAATGTTGGCACAACAAAAGATGTAGGGAGTTAAAGATAAAAGGGATAAAGCTTGGATAAAATGGAAGACAAAAGAACTGAAAAATGGAAAATATATACCGGTTATAGAAATAAAAAACAAGTGTACAGAGAAGAAAAGAGAAAATATGAAAAGGATGTCATAGATAAATGTAAAGATCAACCAAAACTATTCTATAGATTTGTAAATGACAAACTGAAAAACAAACAAGAATTAGTGAAACTACAAGGAGGAATAGAATACACAGAGGAAACAGAAATGGCAGAAATTATGAACAAGCATTTTAAATCAGTGTTTACGAGGGAGAACATACAACTTAGAGATGTCAAGTGGGAGGGGGAACTCCCCCTATGAAAGAGAAGTAACAAGGAATGAAATAATGAATCATTTGAATAATCTCATACATACAATAATACATACATACGTATACCATACATACGTATACCATACATACATACATACATACATATACCAAGGCTTCTTCCCCCTTACAATGGAGGTAGCCAAAAAACAAAGGCATAAAAACCATTCCATCCCCATCACATTCCACTCCCCTCCACCCTCTACCCTCCCTCTTATCTTGGCACCTCCTGGATCACGGGTCATCCCTTTATCTTGTCCACTGCCCTGGGTCTGAAGCAGTGACGCAAGACACAGCACATCCACAGCAAGGTTGCTTCAATAAATTGTTGAGCCCCCCCCCCCTCTCCATCTCCCCATGCAGAAAAGGAGAAGATGGAGAGAAATCCCTTCGGGCTGTGCCAGTTTTTTCTCACACATACTACCTCACCCCCCATACCCAACCCATTCCACCTCATGCATTACATCATCCATATACAACCAATCTCCATTCACCCCTATCTTCTGTCCTCTCCCATCCTTCCTCAACAGATATTCCCATCTTACACAAAGCCCCTTTTACCCCATCCATCCATCTCATCATAGGTCCCCCCATGTTCACACCCTCCACATCTGCCTTCCATACCTCTTTTACTAGTCTTTCTTCACTCATTATTTCCATGTGTTCAAACCATACCAATACTCTTTCATCTATCCTATCTCCCAACTACCTTACCACTGCCATTCTCCTCATTTCTTACTCTATCCAGCCTAGTAACCCCTATCATACTTCTCATACATATTCAAACTCCTTCTCTCTTCCTCTCTTATGTTCCATGTTTCTGCCCCATACAGTGCTGTTGGCACAATCACTCCTTCATACAACCTCCTCTTAGCATCCATTCCCAAATGTCTATTTCTCATTACACTTTTTAATCCACCAAGGCATTTACTCGCTTCTCTCAATCTACATTCTACCTCCACCCCCACTCCTCCCTTTCCTGCCACATTCGCACCCAAGTATCTAAAACTATCCACTTCCTCCAGTCGCTCTCCCTTAATGCTCACTTCCAGTCTGCTGCCACTTTCATCCCTTGTACATCTCATCACCTTACTTTTACCCACATTTATCTTCAACTTTCTTCTTTCACACACTTTCCCAAACTCTGTCACTAACTTCCTCAATCCATCTTCTGATCCTGCCATAAGCACAGTGTTGTCCGCAAACAACAGCTGGCTCACCTCCCACTTTTCTCCATTTTCTTTAACCATCTCCAATCCCAGACCCACCACCCTTGTATTTACCTCTCGCACCACCCCATCCATGTACAAGTTGAACAGCCAGGGCAACATAACACATCCTTAACAATGTCCCACCTTTACCTTGAACCACTCACTCTCTCCATTTCCAATCCTGACACATGCTCTACTACTCTCGTAAAAACTCTTGACAGCTCCCAGAAGCTTTCCTCCTATCCCATATATCTGCAATACCTCCCACAGTGCCTTCCTGTCTACCCTGTCGTAAGCCTTTTCCAGATCCATAAAAGCCCAAAAAACATCCTTACCTTTTCCTATAGCTTTCTCACATATCTGTCTTACCACAAAAATCTGATCTACACAACCTCTACCTGTCTAAATCTACACTGTTCCTCACCAATTACTCGCTCTGTTCTCCTAATCCTCTCAGTCAAGATCCTCCCATAAGCCTTCCCAACCACACTTAACAAGCTAATCCCTCTGAAACTACTACACTCACACTTGTCCCCTTTTCCCTTGTAAAGTGGAACTAAACAGGCACTTTATCCTCTCTCAAACATTAAATAACCTCACCAGCCAGTCCACCATCACTGTACCTCTTTTTTTTTTTCATTCTGCATGGCATCCATCCAGACCAGGTGCCTTACCTGCTCTCATCATCTTAACAACTGCCTTCACTTCATCTTTCCTTATTTCTCCTCCAATTTCCTCACTCATCACGGTCATTTTCTTAGCACTTCCCACTGCAACTACCTTTCCCTCCTTCACATTTAGCAACTCCCTAAAATACTATGCCCATCTTCCTCTTACTGCCTTCTCTTCCATTATCATCTCTCCATCTGCACCTTTCACCTTTTCTACTCTACTTGATTCGCCTCCTCTTCATCTCTTAATTTCTTTCCAAAACATCTTTTTATTACTTTCAAAATTTTCTGTCATACTCTTACCCCATTTCACATCTGCTCTCCTCTTCACCTCCTTTATCTTGTGCTTTACTTCTCATTTCTTTTCTTTGTACCTCTCATATGACTCCCTCATCCTATTTTGTAACCAATCTGTGAAAGCTTGCTTCTTCTCTTCTACAACCTTTTTTGTTTCCTCATCCCACCACTCACTACCTTTCCTTCTATTTCCTCCCGTCATTCTTGTTCCACACACCATCTTTGCACACCTTGTGACTCCCTCCTTGAACCATCCCCATTCCTCCTCCACTCCTAGTTTTACTCTATCCTTCACTCCCTCCCAGTCTTCTCTCAGCTTCTTCTTGTACTTCTCCATTTCTTTCTCATTTAAGCAGTTCACTCTAAGCACCTCCATACCTTTTGTCATTTTCCTCTTTCTCCATCTATCCTCCACTCTCAACTTAACTTCTACCAAAAAATTATCTGATATTCCCCCACTCCCCTTAGAACATGTATATCCTTAATTCTTCCTATTATACTCCTATCTACCACTACATAGTCCATTAACACTACCATCCTTCCATCCACCACCCTCTCCCATGTGTACTTATGCTTGACTTTCTTCCTAAACACTGTATTTGCTATCATCAACTCTCATTCTAGACACATCTCCACCATCAACTCTCCACTACGATTCTTTCCTGAAACTCCACATTTCCCAACCACTCCGTCTATTGGTTTATTTCCTATCCTAACATTAATGTCTCCCAATACTACTACATTGACGTTCCTCCCTAATCCCTCTATACACTCATTTAAATCTATCCAAAAAACCTCCCTTTCTTTTACACTCTTCTCACTACCAGTCCCATATGCACTTACAAAAACCCACATCTCCTTCATCCACATGTTAGAAAATCGCATGGTCCAGATGAAATGGCAAACTGGATTTTGAGAGAATGCAGGGATGAACTAACAAAATACATAGTCTAATAAGCAGTTCATTGAAGGAAGGAAAAGTTTCAGAAGATTGGAAAAGAGCAAATATAGTAACAATATATAAGGGGGGAAACAAAGAAGACCCTACTAACCATAGACTGGTCTCTCTTATAAGTACGGAGGCTAAAATTTGTGAAAGAATTATCAAAATTAGACGGGCATTTGGAAAAAAACAATATACTAAGTCAGAGGCAGTTTGGATTTAGACAAGGAAGATCATGTGTCACAAACTTGATGTGTTTCTATTCAAGACTAATAGATATAATACAGGAAAGATATAGATGGGCTGATTGTGCATTTCTAGACCTGAAAAAAACTTTTGATAAGGTGCCACATAAGAAATTGCTAAAGAAATTAGAAACTGCAGGAGGAATACAGGGCAAACTACTTAAGTGGATGGAAGACTTCTTGCATGAAAGAAAAATGAGAGTGGTGATAAGAGGCAAACATTCTAATTGGGATGAGGTGATTAGTTGTGTTCTACAGGGAACAGTTTTGGCCCCAATAATGTTTGCTATATTAATGATATGAATGAAGGAATTGAAAGTTGAGTTTCTTCACAGACAATGCAAAAATGTTTAAAAAAGTGAACACCGAAGAAGACCGAGTCGCTCCAGAGTGACCTCAATAAAGTATGGGAATGGAGTAGGAAGTGGGAGATGGAATTCAACATTAAGAAGTGTAGTATAATGGAATATGGAAGAAGCAAAAAAAGTATAGTGGGATCACATACATTGGGAGAGGAAGAAATTAAAAAACTGGAAAAAGAGGACCTAGGAGTTATTATTATGAATATGTCCCCTGAGAAACATATAAACAAAATTTTTGGAGAAACTTATAATTTAATAAGATCAAAGTGGGATTTACATACCTGGATGAAGAAATTGTGAAGAAAATAATAGAGACCAAAATTGGAGTATGCAGAGACGACATGGTCACCAAGTACAAAAAAATGTATAACAAAACTTGAAAGAATACAAAGAGCAATTACGAAATTGGCACCAACACTCAGAACTATCATATGAGGAGAGATTGGCAAAACTTGAGCTACAGATATTGGAGCAAAGAAGAGAGAGAAGAGACTTGATAACTATTTATAGAATCATGAAAAGCATGGAAGTTATTGATAGAGAAGATCTAATAAAATGGGATAGTAGAGATACAAGAGGACATGGAAAGAAAATCAAGAAAGACAATTATAGAAGAGACCTGAAAAAAGAACAGCTTCCCCCACAGGATAATAGACATTTGGAACAGGTTAGATGAGAATGTGTGTGCAAAAACAATACACGAATTTAAAAACAGTCTAGATAAAACAAGATATGGAGACAGGACACCAGGAGCATAGCTCCCCTTCCCGTAAAATACAACTAGATAAATACACACATGTGGTAAGTATGGCAAGCACATGAGTGGGGAGATTTTTCCTTCCTTTCCAATAATTAGGAGTACATTCATTCAAATTCTCTTTTGAAGAATTCTCATAAGGTGAAACTGGTAAAGAGGAAATAAAGTTTCTATTCCCCAGCCTTACGATGAGAGGCTTAGGCACCTTAACTTACACTCTCTGGAAAGACGCAGAGTGCGGGGTGATCTAATAGAAGTGTTCAAGTGGATCAAAGGTTATAACAAGGGTGATGCAAGCAAGGTCATCATAATAAAACAACTGGGCAGGACTCGCAGTAATGGGTATAAACAGGACAAATTTAGAGTTAAGAAGGAAATAGGCAAGAATTGGTTTACTAATAGGGTGGTCGATGAATGGAATAAACTTAGTAACCATGTAGTAAGCACTGAAATTATCAGTTGTTTTAAAAAACGACTCGACAACTTTATGGATGGGGATGACAGGTGGTGATGGATACGGAGCTGCCTAGTGTAGGCCTTATGGTCTCTTGCAGTCACCTTTATTCTTATGTTCTTATATTCTTTCCATTCCTACCACCCATACACCAGTCATGTGACAACATATATATATATATATATATATATATATATATATATATATATATATATATATATATATATATATATATATATATATATATGTAATACAACATTCATACCCCTAATGTTATATACATATCCAGTGTATGGGGATACAGTCTCTTTCACACTCATAACTAGAAAATAGATGTAACTATGATCTAAACTATTGTTTCAACATTTCAAAGGTCTATCTGAACAGTACTGTTAAGTTGACAATTCTTAATTCTACTTAAGAAAATATGTCCTGACTAATACCATGTCCAGTAATCTCATTCAAGAATGGCATACAAAACTAGAGGGGTTTCAACTTTGAGTGAATTAAACTGATATGATCACCCAGGCTGCCACTATGTGATTTTAGTGACTTCCCTCACCCTACAATCTCTGGATTAGGAAAAAATCAAAGGACCATAAGAGCCTTTTCAGAGCATGTTTTGTATCAACATATAAGCAAATTCTATCACACACATATCTACATAGTAAAATTACTTGACGAAACCAGTACAATATTTCACAAAACAAATTATGTTCTCCAGAACCAAAGATTTTAAGATTCACCGAAGTGAATATTGCAACAGACTGATTTTACTCAATGGATAAACAAATCAAACAATATATTTTCATGTATATCACACTTTACAACTTGATTATTTCTTAGAGTAAGAGAAAGAAACTCTAAAAGTAAAGTCTCCTATTAAAATAACATTAAAAAACAATTAACTGTTGGTGTTCCAGACACTGATGATGCAATAAATTGAAATGAAGCCCAAACTTTTAATAATATTGTCACAAAATTTGCATTAAATATTTATGTTTAAACCAGTGCTTTATAACCTGTCATTCAAACTGCTCAATATATTAACTGCCTCGTTTCTATATCTCAGCAAGTTCTAGTCCTGTATCACTTTTGTGTTATCATGCTGTAAGAGATGACAGCCCAAGTCCTTTGGTATGTTTTTGTTAAGCTGTTGTAGGAAATACCTGACACTTTCCAGGCTGTTGTATAGTGATGCAATAATTTGAGTCCCATTGATAGGCAAACCTGTACTACCAGTCACCTTCAGACAGCAGCCACCTACAGGCAGCACAGTTTTATAGTTCCTTGTTAATGGCTATGTTAACTCACCTCTACTTAGTGGCCCCCTTCGAAATGCGGTCAGCAGCCAGTCATCTACAGTCCCACTGACCACCAATGCTGTGTATTATGGTCACTGTCTTGGATGTTTTCTCTGATGATAGTGGAAACAATCTAACATCTTAGGTGAGTTTTCTTTTATTGCATCAAAAGTATTAAGTCTTGACTATCAATTTCAAACTGTAAGCAACTGCAAATTGTTCATCTTAATTATTTTTACTTATGATTAGAATACATATCCAAGTCTTAACTTACTATAAGCATGAGTCTCAAACATAGCACTGAATATGATATTTTTTCCATTTTGCTAGAAGCTATAAATTTATGATACATGAATTACAAATGAAAAAGTTACATCAAAGCAAAAATCAAATGACAATGCCAATAACACACCCAGTTCCTGTACTGTCCATATGAGTGGCCAAATGAAATAATATATTTAGATTGATTTAAATGTTCAGGCTTCAACTGAACCTTGAAATACAACCAAAGTGACTGAACTTACTCTCTAACATAAATATACATTCACAAAACTAAAATGTGCACATTTGTAAAGTGTTTAAATATAACCCACACTAAGAGAAACAAAGCAAAAGAAACAGACAATCTGTATATTTTGACCACAACTGTGGTCCTCTTCAGCAGGTAAGTAAAGAGGTAAGATGACAGGAATATATACAATAAGAATGGTACATAATAGGAACAGGGGAAGGTGGCTCGGACATGTGACTTGAGCCACCTTCCCCTGTTCCTATTATGTACCATTTTTATTGTTATATTCTTGTCATATTACCCCTGTACTTACCTGCTGAAGAGGACCACAGTTGTGGTCAAAATATACAAATTGTCTGTTTTTTTTGCTTTGTTTCTTCAACTGTGGGTTATATTTAAACATACATATATATGCACACAGGGACCAACGATGTGTATCTTCTTGGGGTAACCCTGTCATATGTGTGTTGGAGGGAATCCCCTTGTTTCTCACCTTTACACCCAATAAATAAAATGCCTTTACCTCCATATGGAGGTGTACCCTAGAGCTTTGTACTACATACATACATACATATACCAAAGGCTTTTTCCCCCTTACACAGGGGGTAGCCAAAAAGAAAAAGGCATAGAAATCACTCCCACCCATTTCATTTCCCATATATTCCACTCCCCTCCCTCCCTCCTATCTTGGCACCTCCTGGATGATGGGTCATCCCTGCATCCTGTCCACTGTTCTGGGTCAGAAGCAGTGTCGCAAGACACAGCACATCCACAGCAAGGCCGCTTCATAAATTCGGCAACCCCCCCCCCTCCGTCACCTCATGCAGGAAAGGAGAAGATGGAGAGAAATCCCTTTGGACTGCGTCAAATTTTTTCTCATACATACTTCCTCACCCCCCATCCCCCCCAACTCACCCTCATGCATCACAGCATCATCTATACACAACCCTTCTCCATTCACCCCTATCTTCTGTCCTCTCCCATCCTTCCTCTACAGACATTCCTCTTTTTTGTAAAGCCCCTTTCACCCCATCCATCCATCTCATCCTAGGACGCCCCCTCATATTCACTCGTTCCACACTTCTTTTACTAATCTTTCTTCACTCATTCTTTCCATGTGTCCAAACCATCCTAATACTCTTTCATCAACCCTATCTCCCAGCTCGCTTTCCACCCCTGTTCTCCTCCTCACCTCCTCATTTCTCACTCTATCTAGCCTAGTAACCCCTATCATACTTCTCAGACATTTCATCTCAAACACATTCACACTCCTTATCGCTTCCTCTCTCATGTTCCATGTTTCTACCCCGTACATTGGTGTTGGCACAATCACTCCTTCATATAACTTCCTCTTTGCATCCATTCCCAGATGTCTATTTCTCATTACACTTTTTAATCCACCATGGCATTTACTCGCTTCTCTCAATCTACATTCTACCTCCACCCCAACTCCTCCCTTTCCTGTCACATTCGCACCCAAGTATCTGAAACTATCCTTTGTACTGAACCCAATATATGTTTTAATCAACTTTAACTACCTAATATCTTTCCTCTACTTTTTCATGTATAGAGCTGAGCACCAGTGATGGTGTTCCTCCTCCTCCTACTAGATGATGACAGAAATATAGGGCTAGGTGGAGGAGAAATCATGGTAGCACATATCCCCCATCGACAATACGAGGGATTGGAATTAAGTTTAAAACCAAATATATATATATATATATATATATATATATATATATATATACATATATATATATATATATATATATATATATATATATACATATATATATATACAATTTTCCTCAATGGCTAAAAAAATCAAATAAATTTAACTGAGTGACAATATAGTCCATGTAGGAGGCATTAATTACAAAGACATATCCTGGAAGAAATGGACAACACCTAGTTAAACATTGCAATGGAAAACATGACTCAAGTAAGATATGACACACCAACAAGTAAGAGTTTTCCGTTTACCACAGAACCAGAGATCACTGGCTCTGAAGAATTTCTGTCCAATGGGAAAAAGTAAACATGTTGCAGTTTATTTCCAGTTGGAAGATGTGAAAATAGTCAAGCAATGAATTATAGAGGCAAGGCAGACTCAATACTGAGAAGACAATTTCTTTGGGTTGAAGGAAATTCTTTGAAGAAGTAGATGGTTAAACCAATGAGCATTACTAAAACAGAGGCACTGGGAAATCTTCCTATATTCTTACAACTTAGGTGTAACAAATATATGCCATAGGATTAGTGGAAGAATTTATAAACAAGATTGGTTTAAGAAAAATTAAACATCTACAGAATCAAGGGGCATGCCTTGGAATGTATATGTTTTGTTTAAAACAACTGTGCATTCGGCACTACAAAGCTTCTTAAGTTGACTTTTAAGTCTTCTGAACATAGATTTCTGGTTTTCACAGGACAGACGGAATAATAAATTTCCAATAGACATTGGGAACTATTGTTGAGTAGAGTATACAGACGTTTTGCTAAAAGCAGCTAGCATTTTCAATGTAATAGAAACAGAAAGTACAGGACATAATATACATAGAAAGAAAGCTCTGGGTGAGGTCACAACATAAGACACGGGGGGAGGTCCGGTGATTTTAAGCCTGGCTATCTATACGGAAATGTGAAGACATGTAAACCAGGAAATCCTCTTTGTCCCATTACCAGCCAGATCTCTACACCGACATACAACTTTGCCAAGTTCCTGAACCAACTTCTGATACCCTTCATCCCTACACAACACAGCTATGTCTCTTCCAAAGATTTCTTGGATTCCATTAACGACGCTCCCGCTAGAGGAATTATCAGTCCCAATTATATGAACAATCAACTACATCTGTGACACTATTTACCAATCAGGACCTTCTCCAAAGCTAGACACCCCTGAAATTCACCTTTGTCACCAGCTCGAGATCTGCACCATGGTAACCTCTACCAGCAAGTTGACGGTGTGGCGACGGGCTCCCCCTTAGGAGTCCTCTTCGCAAATTATTTCATAGGGTCAATTGAAAGGGAAGTTTTTTCATGCCAAGACAAACCTATGGTGTATGGCAGATATGTTGACGATATTTTCATCATGTCTTCAAAACAAGAAAGAGAATCACTCTGTAACCTGCTTGAAGAAACATCAGGATTAAGATTCACAACTGAAGAAGACGTTAATGGCTCTCTTCCGTTTCTTGATGTATTGCTTCAACAAGATGGCGACAACTTCTCCACTTCAGTTTATGTTAAGCCCACCAACCTTGGTCTCTGTCTTAATGGGAACAGTGAGTGCCCCCAACATTACAAAGACAGTACCATTAGTGCCTTCTTTAGGAGGGCACTCACCCACTGCTCACACTGGACCTCCACCCAAGCAAAAATAAACAGGGGCACTCAAGTTCTGGTTAATAATGGACATTCCAATCAAGACTGCCAGCGTGTCCTAAAGTGTCATCAACAAATGGTACCATGGGCCTCCCATCCCAATAGCAGGCGAAGGTGAGATTTTTAACTTGTTTTACTGTGCCCAAATGTCCAAAGCTTACAAGGAATATACGAAGGTTCTGAAAAGAATTATTCATCAGAACATAAAACCCAAAAGTGAGAATGACAAAGTTTGTCTCTCCATATATTACCGTAACCAAAAAACAGCTACCTTTTTAATTAGAAATAACACTTCTCCTCGCCCCGAAGGTCCCACTTGCACCAACGTAGTATACAAATTTTCCTGCTCCCTAGAGGACTGTACGCCTCTCGACTGCTACACTGGCAAAAACAAGAATGACATTGTCGAGAAGAATGTCTTCCCACTTGTCAAGTGGAGGCCCCAAACTACACCTACTAGAAAGACACAACACACAAATCACTAGGAAACTTTTAGAAGATAACACCATCATTCTCGCCAAGGAATCAGAAAAGCTAGACTTTTCTTCCTGGAAGCACTTATCATACGAGACTTACAACCTACCATCAACAGACAAGTGGAAGCCCCTACCATACTCCCTAGCATGAAGCCCTTCCCTAGGACTAGTAGCCCTCTCAACCACAACAACATACCTTCCAATCACACCTACACCCAAGTCCCTCTCCGGTGTTCCACCAGAGTCATAAGAGTCATAGGGAGGACACTTGGCCCTCAACGGACATTTGCCCCACAGTGACAAGATCCCCCGTCATCCCACACATGTAATGTGAGCTCCCCCCATGTCTTATGTTGTGACCTCACCCAGAGCTTTCTTTCTATGTATATTATGTCTTGTACTCTCTGTTTCTATTACATTGAAAAT
Source organism: Oratosquilla oratoria (assembly GCF_046742065.1). Taxonomy (NCBI): domain Eukaryota; kingdom Metazoa; phylum Arthropoda; class Malacostraca; order Stomatopoda; family Squillidae; genus Oratosquilla; species Oratosquilla oratoria. Next base: position 71,999,499 of record NC_134782.1, on the reverse strand, counting down.
GATAGCTGCATTTAGCGAAACGTCTATATACTCCTACTCAACAATAGTTCCCAATGTCTACTGGAAATTTATTATTCCATCTGTCCTGTGAAAACCAGAAATCTACATTCAGAAGACTTGAAAGTCTACTTAAGAAATTTTGTAGTACCAAATGCCCAGTTGTTTTTAACAAAACATGTTTAAAAGAAAACCTGCTGCCAAGATTTACACACACACACACACATATATTATATATATATATTATATATATATATATATATATATATATATATATATATACATACATACACTGAAACCAATATAACAAAGAATACAAACATGTCAGAAGATATTACACAAGAATCTGAAGGCAAAAAGGAATTCTAAAAAGAGTATCATCAAGAAGCTTGAAGGCCGAGTGCATTAGGTCATTGTTACTTGTGGCAAAGGTCAAGGGGATGGCAGTTTAAACCCTGCCACTAGCAAAGTTGAACCAAGGGGGTTCATTAAACTCTACACTAGCAAGTCCTCTGTAAGGGGCACCATCCTAGCCTCCTGATAGGGGGGAGTTTATGATGTTAAACCATATTGTCATCAATAAATGCAATAATGAACCAAAGCTATTCTACAGGTTTACTAACAGCAAATTGAGACACAGAGAAAGGATCTCCTGTGTTAATAATACATAGGGAGCTATATGTGGAGGCTGAAACAATGAATGAAAATCTTTAATCTGTTTTCACCATGGAGAGTGGCTTTGTAGAGGAAGGAGGCAAAAATACTGGATTAGAAGATACAACTATAGAAGTAAGGGAAGCATTCTAAATTCTGGAAACGCTGGATGTGATACAAGTTTCAGGGTCCCATAATCTAAGTGCGTGTCCATTAAACCAATAACTGCACAATATGGTTTTATCAGTCATTCCTGTGGTGCACAACTTTAAAAAAAAAAAATATATATATATATATACATTTGGTTAAAAAATACAGCGACTTCTGTATTTATGATCTTCTTGTTGATACTCTCTATTTTGTGAACTGCAGATTTATGCGTAGAGTTGAGCACAGAAATACTATTACCGAAAGGCATAGTAAAACACAGTGGACCCTGAAAAAACTCATCCATCTTAACAAAGGTAACCTAAAATTCCCTGTACCTATCACTGGCTATATCAATATGACAAACAAGACCTTAACAAAAGACCAAGAGGAACTTCTTAACTTTGGTCTTACCTGTCATGTACTTTCTAAACCTCGTCCATGGGAAAAACGCCTTGAGATAGAAATTCTCTTATTAGATAATATCCACCAACTAGCTAAGGATGGTAAAGTAACCACAGGTCGTCTACATGCTGAACTCCTGAGGGAGGCCGGTAAAAACAGAGGGAATTACAGGAGCAAGATAATTGATAAGAGACACCTTGAAGCAGCCAAGTCACTCAGAAAAGACCCTGATATTACCATCCGCTGTGCTGATAAAGCTGCTCACTACGTACTGATCCCCGCCAAAGACTACCAGAACAAGATGGACACATTATTAATGGACGTGACTAAATTCGAACGGATCACGAGGAACCCTATAGAAGAAATTAAAACGAAGGTGAATAAAATTGTGGATACCGTCAATGCCAAAGCAGGAGGACTGAAGCTTCCTAAGCTCGTAGGTAACTATGGCTTAGGTTATTGTTATGGTAGCATTAAGACTCACAAAGCAGGATCTCCCCTCAGGCCCATAATCAGTCAAATTCCCACCCATACTTACGTTATTGCTAAAAAGTTGAATGAGTTACTTACACCATTTGTTCCTTCTAGGTTTAGCTTGTCGTCAGCTGCTGACTCTTTAGACCTGCTCAGTAACTCCGACACCAATGGTGTTATTGCCTCGTTAGAAGTCGAAAGTTTATTCACCCACGTACCAATTTTGCGTACTATTAACTACATCCTGGAAGAGGTCTATCCCGATCATGGTGTTCCCAACTCGATTTACCAAAAGCGGCCCTCAAAGCTCTGTTAGAAATATGTACAATGGAGGCCCCGTTCGTCTGTCCTCGAGGTAATATGTATAGACAGATTGATGGTGTAGCTATGGGATCCCCACTTGGTGTTCTCTTTGCAAATTTTTTCATGGGGATGGTTGAAAAAGAGACATTTAATTGTTTTAAAAAGCCGTCAATTTATGCGAGATACATTGACGATATCTCTGTGAAAGTAGACTGCAAATCTGAACTTCCCCTCTTAAAAGATATACTGCAAGAGATTTCTGGACTTAATTTTACTATAGAATTTAGTCAAGAAAACAAGCTTCCCTTCTTGGACATCCTCGTCCTACAAAGTCCCCTTTACTTTAAAACAAGTGTATACACAAAACTGACCAACCCAGGGCTGTGCCTTAACGGAATGAGCGAGTGTCCCCAACGCTATAAAGACTCCACCATTAGAGCTTTCATCAGAAGGGCCCTCACTCATTCCAGTAGTTGGAGTGCCACTCATCTAGAAATAGAGAGAGCAACCCAAGTCCTGGTTAACAATGGCTACCCTAACAAGGAAATCAATAAGATTATTAAGCATTAAATAGATAAATGGTACCTACAACATAATGCGACCAACAAAGAAGGTGAACGAATTAAAATCTTCTACAAGGCCTTCATGCACTCGGATTATAGTACAGATGAACGCATAATAAAACAATCAAAAAATATGTCAAACCCACCTGGCCCCAAGATTTCCTTGATGTTGTCATTTATTATACAAACAGAAAAACCTCATCACTACTCATGAAAAATAGCCCTTCCACGAAAACCTGAGAACTACAAAGGAGTCATCTTGTATTCACTTGGTCTTTTGGATCACGTGTTCGACTCGTGATCGACAGCTATTTCCCTCCTGGAAGAGAGCTCAGAGCTCGTAGGTCCGATCTATGGGTAATGCTATGACCTTTCACACACACACACCCCCAACTCCCCGCCCACGAGAGTCAGAGTAACGACCCGAAGCGCAGCTGTACCGAAATTAATTTCGGCCCTGGGCAGGATTCGAACCAAGCACTACGCGCACCACCATGCTAGTAGTTCATCGTTCTACCAACTGCGCCACCGAGTCGTGTATGAATACTCGTGCAAAATAGGGAACTGTGAGTCCCTACCCTCATCATACATAGGATACACAACAACAACACTCAGTAGAAGAATCACTCTCCACATCCAAAATGGTACACCAAAAACTCATACTATCACATGCCACAACACCACTCTAACAAGGGAAATGATGGAGAAAAACACAAAAATTATTGGACAAGAACAGGATACCAAGCGCCTGCAAATTCTCGAGGCCCTTCTTATTAAAGAGAAGTCTCCAAAATTAAATCTACAATCAAGAGACCTTGCCATAATTCCGTCCATGAAGTCCACCACTGTACGGAATCCCACCTCCCCACGGAGTTCCACCACCATTCCTCCCCCTTAATCATTTTTACGTGACCTCACCCCGCACCATGAAATCTATATTTTTTCCAATATATAAACATGTCTTATTATTGTAATCAATATCACTTGAAAATGTACAAAGTGTACGAAACGTCATGAATATATTAAGAGCACTCCACTGTGTTTTACTATGCCTTTCGGTAACAGTATTTCTGTGCTCAACTCTACACATAAATCTGCAGTTCACAAAGTAGAGAGTATCAACTAGAAGATCATAAATACAGAAGTCGCTGTATTTTTTAAACCAAATATGCTTACAGGAGAACCTACTGCCTAAATATTCAAATATATATATATATATATATATATATATATATATATATATATATATAAACAAAATAAAATTTTACCATTATAAAAAGAAAGTTTGCATAGAAAAGTATAGGAAAACCAAACACAGTATTGGTTAATTATTCACCTTAGTTCAGGCATGGTGGTGTAGCAAAGATGTAATTTTGTCACTTGGAGATAGTGGGCAGTGAGTGGTGGTCATGCATGGGTGAGCTACAGGAAACTTTTCTAATAACTTTTTTATACTTTTTCACACTGTTCCTCACAACTGATGTTAGAATAACCCACCATTTCTTTCGTTTTCATAGGAATGGTTTTTGTGTAAATTATCTTATATCTTACACAACTAGAAGTAATGTCCCACAGAGGATAGAAGATAACTAATGTTACTCCCATTTTCAAAAAAGGTGAAAAAAAAAAAAACAGGCCTATAAGCTTGACTTCAATCATAGGAAAAATTATGGAAACTATCATCAGATGCTACTGATCATCATTTAGAAAGTAACTGATAAATGATAGCCAGCATGGATTCAGATGGAAACATTCTTGCATGACTAACTTATTCAAATTCTACACCACAGTCATCTCAAATTATGACAAAAGAAACAATATAGATTTAATATATCTAGACTTTGCACAGAACAAGTGGTAGCCTATTAAATTGGACTAGTAATTGGTTGAACGATTGAAAACAGTTGTTCTAAATAGCAAAAATTCTAGATGGAAAAATGTTACAAGTGGAGTTCCTCAGGGTTCAGTTCTTGGACCACTTCTATTCATACATACATATACCAAAGGGTTTTTTTTTTTTCCCTTATAAGGGTGGTAGCCAAAATACAAAGGCATAAAAACCACTCCCACCCATTCCATCCCCATCACACTCCCCACCACCCTCTTCCCTCCCTCTTATCTTGGCACCTCCTGGATGATGGGTCATCCCTGCATCTCACCCACTGCCCTGGGTCAGAAGCAGTGTCACAAGACACAGTACATCCACAGCAAGGCTGCTTCATTAAATCGGTGACACCCCCCTCTCCATCCCATCATACAGAAAAGGAAATGAGGAGAAATCCCTTCAGGCTGTGTCAAATTATTTCTCACACACACTCCCTCACCCCCCATCCCCCACCAATTACACATCACGTATTACATCATCATCCATACACAACCATTTTCCATTCACCCGTCCTTCCTCAACAGACATTCCCCTCTTTCCCAAAGCCCCTTTTACCCCATCCATCCATCTCATCATAGGTCGACCCCTTGTGTTCACTCCTTCCACACCTCTTTTACTAGTCTTTCTTCACTCATTCTTTCCATGTGTTCAAACCATCCCAATACTCTTTCATCTACACCATTTCCCAACTCCCTTTCCACCCCCGTCCTCCTCCTCATTTCTTACTCTATCCAGCCAAGTAACCCCTATCATACTTCTCTGACACCTCATCTCAAACACATTCAAACTCTTCCTCTCTGATGTTCCATGTTTCTTCACCATACAGTACTGTTAGCACAATCACTCCTTCATACAACCTCCTCTTAGCATTCATTCCCAAATGTCCATTTCTCATTACACTTTTTAATCCACTAAGGCATTTACTCGCTTCTGTCAATCTACATTCTACCTCCACCTCCACTCCTCCCTTTCCTGCCACATTCGCACCCAAGTATCTAAAACTATCCACTTCCTCCAGTCTCTCTCTTAATGCTCACTTCCAGTCTATCACTTTCTCCCCTTTTACACCTTATCACCTTACTTTTACTCACATATATCTTCAACTTCATTCTTTCACACACCTTTCCAAACTCTGTCAATAACTTCCTCAATCATCTATTCATAGTATATATAAATGATATAGACCATGGACAGAAATCAATTGTCTCCAAATTTGCTTATAAAAAACTGTGCAGAATGGCAAATGATCACTTAAATCAATTAGATATTCAAGAAGATTTGGATAAACTACAGCAATGGTCTGAAAAGTGGCTAATGAAATTTAATATAAGTAAATGCAAGGTTATGCACATAGGTAAAAATAACAGTAAGTACAATTACAAGTTATTTGGAAATTCGTTAACAAAAGTGGATAGTGAAAAGGATCTCAGCATAATTATCAGTAATGATCTCAAATCATCTAAGCAGTGTATTTCTGCCTCTGAGAAAGCAAATAAGATTCTAGAACTGATTGCACGATCTTTTCACTTCCAAAAGTCCATCTCTCATTAAGAATCTATGAATCATTAGTTTGTCCACATTTGGAATATGCTGTTTCTGTATGGTCACTGAATCTCATTAAAGACATTGACAGATTTGAAAAAGTACAATGGTGAGCCACAAAACTGATTCTAAATATCAATAATAAATCATATGAAAATCAACTAAAACATGAATATTTTCCCTAAAAAAGCACTCAGAGGCAACTTGATACAGGTCTTTAAGATTCTAAAGGGATTGGACATAAAAAAGTGACAAAATTTTCACACTGAATCAGAATCAGACAAGAAATAATGGTCTCAAACTGTCAGGATATAGATTTAATTTGAAAGTGCATAGAAACGACTTCACCGTGTAGTTAATAAATGGAATAAACTTCCTACAGAGGCAGTGCAATGTAGTTCAGTTCGAAGCTTTAAGATTAATTTAGATAAACAACTAAGCAAGATTCTGCCTGCCATTTAATTTATATTATCTGTTTGTTATTATTTGCAAGTTTATTATTTGCTTGGTTATCATTTACTTATCTGTCAATCCATTATTATTTACTATTTAACTGTTTATTATTAACTTTATCTATTTATTTATTCTATGTTTATTATTAACTTTATTTATTTATTCTATTTATTATTATATTTTTATATCTGTTTATCATTACTATCATTTTTTTTTAATCCAACCTAGCTATGGACCAAAAGGTCTCATGTTGGCATGCTCCTTTGTAATCCTTTATGAGTTGTGTAGAAGTGACTGACCTGCCCCTTCCATGATATATGAGGAGAATTAAGGAACGTGTGGGTGGGTATGTCTAGTGTGTGGACTCATTCACCATGCAATGCTAAACTTCATTTTAAGACATATGGGAGTGAAATACGGCTTTCACATTACATGATCTATATCACAGTTACATGCTGTTCATCATAAGATGTATGTCACAGTTTATGGGTTAAAGGAAGAAGTGCCACATGGTTTGAAGAGGGCTGTGGCTTCAATTCATGAAGGGAGAATGAAGTTATCACTAAATTACAGACCTGTGTCCCTGACAAGCAGAATGGTGAAATTATGTAAGACTTGTGGAACATCAGTTAGTTATAAACTTTAAAGTGATGAATATTTTGTCAGACAGTTAAATTTCAGATCTGGACAATCATGTTTGTTGAACCTGTCAAGTTCTTAATTGAGAGTGGTAGATTTACTTCAAGAAAGGGTTAGGTAAAGTGTCTAGCTAGATCTACTGATGGCCAACGACAATGTACCTCACAATATTTCTATGGGAATTGGAACACATTTGAGGTCTAAAAGGTAAACTACTAGAATGAATGGAGGGTTTCCTAATGAGCAAGAATATAAGGACAGTAACAAAGGATAAAATGTTTGGAAGGAAGGCAGTAATTAGTGGAGTCCCACTAGGATCAGCATTAGCACCTGTAATGTTCCTTATCTATGTAAATGACAAAATGGAAGGTATGACAAACTTGCAAATAATGAGATCATGAGAAGATATGTAGAGGTCTTCAGGTTACTGCAAAAAAGATCTGGACAGCAAATATGCCTCCAAAATGAACTTGGATATCAGAGGATGCAAAGTATTGGAAATGGGAACTAGCTAAAAAATAAATAAATAAAAATAATAATTAAAATATTCAATAGGAAGAGAAGCCATTACTAAGGCAAAAGAAAGGGCTCTGGGAGTGGTGATAAGCAAGAATCTGTCATTAGATAAATACATCATGAAGGTTGTGGGAGAGACATAAAGAATACTGAACAACTTAAAAGTGTATTAAGGAGAGAGGGGGAGAGAGAGAGGGGGGGGGGAGAGAGAGAGAGAGAGAGAGAGAGAGAGAGAGAGAGAGAGAGAGAGAGAGAGAGAGAGAGAGAGACAGAGAGAGAGAGAGACAGAGAGAGAGAGAGACAGAGAGAGAGAGAGACAGAGAGAGAGAGAGACAGAGAGAGAGAGAGACAGACAGAGAGAGAGACAGAGAGAGAGAGACAGACAGACAGAGACAGACAGACAGAGACAGACAGACAGAGACAGACAGACAGAGAGGGAGAGAGAGGGGGAGAGAGAGAGAGAGAGAGAGAGAAATCCTCCCTTGCCTGGAATATGCTGCAATGGTATGGTCCACACACAAAGTGAGAGATGTAATCAAGTTTGAGAGAATGCAAAAAACAGTGACCAAAATTATTACCAGTCTTGCAGGTAAATTAGGAGATTTTTAGCACTAGACTTGTCATTACTTTTCAGGTCACTCAAGAGAAGGACAGAATTGAGAGAGATCTTGGTTTGGGATGGGAGGACATTATATCATGAAAACAATAAATCTAAAAAATAAAAGAAAAGAAAAGAATAAAAAATAAAATAAAAAAAGGGCCAGATATCTAAAGGATAAGAAGAAATATCCTAGTTAATATAGCTCAAGCTGGGACCATACATGAATTTAAAACTAGGTATAATACTTGAAGAATGAGACAGCACTCCAAAGCTCCTTTTCTGCATACTACAATTAAGTAATACATTAATACAACACCGACAACAGTTCAACCAATGTATGTGTGTGTGTGTATGGTGTGAATGCGGTGGACAAATGTACAAAATGTGTGAGATGATGGGAGAGACCGATGGCATCCTTGACCTGTGGTATGTGAGGCATCGGAGTATTGGCACCAGGGGATGTGGTCAGGACCGGGAGTGCTTTCGTCAGGTGCAGTGGGTGAAGACATATGTGGAGTAAGAGTAGAAGGATGTGTGACAAAGAGTAGGATTAAGCATCTAAGGTTTAGGTAATATAAGAATTAGTTGATAGGAGTTTGAATGACTTCACCAACATGAAGGAAAGAAGGATGTCCAACAATGGGTAAGTAATTTTTTTGTGTGGGACAGGCAATTATATATATATATATATATATATATATATATATATATATATATATATATATATATATATATATATATATATATATATATATATATACACCAAAAGCTTTCCCCCCATCATTAAACCACTTCTCCAATCTCATTACCTCAATAATGAAAAACTACATACATTACCATGTGCCCTGAAAATAACAGTGGGCTGTACTAAACCCAACTCATCACTCATCTACACTTAGAAGCTAAAAATTTCCCAATAGAACAGCACATAACAATGATTGATATGCAGCTCTACAAAGCCACCTCTGAACCCTCACATTCATCACACCACATCACACAACAATAGCCCTCTGGCCAAGAAAAGAAATAAACACTATCAATGGTAAATTTTCGGAAGTGCATAGCTACACAAAATAGCATTAGAAAATGAAATATTAATTTTGTAAATTACAATACATCCACATGATATACATTTTTTTTTGGCAAAAATCAATAACAGGAAAGGTTGCTAAAAGCAATCCACTTATAAACAGAGCCACTGGAACTGCTGGAGATACCATCCGTTTCGATAGATGCAGTGGTTGAAGAAATTAAGGTATGTTAAATTCATCTATTCTAACTTAACCTACCTAACCTAACCTGTATTTAGTAATGTGATACCTATAATTCTATTGGTCATCAGGGTCATCATTGTCAGGGATGTTGACGGCCAGTTTTGGTATCTAATCGGACTGCAGGGTGTAAGGAGTTCCACAGCTTTAGGGAATACATGAATCTCAGTTCTGTAGCACTGTTTTAAAAATATGTACTGTGCAAGGCACTGATGGAAGTACTGAGGGTGTCTCAATCCTATGATCCCTCCTTTATTCAGTAGTGTATTTTCTTTTAGCAATATTTTATTTTATTATTGAATTCTGCCAAGGAAAATATATATTACATTGATATATCATAATTTACAAAATTAATATTTAATTTCCTAATGCTATATCATGAAAGTGTACACTTCCAAAAAAATACCCTATCAACATATTACAAATATTCCAGGCCTATCCAAAGTGTCCCATAACTTATATAAATACATACCTCATTTACATGTTACAAAAAGTACTAGTTCACAAACCACACAACTCCACTATGAGGTGCACTAGACAAACCCCATACAAAATCACAAACAAGATAGATAGCAATCTTCTACTGACTACATACAGGACTTTATGACACCTCTACAGTCCAGTTACACATTCTTTATGATTGAAGGCTAACTTTAACTGATAATTATTTTCAACTTCTATCCCTACTTTCTACTATTTTCCTTGAATCTTTTTTCATTCTCTGTATTGCTCCTTAATATTGTCCACAAGGATAAAAGTACAGGTTAGCAGTGACGAGATACAACAATACATTTAATATCAACCTTTCCAGTGTATCTTCAGACATCATCCTTAACATTTTCATTTGTCTTATAAAATATATATTATTTGTAAGATTACAAGGTCAAGTTAAAGCTAAAATGAGCTTAAATCAATAGGAAGCCTCTTCCTTATAGAAAATAAGTCATATGGGCATTACTAATGTGGGAACTGTGTACACAATCTTTACTAGTAACTTCTATAATTCCCCACCATGCATGTGTGATATACATGAAAAATCACTACAAAAAAAATATTATTAATATATCTATAATGCAATGTCAATAACAGAAAAATCTATACTGGAGCTATTGGTTATAATCCCATTAGTATTGTGCATCTAGAATAATCACAGTGATCAACCTCCTATATGCTTTTCTGGATAAATTTTCAAAAGTGCACACCAACATGATATAGCATTAGAAAATTAAATATTAATTTTGCAAATTATAATACATCCACATGATATATGTTTTTCCTGGCAGAAACCAATGACAGAAAAGGTTGCTAAAAGTGATACACTTACAAACAGATCCGCTAGGACTGCTTGAGATGCCATCTTTGTCTTGATTGATGCAGTGGTCAAAGAATTTATTGTATGACAAATTCATCTATTCTACCCTAACCTAACTTGCATTTAGTAATGCAATACCAGTAATTCTATAGGTCATCAGGGTCATAGTCATCATTGTCAGGAATGTTGACAGCCAGTTTTGGTATCCAATTGGACTGCAGTGTAAGGAATTGCATAGCTTTAAGAAATGCATGAATCTCAGCTCTTTAGCACCATTTTAAAAATATGTATTGTGCAAGGTACTGACAGAAATATTAAAAATGTATTCCAGATCCTATGGTCACTGCTTTGTTTGGTAGTGTATTTGCTTTTCACACGACTGGACAGACAACATGACATCTCAATTTTATGACCACAGCTTCATTTGCTTGTGTATTTGCTTTTAACATTTTTTTTTTTACTGATTTTCACTATGAAAAATGTATATTACATTGATATATTATAATTTACAAAATTATTATTTAATTTTCTAATGCTATATCATAATCATGTAGGTATGCACTTCTGAAAAAAATATCCTTTTCAGTAATCCTAACAACAGAATTACTTAGAAATTAAACAAAACATTAAAATAATTTAACCACTTTCCTTCAATAATAAATTTATATACAAGTTGAAATGAAATACTCATATACGAGATGATGTAATGACTACTTAACCCTAAAAAATCATGTTATTCTAACCTACAGTACATAGTAAACAATTTTCCAAGGTAATAATGAAATCAGGTTCATGCCAGCTAAAACATGACAACCAACTGAGTAGTAGGGCATTTCAACAGGTTGTCATCCTTGTCATAGTGACTTTTCTGACTCAACAATACCAACATTTCATTAAAAGCATCTTACATTTGTGATATATGGTTGCGCAATTTACATATCACCAAACTACTCCCTTGTTACTTACAACACATGTATTAATAATGTTAAGCAATCTATCCATTAAAACAAGATTTTATTCAAGATAATAGTGTTTATCATAAGACATATGCTCTTACATTCACAGCTTACCTTCGTCTCATTCTCATTGACACAAATGCAGGCTGCCCTCTTGACAAATCCATCTTCATCGTAAGTACGTACTCCACTTCTGACCTTGACCATCTTGCTCATAACCGATCTACTTGAATGGTATGAAGCCTTCACGGCAGTGTGTGCTTGTGGTGATCCGTGAAGTGATGTATCTTGATGATTGATGAGGTGAAGTAAGGTTACACTAAGAATCTTCCAGGAACCCAAAACGTATGATCAAGCTGAATACAACAGAGTACATGAATGAAGAAAAGAACCCAGAATCAGATAGTCAGGAAAAAAGTGTAAGTAAAAAATTATGAATGTGATGTATGGGGTGTTAAGAGGTGGGAGAAGTTTTAGGTGTTCCTGCAGCGATGGCGTGCGGTATGGCGTACAACTGGCGACATCATAGTAGGATTCGTTACACTAGAACTATCTGCTTTCAACTCGAAGTTGATTTCTTTCTACTTTCCTGCTTCTGATGTTGCCTTGCTCTCCGTTTTGTACCTCTAGTCTAGCCTGCCTTCGCCACTTCGCCACCTCTATTTATAGTTCTGGAATAGTATTAAAAGACCAGTCCTACTTGCGTGTTTCACAGCCATGGCTTCAAGGTTTTAGAGGAAGATATTGGGAGTTAAGTTAACTAGGAGAAAATATATCTCCTTGCAGGTGGTGTGCTGGTGGGAACGAATGAGCTACCCTTAATATTGTTTACCACCTGTGCTGCCATCTACCGGCGATCGGTGAACCCATAACCCTTCCCGCGATGCTCACATATTTATTGATTTGATATAATGAGCGCAATTCTCCGAATACTTAACAACGAATAATGATTCGACTGACTCCAGATAGATGCACAGTGGTATTACCTCTGTACAAAGTCAGATCTGAAATGCAATCTACAATCTTAGGACATCGGTCCGCTTTAGATTTTTTTTTCTGATTAAAATAGTTTTTTTTTTCTGAAAGTCGTGTTCATCATTATTCATTGTAATCGTTCCGACCAAGTTTCACTGAAATTTGTCAATATACAATGTGCTTACAAAATAAAAACCTTCATTTATTGTGCAAAGGTAATCAATATTCAAACTACTACTAGTCCCCAACTATTTGGACTTATGCTTTGGCATTTGTTAGAAAGTATTGGGCATGGTTATAATTATCATCATACTAAACATGTGTAGCTACACATGTTTAGTATGTTGATCAAAATAACCACTGAACCTAGGTTAAATGGTTATTTTTAGCTCTACCGATATATTTATCCTTGAGATTTTTTTTATCTGTTTGTAACATAAACTCTTCTAGAAATTCCACTATTCAACACATTATAGTAAACTATGCTCAGAGTTTAGAACAAGGTGTCAGGTTTCAAATAAAAAATATGTGCAAATAGATGAGAAATTGTCAAAGCAATGATACTTTGAATGACATTACTGTAGAAAAAAAAAATCGAGAAAATGGGCTTCAAATCTTACCTTGAGGTTTTTACACTCCAGACACCAATATAATGGGTGCGATTGGTGAAATATGCAGATAGATTATTTGATAATTCATTGTTCAAATACATCAAGGCATTCATAATGTTTCTAAAGGCAGAGATCAGTAGTCCTTTACCGGTAAAGGGGTAAACCAATCGCTCTCCTCTCTTGCTTATGCTTGATTTTCGCTCCTTCTCTGCTGCAGTCCTCTTCTGTTTTGATGGTCTAGGCCAGTGTTTCTTAAAAGGGCCCATATGACCCCCTTGGAGGCCATGTGATTTTTTCAGGGGGCCCCGCGGCCAGCTTTAAGAAATGGGGGCCACGGGAGGTTACGGGGGAGCACAGAGTAATTTAGTTTGTTAGCGAGGATAAATGGTGGCGCATGACAACTGTATGTCGATGCAATTGAGCGTGTGAGGAAGCGCGTGTGATTCATGTGTCAGTGGGATTGTGGCGGTGTAGCCGCATAGATGCGCCACAGAGTTAGCACGCACACACATACAAGCTTCAGCAGCAGACTTCCGGCGTTGACTCGCGAGATGAAAACGTCACAACACATGGTACCGCCGGAAACAATGTTCTCAAGATAAAAGTGGCACAACAAAGGGTTCCGCCGGAAACACTGTATAGTATATAAACGTGCCGACCGAATACAAGCAGTTGACTCTTGGCTCTGCTACTGCAAACATCTGCTCTACACACTGGGTAGGTACCTAGTATTGGGAAGCTTTTTTTTTGTGGAGGTATTTGTTTCGTGGTGGGCTAGGACAGGGCCAATCTGGAGTTTTCTTTTCCCTGTGATCGTTTTTTCTTTCTCTACTATTGCTTCGCTATCGCTGGATTTTTGCATTAAAACCATAAGTTTATTTTCGTCGTTTTGCTTCAGGTTGTGAGCAAAAAATACATCTCATTTCTGGTATGTATCTTGAAAATTGTGTGTAAAGAGCAGACTGCATTCCTTTTCGCGAAATGCAAAACTTATGGCTAATAGTTTTTGTTTGTTTGTTAGCTTGCTTAGTTATTTGGAGGGCAGATATTTCCCATTCAATAATATCGGTACTTAGTATTAATGAGTTTCGTTTGTTTATTTTCCAGAAAAGTATGGCCAGTGCATCCAATGCCGCGTCCACACGGTCGAGCTGTGCCTGGCAGACTTTGCCTTTACCGGGCGAAGTCTGCAGACTCTGCCCGCGAAGTGTCCACACGGCTGTCGATGATGGTTGGAGGTTAGTTGGCCGCAAGCAGAGGTTGGGAGGGAGTGGTTCAGTGCGGTACGATAGCCATGGTTCCCGCCATACTTGGAAAGAAGGTAGCACTTTACAGCATTATAATTTCTGCCTGCATTAAAAAGAAAAAGAAGAAATTACGGGGACATTTCTGGTGCCGGGAGTGGTTACAAAGACGTGATTTAATAGGAAGCTCAGTGACAATCCTACGTGAATTGCAGGATGAAAAAGAACAATTGTTTTGCAATTACATGAGAATGAACATAAGCAGCTTTTCTGTTCTCCTTTCGAAAGTGGAGCTATATATACAAAGGCAAGAGACAAATATGAGGAAAAGCATAGCACCAATAGCACGTCTTGTCGAGACCAGTACACACTAGCACTATGTGCAGACATGGTGGTAAAGGTAACTTCGGTCTGTACTGAGCGGATTTGCTAACTTTGCTCGCACCTCACCTCGTGCGTTTGGCACCTATGTCAGCCCTCCATCCACTGCCCGCAAATGGCGCCGGGAACGGACAGTTTGATGGTTTGCCCGATGAAATTGCCCGTTGTCGAGCAAAGCCTTCGTGCCCGGCGGACAGTGCTCGACCGTGTGGACGTGGCATTAGCAAGTATATCCACCGAGCTGCTTGGTGCTGACCTAGTAGTGTATGTCGACCATCTGAAGCGGTTGCATAATGATATGGAAACTCGCTTTTCTGACCTACTTCAAATGACCGTGCCTGACTGGTTTGTGGACCCGTTCATTGATGATGCATCTGAAGTTGATGTCACCCTAAAAGAAAGTGTCATTGAACTGTAGAATGACACAACAACTCGAGCAAGGTTCAAGCGTGGAGGGCGCCATAAGCTGTGGAAAAATCAAGATGTGTATAAAAAGTACCCACTGCTCTGGAAGGAAGTGAAGTTGCTTCTACTTGCTTTTCCCACGTCGTACTTAGTTGAGACTGGTTTCAGTCGGGTGTTGCACTCGCTGTCAAAGACTCGAAACCGCATTGATATAGAAAAAAGAGGCGATTTACGTCTTTCTCTGACATCTCTGGAGCCAAATATCGATAAGTTGGAAGCCCTGCATCAGTCACAGGGATCCCACTGAAACTTTTGAAAAAAGAGCCAAATTCACCTACATGTATTCTTGCTTTATTCATTTTGATAGTATTCAACAAATAAATTTATCCAACTAATATTGTTATTTGATTCATGCCTGAAGTGTTTTGAGTACATGATATTTTCACTTCTTTGGGTGATCAGGGTGAGGAATGGATGGAGTTGGCATGGGGGGCCACAAGGTTTTTTATTGTGTCGAAAGGGGCCACAGAACAAAAAAGGTTGAGAAACACCGGTCTAGGCATTTCGAATACTTGTGAGTCTTTATAGGCTGTAGGAAACCAAGTGGAAGCAAAGGAAACGCGGTGCTTAGTAAATGTCAACATAGCCACTTAGAACCGTGCGTCCTTACTCACGTTGTGGCAGGAACTGATGCACTCTCCCCCCTCTCTCTCTTACCACAAAGTTGCTGTCAAATGCATTATCTAAAAGGACAAAAAAAAAAAAGTAGTCAAAACAATAACAAGTTAGATGTGTGTAGTCATGTGTTCTGATGCCAGGGTTGCCAGTATGTAATATTTATACTGAAACTGTAATTATTCATAACAGAAATCGCCGTATCAATTTAAAACTCCGGGACGTTGTTGCCAACATTTGAAACTATTTTTTTCATTTTTTCAATCTCTATAACCTAAACCGAGAACGCAAAACAACTTCAAGACAACATTTCGAACCGCGTAATTGACCCTGTATAGAAATTTTGAATGATTATCTCATTGTCTATGATGACTTTATTATCTCTACTGCCGTTGCATTAATTGCATCAAAGTAAGGTTATGAGTAAATATTGTGGCTCTACTTATTCAAACTTGTAAACATCCACACGCGTTACATCACCCACCATCGGATGTGACTTCAGCTCGTATAATTTCCATGTACATTAAGTATGTTGGAATGCATGCACTATTTTTATAATATGAAACAAATGGAATACAAGGCACACGAAACCGATTGCATGACAACTCGTGTCTTGTCGTTTTGGTGTTAAAATCATGGCTTGTCTACGGACACACTGGTTGCATGTGAAGTTCCTTTGGTATTTTGGAATAGCTGTGGTTGTGAATGAAGTTTGATATTGGTGTAATCAACACGTCCATACTGATTGGGTCCTAGCATATATTGTATGCGACAATGAACTACCGCACCTCTGATGTCCGACATTGTGAAGAGGGGTAAATAAATTTAAAGTATTTTAGCGCTGCATTGATCAAAGATCGATCGCGGACCTCCCGCGCTTCAAGACAAGAATACCTACTGGTCCACGTGGACTAATTACACCACATGGGAAGAAAGGTGATTTTGTGTTTAGTGTGGAACGTCGTGTCAAAACTTTTAGCTCACTTCGTAACTTATGTTACGGCTACATGTGATTACCCCTTGCCCTAGTGATCACGATGTACAAGGCAAGAATGACGGCTTTGGCTCCAGGTAACCACCTCCAGGCGAAATTTTTGTATCTAACATTGACCATATCACTTCTCACGTTTGGATCTGAGTATATCATAGTGGGGCCTCGTTTTGTTGGTTAAAGTAGGGGTACTGAATAATGTATGTATACAGGTGCGCCGGAGGGCATGCCCCCTGTCCCCACCCAGACGAGATATGAAGGCAAACTGATTGAAGATAGCCAGTTCTATACTGTTGTTTTGAAAGGATGATGCAATGTATCTGGAAATGAGTTGGAGAGATCAATGCGATGCAATGGAGGAATTTTTTTTACTAACAATCATAAATCTTCTGGCAATGGTAAACTGCGTGATGTTTGGATCAAGAGATGATGATCTCTGGAAGCCCTTAGTCACAACCGACACGGCAAGTGGCGCAGATCCAGTGTAGTCCTGTGTCCTGTGAAAGGATTAGGGAGTGAAATAGTTTCGGAGCAGTCCTATTCAGGATCAGCTCTGCTCACCCTACATGGAGAAAGGACTTGAAAAGGTGCCCTAGATATTGGCTCCCTAAACCTAATGTGGCTGGGGAGCCCCAGCAAGTATAACAATAAACAAATGAGAATATCCCTCCCAAAATCAAATTCGTTCCTGGTCGTCCCGCAGCACTTCCTTGCAAACGAAGCGGAGAGCCCCTCCACCCCCCTCTCAATTCAAAATCGAGAAAAATGTATAATGCTAATACTGGAGCAATTCCCTTTGTTCTCCCACTCTCCACAATCGGCGTTCTTAGCAGATCCAATCATCACAGTAGCGTAATTAACTACAATCTCGATCCCATTAAAAGATATTGCATTCCTGAGCCTACTCTGATCTACTAGCCACTGACTCGACCAATGCCGAGAGAGAAGCGAAGGTCGAGTCTACATGTGATTGCTAATTGACAGGTATCCAATACCTGTCAAGAATTTAATTTTGAGGATAGCGGGATTTCGAATCGAGACTCGGGTACTGGAAACCCGGTAAGGAGAACCAACTGTTGCCCACTACTTCTAAATAGTATTTCTCGGAACCTACTTTCATCTGTGAGTTGCCAAGAGTGAGACAGTGACTGATACTGGCAATATATCCAGTCACAGTCTCTCCCACCAACTAACAACCAGGAGTCTTCCGGTGATGGTGCGTGACAATGAGGGCAGGAGATGGTGATTTCTGGAAGCCCTTAGTCACACCCCACACGACAGGTAGTGTAGGCTTAGTGGTCACCCTGTGTAAAGATGGGGAGTAGTACAACACTGCAGCTGCCTATACGACTGAAGAGCCCTATTCAGGAACCGCCCTACTGACCTCACATAGGGACGGGTCTAGAAAAAGTGCCCTAAACATGACCTCCGCAAAGCTATCGAGGATGGGGAGCCACCCCCACCATGGTCACCCACAGTCTGGTAAGAATATTGACAAGAATAACAAAACAACAACAACGAGGGAGTAACAGCCCTCCCAAAACAAAAGTCCTTCTGTTGCATTCCTGTCCCGCCCCTTAACGATTAGTGAGCAAAGTGAAGAGGACCCTCGAACCCAAGAATAGTCTACAATGGTAACACCAGAGCAACTACCTACCCTCTCCACAAAGGCTAATACCCGTCGTTGTTTGCCTTATCAGCAAACCCAAATACCACAATCAAATAACTATAACCTTGATCCCACTAAGAGATATTGCATTCCAGAGTCTAAACAGCTATGTTAACCAACTTGACCTATCACCAAGATAAAGTGGACCCTGATTTGGACTACCCATGGTTCTTGGTCTTGAAACCTACCAATAATGACTTCTTAACAAAGTAATTTTCCATAAAAGTATACGACAGATTTCAATAATCCATGTAATATGTGCCCCCACCCCAGAAGACACCCTAACATTAGAACTAAAACCAAGATCCCAATATGACAAAGTTACAGTCTTAAGAACCCTTGCAGGCGTCCCAACACCACATAGAAATTTTAACACAAATGTCCGCACCTACCTGTACAATGCCAGGCAAAAGAAGAAATAATGAAAATGAAGGAGAATGCAGGAGACCATAAGGCCTACACTAAGCAGTTCCATGACAAGAATAATGAGTCGATCAAAAGTAATAAAAGAGTATAGAGTTAAGAAAACCATAGACGGTGTAAAGGTCAATACCCCAACACTAATAATGACCTTCAATCAACCACAACTTCCAGTCTATTTGACTGTAGGTTAAGATATGAAGTCAAGAATTGTCATCCACGCCCACTTCGTTGATTCAACTGCCGGCGCTTTGGATGCAGAGAACGATGTCCCCACCCAGAAAGTGTATGTGCACATTGTTCAGCCCCCGTTCATGTTACCCCATGCTCAAACCAAGCTAAATGTGTAAACTGCAAGCAAGGCCACCTGCATCATGCTGAGGTTAAATGGTACACAAATTTGTAAAGTCCTCTGTGTCAAAGGCTCGGAAAGCACTAGTCTTGAATAAGCCCAGGGTACAAACGAACAGATCGTAAGAGTTTTAGAAAAAAAAATATATATATATATATGTGAAAGATACCGCTATAATTCGACTAAAGATACAAAAAAGATCAAGATCAAGAAAGGAGTACGGCAAGGCGATACTATTTCACCCAAACTATTTACAGCTTGCTTGGAAGAGATTTTCAGAAGAATGAGTTGGGAAAAGAAAGGTTTAAAGATTAATGGCGAATATTTGAACCACCTAAGATTTGCGGATGATATTCTTATTTCAGAAAGAGCAGAAGACTTGCAAGATATGCTGAGTGATCTAAACAAGGAAAATCTCAAAGTAGGTTTAAAAATTGATAAAAGTAAAACCAAAGTAATGTTCAACACGAAAGTTCAAAGTAAAGAGATTGTAATTGATGGTGAGAGTCTTGAAGGAGTTGATGGTGAAAGTGACGAAAGATCATGATAATGAAATAAAAAGCCGCATTACAATTGGTTGTATAATAAAATCCTGAGAGGCTCTTTACCTTTATGTGTTTGAAACATAAAGTTTACAATCAGCACATTCTACCAACAATAATAATCTACGGGTGTGAAACTTGGAAACTAACGAAGGCAATGGAAACAAAACTAAGGACAGCACAGAGAAGAATGGAGAGCTCAATGATGGGAATAACGCTGAGAGACTGAAAGAGAGCAAGTTGGGTGAGAGAGCAGACTAGAGTGATAGATATTGTGGAAGCGGTAAAAGAGAGGAAGTGGAATTGGGCAGGTAAGTTAGTGCGAACGACTGATGAGCGATGGAGCAAGTGTGTTACTGAATGGACGCCACGAGATGGGAAGCGTGGAAGAGGGAGACCAGACGGAAGGTGGAGAGACGAGATTGAGAAATTTGCAGGAGTGACGTGGCAGAGGATGGCGCGGTCGTGTGAATCATGGAATGCTATGAAGGAGGCCTTTGTTCAGCAGTGGACTCAGTATGGCTGATTTGATTGATTGATATAGTGGAACTCTCATTTGCCAAAGTTCCCCTCACTATATTGCACTTACTGCACGACTGCCCAACACCGTGCCATAAACGCCAACTGTCACCTACACTCTCAAACAGCGCTGACTCTTCACTAAATCCTGATCGACAAAACACGAATGCATCTATCGTCTTACCACAACTTTCTACAGAAAACAAGGCTATCAACAAAGTTATAAATATCTTGAGCTAACTAAACTGACACATTAAATTTCAAATAATGCACGACAGCGACACGAGATTATCCTAAAGGTTAGAAGCGTTGGTAAACCACAGTTCATGGCAACCATGCCAACCATGATCGACCCATGCCAAGATGAAGTGGAGCCTAACACTGATTACCTAAGATTATTGCTTCAGAAATCTACCAACAAAGTATTAACAACAAAGAAATGCCCCATGAATGTATATAATGAATTTGAAGACAAATACGAGACTATAATCAAGAGATCAGTATGACGAATTCAAAGCCTTGGCAGACACCTCAAGTCAAATAACACCATGTAAGACATTTAACACCAGTGTGGGAATAGTCTGCATACCACCTCTACGATATTGCACAGAAAAAAAATAATGCAAAGATCAATACAACCGCAGTAATAGTGATTTTCCGTCAACCACGTCTTCTAACTTACCTGGCTGTAGGTTACTTAAGATACGAAATAGTGATCTATCCAGGACCATGCCACCGCTTCAACTGCCAATGAATTGGACACACTATACAACGATGTGGTGGCATCGTTGTATATATGTATGTGTAGATGTATATTGCTCAGCCTCCGCACATAGTACCCCATGTTCAAACCCAGTCAAATGTATAAAATGCAACCAAGATCATCCTGCATCATCCTCAAACTGCACACAATATCAATTTGCAAAAGAAGTCCTCTGTCTCAGACTCGGAACGCATAAATTTCTGATAAGAACGAAGAAAAGTACAATCTGTGATGATCAGACCTGATGTCACATACTCGAAAATATTTTGTCAAATTAAGCACACCCTTTCAATGGTTCCATCCAAACAACCACACCAAGAGAGGCCACTCGCGTTTTATCTTTTAATTTGCTGCGGGTGTAATACTGGATATTTTTACCCACTCATCAGCTGAGTCACTTGAAAATTACAAGATTTACTGGATTAAGAATAATAATTAATAAAAAAATAAATAAAGACTCCAAGGTCGAAGTAAAAAATCCAAACTCTAGCAGAAATTTTCAATCAGTGGCAACACTGACCGAGAAACAGACGGGAACGAGCTAGCCACGAGTCACAAGGAGATTCTCCTCGTGACTCATGGCAAGCCTTTACGTCGGGCATACGAATCATGAAACGTCGCTCGTTAAACGAGTCAAAACGTTTAAATGTTATTTGCTCGTTATGCGAATCACTCGTTATGTGAGGTGCTCGTCAAGCGAGGTTTGACTGTATATATATATATATATATATATATATATATATATATATATATATATATATATATACATATATATATATATATATATACACACACACACATGCCTTCATGGTACTTCCGATGTTGCTATCTTCAGCCACTATCTTCCAGCTTGCTTGTTCAATGTAACCTGTCCTCTTATCTCGTTTGTAGGCGTCCTTGTAGCGTAAGACAGGCCCCCTGCAGGTTTGGAACCAATGATGAGTTCACTATACATAATGTCCTTGGGGACTCGTCTGTCATCCATTCGTGTGATTTGGCCCAGCCACTGCAGTCGGCGCAGGGTCAGGAATGCAGACATGTTGGAGGTGCTTGCCTTGTCGAGAACATTCTTGTTTGGTACAAGGTTTTGCCACGAGATGTCCAGAATCGTTCTGAGGTTGCGCAGGTGGAAGATGTTCAGTCAGCGTTTTTGGTAGAAGTAGAGGATCCATGCCTCGCTGTCGTAGATCAATGTGTTGAATACTTAAGCTTGCTACATCTGCATCTTTGTGATCATGGTCAACGTGTGAATGTTCCAGACCCTCTTTGCCGGGCGGCCCTTGACTCTTGTAACGGGATGGGTGTAACGGTATCGTTACATGATCTCCATCGAGCGTTACTTGTAGACACAAGATGTAACGGGGTCGTTACATCATCTCAGAAAGGGGTTACTTCCACACACAATTTGAGTTTTGTTCTTTATTCTTCACACTTTAAGATACTTAGTCACACTCTGTTACACAGTCTTAACACTAGGGCACGTCACTAGAACCGACTCTCGTCCGCGTCTTGTCAGAGAGTTTTGTTCCCCTGAAGTGCTGAATGGACAAGTTCTTGAGTTGCCTTTAATCGTGATCTTAACATTTATCTTTAGTTATTTTGTTGTCCCACATGGGTGGGGCAACTGCATTAATTACGTATTGATGTCTACTACCATACATGTTAATTATATATCCAGGGGAGGACCGTCAGTATACGTAATATCGTATGTCAGTACTGGATGGCTACTAGATTGATCGCGTGTGTTCGTCTGTGTGTGTGTGTCGTTTGGTGGTTGACAGTGCTGTTCACACGAGCACGAATGTTGACTCGGCAAGTTTGATGAGGAGTGTTTAGGTCAGCGTTTGATGCTTTGACTGTGTGCGGACAGTGAGTGAGGAAGTGGGTTATATGACTGGGCGATACTACTCGTCATGTATATGAGGCGTATACATATCGCTCTCCCCCTGGGGTTAGGTGGCTCCCGGCACCTAGGTTACATGGTTTACAAAAGTATTCATATGGGTAATACATCGAGAAAAGGTTCAGAGACACAAAATCCTGGGTGATTATATGTGGAGATGGGGGGTTGTTGCTGAAGTGAATCTGAGGTCCCAAGGGGGACCATGAACTGTAAATAAGGGTAGCGATGTTGTGTCTCAGAAGAGTAACGTTGTGTCTCACCAGATTACATGTTATATTAAATATCATATGAAAGGTTTCACTATATATTTGATAACACTGTTGAAATCACTTTCTAAATGTTATGGCGTTCATGTGTTTAACACTATCACTGTAGGGAGTGTCATTTTCTAAACACTGTTCTATGGTCAGTTTGGTGTGTCACATCGCACTTGTTTTATTTCATAGTATGTATATAGTTTCTCGTAAGAATTATTATGTTATTTAAGATATTGGGTGAGACACAAGAATATACTTAATCTAGGTTTACAGTAAATCGGGAATGGGGGTTGAAAGGTTTTGGAAGTTTTTACTTCGTGCAACAGAATTTGGTCAATATTACCAGTATAAAGAGAATGATTAAGAGTGAAAGGGCTGTGGAGGTATATGGCAGTACCTGTAGTGTAGGTCAAGTGAGTCTATGTCAAGAGTAGTCGATTTATTCAGTAGGTGTACCATGTCTATTTTACTTGGAAGGATGGTAGCGGGGACCTTAGGTATGGGTGGGTAGGGGTAGATTTCCGAAGGGGAGAATGTCTTGATCGGGTCCATAGGTATGTTGCTAAGAATAATTTTTTTTCTTTGAAAGATAGTTGATGTTTAAGGTGGGTAATTAATGATGGATTTCATTTTGGAGGATGAATGAGGATATGTTTATCTGACTCTCGCTAAGGTTATATTGGTCGGAAGGAAGTGGAGAAGTTTCATTAGATATGCGGAAAGGAGTTCTTATTGGAAATGGGCCATTTTAACCTCCACTGATAGATACATGACGTCCTGCATCTTCAGGGGCGAGAGCTAGAGTGCATGTTTAGTTGCGTCGACGCAGAGTCATGGGATGAGACTTGCGTTTGGGTAAGTTATGTGTGGTCGTGGTAGGTGGGTTGTTGATGGGAAGTGGGATTGGGTCGAGGTTGAGTTTGACCTTTCTCAGCTTCTCTCCATGTATGGTCACGGTTGTGTGATTGGAAGGATCTGTTAGTAGAAAAACATTGTTAGGGAGTGAGCTTGTGACTGTGAAGGGGCCTAAGAACTTGGGTCTGAGTTTGTTAGTCCTGGTTGAGTCTTTGACCATGACAGTGTCACCAAGCACTATGTCTAGTGGGATTGAGCGTTTGTGTTGTTTTGTCTTTGTCTTTTCCTGGGCTTCTTTCAAGTTTGCTCTAACTTGCTTGTAAATGGTTTGCATACCTCTTTTGATGCAGTGTGTGAGGTTATCTAGGTTGTATAAGGGTAGGGGTGGTTGGTTGAATATTTGGTAGGGTAGGCGCATTGGTTGGCCGAAAATTATCTCATGTGGGGACACCTTTGTTGCGGAATTGACTGTGCTATTGATACTGGCTTGTACCTGTGGTAGCCAATCTTCCCAACTGTCCATGAGGTCGTTGACCAAGGGTCTGAGAACCTCTAGGACCTTGCGATTTGTTCGCTCAGTCAGACCATTTCCCTGTGGGTGGTATGCAGTGGCAAATGTTTGGTCAATGTTGTAGAGGTGTGCTATTTCGCGCATCACCTCGTTTTTAAATTCTGATCCATTGTCAGATAACATTGTGTGTGGTATGTTGTATCTACAAAAGATATTGTTAACTAGGGCTTTGGCTACAGTCTCTGCTGTTTTGTCTTGGAGTGGTAATAAGATTGTGTATTTAGAGAAATATTCTACTGCTGTGAGTACATAGTTGGAACCTTGATGGCTCGTAGGCATTTTCAGTAGGTCAATGCCAAGTGTTTCCCATGGCTCAGCAGGGAGTGGGATGTCTTTAATGTTGATTTGTTTCGGGCCAGGGCCTCTGAATTGGTTACAAGTTATACAAGAATCTATGTGTGTGGTTATATCTCTTTTCATGTTAGGCCAGTAATATGTGTGCCTAGCAGTGTTTAGTGTCTTATCTCTGCCTGAGTGGCCTCCCATTGCACTGTCGTGCAATATGTGTAGGACCTTGGGGACTAAGGCTCTGGGGATAACAGTAACCTCACTGGTATTAGTGGTTCTCCTTATGACTCCGTCGACCAGTTTGAGCTCCTCTATAGGGACAGGTGGTCGGGACTGTAAGGGGGTTTGTGAAAGGAGATGTTGTTTTATTGGAGACCATATAGGGTCTCTTTCAGTTTCCTCTGTGAGTTCTTGCATAGGTATGCATGTGGTTTGGGTTATGGGGGTGATGTAGGTTTGTCTGCTCAGGCAATCTGCCACTACGTTAGCTTTCCCAGCTAAGTATACGATCTTGGGATCGTAATCAAGGAGAGTTGCTTTCCATCTAGCAACTCTCCCATGTAAGTCTTTGGAGTTAAAAAGATAGACTAGGAGTTGGTGGTCTGTTAGTATGGTAATCTTGTAGCCTAAAATGAGGTATTTAAAGTGTTTTAGTGCCCATATGATTGCAAGTCCTTCTTTGTGTGTAGTTGAGTAGTTACTTTCAGCTTTATTGAGGACTCTACTTGCGTAGGCTATGGGGTGCTCTTTGCCATTGTCATCTTTCTGTTGTAGGACTGCGCCTATTCCTTTAGAGGAGGCGTCTGTGTAAAGAAAGAATTCTTTCTTCATGTCAGGGAAGGCTAGTACAGGGGCTGTGGTTAGAGAGTGTTTCAGTGTGTCGAAACTTTGTTGTTCTGTTTCTGACCATTGAAATGGTTCGCCTTTCCTTGTGAATTTGGTTAGGGGGGAAGCTATGTGTGCAAAATTGTAAATAAAATGTCTGTAGTATGAGGCTAGCCCTATGAAACTTCGTGTTTCATTTGCGTTTCTGGGGGTTGGGAAATTGTTTATTGTATCTATTTTATCTGTGTTTGTATGAATCCCCTTTGCATCCACTTTATGGCCTAGGAAGGTGAGTTCCTTCATGAGGAATCTACATTTCTTTAATTGAATCTTTAACCCCGTATATTTGAGACGTTTGATGACAATCTCTAAAGTGTTAAGGTGGTCTCTTTCTGTGGGACTATATATAATGAGGTCGTCTAAATAGACGAATAATGAGACTCCTATCATGTCACTGAATATGCGGGTCATCAACCGTTGTTGGGTTGAGGGGGCATTCTTGAGGCCAAAGGGCATACGTTCGAAATGAAAGTGTCCCTTATCAGTGGAGAATGCAGTTACGGGTTTAGATTCATCAGATAATTCCACTTGACTATTGATTGGAGGACGTCCTGCATGGCAGGTAGTGGGTGGGGGTCAGATTGAGTTAGATGATTGACACTCCTAAAATCTACAACAGGGCGTAAGGTTCCGTCTTTCTTAGGAACCAAAAAGAGGGGACTGTTCCATGGGGAGTCTGAATGGGAAATTACGCCTTGGTGTATCATCTCTTGTACACTGCTATTGACTTGGGATTTCCTACTGTGAGGTATGCGGTAAGCGGGGGTGTATGAAGGGGGAGTGTTAGGGGGAATTTGGATGTGATGTTTGATTATATCACATTTGCCTAGTGGTTCACCTTCTAAGGCGACAGCTGATCTATTCCTCTGTAGGAGAGCTAATAGCTCGTTATGAATTTCTCCGTCAGCTGATGTTATGATTTGGTCTGGATTGATAGGGGTGAGGGGTTGTGTTGGTCTTACTGGGTTGATGTGTTGTGGGAGTGGTTCCTGGATAGGGGAATTATGGAGGTGGACTGCGCAAATGTTAGTATTCTTCCTGATTTTACGGTGTTGGTCTGAGAGGTTAGTTAACATGGCTAAGGCCGTTCTATTTTCCTGGATTATGTCCCAAGAGTGTTCAATTGAGATGTTGGTAAGTCTAGACGTTTCTGAGTCAATTATGGCGTCCTGATGTCCGATTGCTCCGGGTATGAATAGTGGGACAGTCATGGAATGTCTAGGGGGAATGATGACTGTGTTAGACATCAATGCCTTTGAGGTGACATAAGGGGGTGGTCGGAAGGAATAGCTGTTAGTTGGAATTGGAGTATTTGAGGAAGGGAGACATGAGAGAGGTTGTGTGTCTGAGTCGGGTGTCTCAGTGACAGTTGGCTCATCATTCACATCTGAGAAGGAGATGTTATTTTTGTCTAGGTCTATAATAGTTTTCCATGTCCTCAATGATTTTAATCCTATTATATCTTGTTGATCGAGACTCCATTCGTCAGCTATGTGGAAAGGTGTGAAACCTACTTGGAAGTTGTTGACTTCTATGTTTAAGTCTATGGTGTCGTGTAGAGAAATGGTGCTCCCTTCTATTAGGAGTCCTTCCATATTGGAAAATTGAATTTGGGGTGGGTCATTTAATGCTTCATAGAGAGCTCTTGGGATGATGTTTAGGTTTGTTCCTGTATCAACCATCATGTCAACTGTGAGTTGATCTAAAGTCACTTTTAGGGTGACGTAGTTGTGTTGTGTGTGAGATATTCCTATGGTGGTTTGGTGCGTGAGGCTGGTACACGTTCCCCCAATCGGTGTTGAGTTGTGCGTGTCATGTGGGAGGGAACTGTTTGTCGAGGGGTGGTGAACGGTTTGTTAGTTCTCTGGTGAGGTTGTGGTTGTGATTTCTGTAGGTAACACTCTTCGTTGGAGTGAGTTGTTGTTTTGTGTAGGCTGCAGTATTTGTTTGGATGTGTTGGTGTAGGTAGGAGTGGAGGTTTAGAGGGGGGTGGAACTTGTATGGTTTGATATTGCACTTTGCATTGCGCATCCGTATGGGAGGTAGTACCATGAACTGAGCAAGGGATGGGGTGGTGTTGTACCTGCGGGTATTGTTGTTGCTGTGTTCGACACTGGGCATCGGTGTGGGAAATGGTTCCATGAACTGAGCAAGGGATAGGGTGGCGTGGTGCCTGTGTTTGCATTTGTTGTTTTTGTATGCAGTCTCTAGTGTTGTGACTGGGTGATGAATGGTAGGAGCACCACTTAGAAGGTTGTCCTTGATTGGTGGGAGGGGGCTGCTGTGACTGAAGGCTATTTAGACTGGGGAGATAGTGGGGGTGGATAAGGATACATTGCAAGCATTGATGATGTCTAGGATATAGGTATAAGCTAGAGGGTTTCTAGTGTTTAGTTCCCTTTTGGAGGCTTCTTTTAAACACTTTGGAGGGAGTTGGGAGAGATAGAAACCTATCTCAAAGAATGTTAGTAAGTGTTTTATGGTCATGACCTTTTGACCAAATTGGTCAGTGTGGATCCAAGGAGAGTTATTCTCCAGGTCCTCTCTGAATTCTTTAATTCCGTTTGCTACGAAATCCATAATGTTCGTAACGGAATGTGGTTGGACTCTAGTGTTATTGAGGAAAGTGAGAAGGAAGGTGATGTTGTTTGTTTGTTTGTTGTGAAAGACATTTAGAAGGTGGTGTTTATATTCTTGATATGTGATTCCACATGCAACTAAACTGTCTAGCATCCTTACCTTTGAACGGCAAATCTCAGATGGGTCTATTTTCTGACGGCACAAATTTATTTTATCTGAGTCAGAGTAGTGTTTTTATTTTTTAATTTTTTTTTTTTTTTTTTAGAAAAACAGGTCACATGCTGTCAAGAAGTCATTTATGGATAATCCACTATTTTGGGAAAAGGTTGGGATTTCTGTGAGGGGGTTAATGGTTTGACAGTTGTTAATTATTGTTGGTTGAGGTTGTGGGTAAGGATAATATTGTGGGTTTGGAGGAAGGTTAGGTGGTGGTTGGTGGTATGGTGTGGAGGCGGCTTGACCAGATGGGGTATGGGGAGAAGGAAAGGGGAAGTTTTGGTACTGTGGCTGAATGGGAGGGGGGTTATTGTGTGTTGGGATATGGGGGTTTTACTGATTATGACTTATAGGAGGTGTAGTTTGCATATTTGGCTGGATGGGAGGAATGGGTGGTTGTAGTTGTGAGGGGTGAAAGGGGTCTATTTGAGAGGGTTGGTTCTGTGGCTGAATGTGAGGGGAGGTATTGTGTGTTGGGATATGGGGTTTGAACTGATTATGGCTTATAGGAGGTGTAGTTTGCATATTTGGCTGGATGGGAGGAATGGGTGGTTGTAGTTGTGAGGGGTGAAAGGGGTCTGTTTGAGGGGGTTGGTTAAAAAAAGCTAAGATATCATTCTCATAAAGAGGGATTGTAGGGGTACCTGCCTTAGGGGCGTCGTGGTCGGGGGTAAGTGGGCGGTTATGGTCTAAGGACTTTGTGGTAATGTCAACCTGTGGATTTAATTGGTGAGGATCTGGATTGTCTTTGTCTAGTTTTGAGTTGCGTGATGGGTTTTCCTCTTGAGATTTAGAGAGGATGGTTTCTACTGCTTTTTTGAATTTGCTTCTCGTCCCTGTTGCCATGTTAGTGGTTAACTAGAGATGCATGTATTACTTAATAGTTAGGTGAGATGGGTGGTCTAGTTTAAAATAGTTAAATTAGAAATATTTGGTATACAGTAGCTAAGGGGTAATATGTTATGCTTAGATAGGGGAGGGGGGTATAGGGTGTCAACGGTTATACAGTATAATGGGATTACATATGTATAATCATAAAAATATGTATATACATATAATAATAATAATAAAATGTGGAAATAATATGATATAGTAAGGAGTTAATTATTGTGATATTATACTTATAATAGAATTAATTATGGTTGTCATAAAAAAAAATTTACAGCAGTAAAAATAGGTTACATTGATAAAAATGTATAAGTTCTATGTAAATATAAATGGGTAATACGTAGTGAAAGCAATTAAAGGTTATTGTATATATAAATATATATATAGTTTAGACAAGAATTACTTAACTGTAAGAATGCATATGAATGTGATATTATGTAATAGTCAAATCTAGTAAAAGTTATTGCATATATAAATATATGTTGTTTTAAAAATTAGGCAAAATATAATTAGTGTTGAAACATATAATTATGAGAGCTACTGGTTAAATTATGAGAAAGGTATGATAACCAAAAGAAAAGGGTGTACATAAAGTTTCTATATGGAGAGAAACTAAATATTTATAATTTTTAATAAATGTGGAATTAATATATATTTTATATATATATATATGGTATAGAGTAAGGTTTACGTGCGTTGGGCACGTGGGTATCTGAAGGTATAATGATTACCTTGATACCTTGAGCTGAATCGAGTGGTATGCCAATGTCCGGCAGGGAGTGGTGTTGCTGACGTTGCGATTGTAGTAGTCGAAAGCAACGTTCGGTGAAAGAGGTTGGGTGGTTGATGTGGAAGGTGGTTATGCTGTCTGGGGGGATGAGGTGGCTGTTACGCGGGTCTGTGCGCAGCCGGTGTGAATCCTCTGGGGCGGATGAATTATGCTCGCATGTTATGGAAAGGGAGACAAAGCGAGTATCAGGGATGGTTTGAATGGGTAATGTATGGTTATTATTACGGAATATATTGGAATTAAGTGGAAGAATCTTATGTTACCTTGATATTGTTGATTTTAGTAGTGTTGAATCGGTTGTGACGATTGCCCTGGATTGTGTAGTGTGAACTAAGTTCTTGTTCGTGGAGAGCGGTTTTTTCTTTACGGGTGGTGTTCGTACTTGGACGGGTTTGAAGGTACACCGTAGAAGGTACACCGTAGTCTCTTCGGAGAAGATGGGTTGCGGGATAAGCTGCCACCAGTGATGTAACGGGATGGGTGTAACGGTATCGTTACATGATCTCCATCGAGCGTTACTTGTAGACACAAGATGTAACGGGGTCGTTACATCATCTCAGAAAGGGGTTACTTCCACACACAATTTGAGTTTTGTTCTTTATTCTTCACACTTTAAGATACTTAGTCACACTCTGTTACACAGTCTTAACACTAGGGCACGTCACTAGAACCGACTCTCGTCCGCGTCTTGTCAGAGAGTTTTGTTCCCCGGAAGTGCTGAATGGACAAGTTCTTGAGTTGCCTTTAATCGTGATCTTAACATTTATCTTTAGTTATTTTGTTGTCCCACATGGGTGGGGCAACTGCATTAATTACGTATTGATGTCTACTACCATACATGTTAATTATATATCCAGGGGAGGACCGTCAGTATACGTAATATCGTATGTCAGTACTGGATGGCTACTAGATTGATCGCGTGTGTTCGTCTGTGTGTGTGTGTCGTTTGGTGGTTGACAGTGCTGTTCACACGAGCACGAATGTTGACTCGGCAAGTTTGATGAGGAGTGTATAGGTCAGCGTTTGATGCTTTGACTGTGTGCGGACAGTGAGTGAGGAAGTGGGTTATATGACTGGGCGATACTACTCGTCATGTATATGAGGCGTATACACTCTTGCTGTTTTCCAATCCGGTGGTTGAATTCGGTGTTCAGAGAGAAGTTATCGAAGATAGTGGTGATGTGAAGTCCTCGATAACCTCAAATGTAAAGCCACCGATTACGAGAAGGCCTTTGACTCGGTAGAACAAATAGCAATACTAAACTCGCTACGCAAACAGGGTACGAACGAGCAGATCGTAAGGGTTCTAGAAAAGATTTATGCGAAAGGTACCGTTGTAATTCGACTAAATGAAAATCAGAAAATATCAAAATCGAGAAAGGAGTACGGTAAGGCGATACAATTTCACCCAAACTATTTACAGCTTGCTTGGAAGAGATTTTTAGAAGGCTGAGTTGGGAAGAGAAAGGTTTGAAGATTAATGGCGAATATTTGAACCACCTAAGATTTGCGGATGACGACATTATTCTTATTTCAGAAAGAGCAGAAGACTTGCAAGATATGCTGAGTGATCTAAACAAGGAAAGTCTCAAAGTAGGTTTAAAAATGAATAAGAGTAAAACCAAAGTAATGTTCAACACGAAAGTTCAAAGTAAAGATATTATGATTGATGGTAAGAGTCTTGAAGAAGTTGAAGAGTATAATTATTTAGGCCAGAGGGTGAAAGTGACCAAAGATCATGACAACGAAATAAAAAAAAAGACGTATTACAGTTGGTTGAAAAGTGTTTGGTAAGTATGATAAAATCCTGAGAGGCTCTCCACATTTATGTTTGAAACGTAAAGTTTACAATCAATGCATTCTGCCAGCAATAATCTACGGGTGTGAAACTTGGAAACTGACGAAGGCGATGGAAACAAAACTAAGGACGTCACAGAGGAGAATGAAGATATCAATGATGGGAATAACGCTGAGAGACCGAAAGAGAGCAAGTTGGGTGAGAGAGCAGACTAGAGTGATAGATATTGTGGAAGCGGTAAAAGAAAGGAAGTGGAATTGGGCAGGTAAGTTAGTGCGAACGACTGATGAGCGATGGAGCAAGTGTGTTACTGAGTGGACGCCACGAGATGGGAAGCGTGGAAGAGGGGGACTACACAAATGGAGAGACGTGATTGAGAAGTTCGCATGAGTGACTTGGCAAAGGTTGGTGTGGTCGTGTGAATCATGGAATGCTATGAAGGAGGCCTTTGTTCAGCAGTGAACTCAGTATGGCTGATTTGATTGATTGATTGATTGATGTATACATACACACACACACATACACACGACTCGGTGGCGCGGTTGGTAGAATACTAGACTACCAGGACGGTGGTGCTGGTGGTACCTAGTTCGAATCCTGCCCAGGGCTGAAATTATTTCAGTATCGCTGCGCTTCGAGTCGTTACTCCGACTCTCGTGGGCGGGGAGTTGGGGGTGTGTGTGCGTGTAAGGTCCTAGCATTACCCATAGATCGGTCATACGAGCTCTGAGCTCTCTTCCGGGAGGGAAATAGCTGTCGGTCACGAGTCCAACACGTGATCCAAAGACCAAGGTGAATACACACACACACACACACACACACACACACACACACACACACACACACACACACACACACACACACACACACACACACACACACACACACACACACGCTGGCGCTGTGGTTAGAGCTCTGGCCTGCCACTACGGAGGTCCGGGTTCGACTCTCGCCCGGGGCTGAAATAATATCAGTATCGCAGCGCTGAGGGGTGTTACTCCAACTCTCGTGGGCGGGGAGTTGGGTGTGTGTGTGTGTGCAAGGTCATAGCATTACCCATAGATCGGACCTACGAGCTCTGAGCTCTCTTCCAGGAGGGAAATAGCTGTCGATCACGAGTCTAACACGTGATCCAAAGACCAAGTGAATACAAGTGAATACACACATATATATATATATATATATATATATATATATGTAATATAATATGTGTGTGTGTGTGTGTGTGTGTGTGTGTGTGTGTGTGTGTGTGTGTGTGTGTGTGTGTGTGTGTGTGTGTGTGTGTGTGTGTGTGTGTGTGTGTGTGTGTGTGTGTGTGTGTGTGTGTGTGTGTGTGTATTTACCTAGTTGTATTTTACGGGAAGGGGAGCTATGCTCGTGGTGTCCCATCTTCATATCTCATTTTATCTAAACGGTTTTTAAATTCATGTATTGTTTTTGCAGTTTGCACACACCACTTTCTCATCTAACTTGTTTCAAATGTCTATTACTCTGTGAGGAAAGCTGTTCTTTTTCAGATCTCTTCTATAGCTGTCTTTCTTGATTTTCTTTCCGTGTCCTCTTGTATTTCTTTCATCCCATTTTATTAGATCCTCTCTATCAATAATTCCTATGCCTTTCATGATTCTGTAAATAGTTATCAGATCTCCTCTCTCTCTTCTTTGCTCTAGTGTCTGTAGCTCAAGTTTTGCTAGTCTCTCTTCATATGATAGTTTTGAGAGTGTTGGTGCCAATTTTGTAATTGCTCTTTGTATTCTTTCAAGTTTTGTTATACATTTTTTGTATTTGGTGACCACATCGTTGCTGCGTATTCCAATTTTGGTCTTATCAAAGTGATTAGTATTTTCTTCACCATTTCTTCATCCAGGTATGTAAATGCCACTTTGATTGTTCTTATTAAATTATAAGTTTCTCCAAAAATAGTGTTTATATGTTTCTCAGGTGACATATTATTCATAGTAATGACTCCCAGGTCCTTCTCATTTTAACTTTTTTTATTCCTTCTTCTCCCAATTTATATGATCCTATTATTCTTTTTTTGTTTTTTGTTTTTTCAAATTCCATTGTACTACACTTTTTAGTATTGAACTCCATCTCCCACTTCCTACTCCATTCCCATACTTTATTGAGATCACTCTGTAGTGACTCACAATCTTCTTCAGTGTTCACTTTTTTAATATTTTTGCATCATCTGCAAAGAAGATCATATAACTTTCAATTTCTTCATTCATATCATTAATATATATATAGCAAACATTATTGGGGCCAGAACTGTTCCTTGTGGAACACCACTTATTACTTTATCCCAATTTGAGTGTTTGTCTCTTATCACTACTCTCATTTTTCTTTCTTGCAAAAAGTCTTCCATCCATTTAAGCAGTTTGCCCTGCATTCCTCCTTCAGTTTCTAATTTCTTAAGCAACTTCTTATGTGGTACTTTGTCAAAAGCTTTCTTTAGGTCTAGAAATGCACAATCACCCCATCCATCTCTTTCTTGTATTATATCTATTAGCCTTGAATAGAAACATATTAAATTGGTGACGCATGATCGTCCTTGTCTGAATCCAAATTGCCTTGGATTTAGCACGTTTTTTTTTTTTCTAAATATTTTACCCATCTACTTTTGACAATTCTTTCACAAATTTTTGCTATTGTACTTGTTAGAGAGACTGGTCTATAGTTGGTAGGGTCTTCTTTATTTGCCCCTTTATATATAGGTACAGTATTTGCTTTTTTCCAATCATTTGGAACTTTTCCTTCTTTCAAGGAACTGTTTATTATGCTATGTATTTTGTCTGCCAGTTCATTCCTGCATTCTTTCAATATCCAGTTTGCTATTTCTTCTGGTCCATGCGATTTTCTGGCATCAAGATTACTCAAATGTTTCATTATTTCATTCTTTGTCACTTCTATTTCTTTTATAGGGGGACTTTCTCTTCCCATTCAATCTCTCCAGGTTGTATGTTCTCCCTTGTAAACACCGATTTAAAAGGCTTGTTCATAATTTCTGCCATTTCTATTTCCTCTGTGTATTCAACTCCTCGTCTTAATTTCTCTAAATCTTGTTTGTTTTTCAGTTTGTTGTTTACAAATCTGTAAAATAATTTTGGTTGATCTTTACATTTTTCAATTACTTTTTCATATTTTCTCTTTTTCTCTCTGCACACTTGTACATATTCATTTCTATAACTATTATATGTTTTCCATTTTTCAGGTCTTTTGTCTTTCTTCCATTTGGTGCAAGCTTTGTCTCTTTTGTCTTTTAACTCCCTACAACTTTTGTTGTACCAGCCCTTTACATAATCTTTCTTGTTTTTTGTCTTGGGACATACTTTTCCACTCCTTTTATATATATATATATATATATATATATATATATATATAAATTTTTGTCAAAATATTCCATTTCTCTTCCACTGTTGTTTCTTCTTTGTATATTCTTTCCCATTTTTCTTTTTGAAAGAATTCTCTTATTTTATCAATATTTGTTTTTTCATGCATCATTCTTCTTTTTCTATATTGTTCCTTTCATTTCATGTATTTTTCCTCGTTTAGTTCCAGTTCAATCAATATGTGGTCACTTTTACTTATTGGTGTCTTATATTCAATCTTTTCCACTATTTTAGGTTCTCATGTGATTATTAGGTCTAGTCTCAATGGTTCTTCTTCATTTCTATACCTAGTGTACTCTTGTATCCATTGTGTCATTGTATGGTCAATAATCATCTCGAGTAGAACATTTCCCCATGAGTCGTCTCCCCCCTTTACTGTCATCTCTTCCCAGCAGACTTCTTTGCAATTAAAGTCGCCAATCATAACTGTTCTTCCTCCATCTTCCATTATCTTATTTAATGTTATCCTTGTGTCTTCTAACATACTTTTATGTTCACTCTCTTCCCACGAGACTGTTTTTGGAGGCACATAATTCATCACAAACTTTCTGCTCTTCTTATCTCTGTCTTCCACTTCGATCATAATCATCTCTACTGTATTCTTTCCATATGTGACACTCCTCACGTTTATATCCTTCTTAGTCAGGAACATAACTCCACCCCCTTGTTTTGTCTCTCTGTTTCTAATTCAAGAATTATATGTATAATGTCCTACACTGTTGGGTGGTAGTGGACCTTTTAATTTCGTTTCTACAATTCCCATTATGTCCGGTTCTTTTTCCTTCAGATAATCATTCAGCTCATTCAGTCCTGTTATTAATCCATCTATATTTGTGTGAGACACTCTTAATTTTCTGCTACTTCCATTGTATTTTCTGTTTCCCTTTTGTTTTTCTCTGGTATGGTCCATCTCCTCACTTTCATATTCACTACTCTCCAATAGAATTTCTCTTTTTCTGTCTGTGTTCTGTTCTCGTTTTTTTCCTTAGCTTCTTGTCTTTTCATTTTTTCCTCCTCTCTTTCCTCTCTATTAATTTCTCTTTTTATCCGTACATTTTTATATTGTTCACTTGCTGCTTGTTTCCCTGTTTTTTTTTGCTAAGATATTCTCTGCTGTCGTTTGTGACCTGAATTTAATCTTAATTGGTCTGGTCTTATCTGTACTATATTTTCCGAGGCCAGACATCCCTTCAATTTGTTTCATTATTTCAGATTCATCTTCCTGAACTAATTCTAGTAAACTGCTTTCTTTTTCTTTTTCCTCTCTGATTCTTGTGGTTCTATTAAGATTATACTTCTCTTCCATTCCTAATATAATTATACATTTCTTTTTATCTGCCAAGTCTATATTCTCCTTCTGTCTCATCACTTTAATAACTGAGTCTTCAGTTTGTTCTTTCATTTGCTGTTTTATTATGTCAGTAAATGCAACTTTACTGTTCTCTTGGATTTTTTTCCAACCCTGTGCTTCTTTTGCTATGGACTCTTTATTCTCTTTGTTCTTCTTTAATTCCTCATTCTCATCTTTTACTTCTTTTAACTGTCTTTTTGATTCTTCTATTTCTTTAGTTAGATTTTTGTTCACCTTCTCTAATTCTTCCAATTTGTCAACTCTCTGCGCAATCTCTGCCATTTTACCAAACCTACTCTCCCAATGTTCGGTCATTTTCTCAAGTTTTTCCTCTAGTCTTGCTAATCGGGGGAGGTTGGTATCACCCCCCCCCCCTGTTAAATCCCTGGAAATTATTATGCTCACCTTCCATTGTGCTGCTCTTATCTATATTTCTAATCTTTACATTTTTGTTAATCCCTTCACCAACACCATCGGTCCTTCGCTTGTTTACAAGACGCCTGGCCTCCTGGACCAAGTCCTCCCCTTCTTCATTTCCTTCCATTTCCCTCAGTAATCCCTCCTCTTCTCCTTTTTCCTCACCTTCCCACTCTACACCACGAGCTTTCCCCTTCCCTGTAAATACAATAAGGTACTTCCTTGACGTTGAGATCCAGGAAAATTTCACTTTCTCTTCGGAACTCCAATCTTCGCCGTCCATCCGACGAATGTGTGTGTGTGTGTGTGTGTGTGTGTGTGTGTGTGTGTGTGTGTGTGTGTGTGTGTGTGTGTGTGTGTGTGTGTGTGTGTGTGTGTGTGTGTGTGTGTGTGTGTGTGTGTGTGTGTGAATTTTCGCATTACCCGCTCGCACAGCAACTTGTATATTTTTTGTATCTATATTGCAGCTCCATCAATTTTTCTTGGAAACGTTTCTCTCACAAATTAATATTGATAGGTTAGGTAGGGTTAGGGTTGATTCACACTATCGGTCCGGTCGCGCTCCAGTCTCGCTACGCTCTCGGTCCGGTCCAATATTGTCTCATTAATTTCAATGGAAGCATTCACACTGGCGCTCTCGCTCCAGTCTCGCTCCGGTCTCGCTCCGGTCACGGTTCCGTCAAAAGATATTTTTACTGGAGCGAGACTGGACCGTGACCGAACCGTGAGCGCCAGTGTGAACTCAGTTGCCACGGTCCTGCACCTGCCAGGGCTGCCGTTTCGTAGAATTTTGTACCAAATAGCGGCATGTGGCAACTGCACAAGGATATGAGGAAATTTTTTCTACATATCAGCGGGCTGTTCATAACATTTAAAAACTCAAACTTTTCTTTAAAAATCATAGAACTGTTATCAAATAATAAATGGTACATCAAAATATGACTTAATTGGTAATTGTGTTACTTATAAAATATTGTACCCCAAAAGATACGTTTTTACATACATACATATACCAAGGCTTTTTCCCCCTTACCAGGGAGGTAGCCAAAAAAGGACAAGGCATAAAATCCTTCCCACCCATTCCATCCCCGAAAACACTCCACACCCCTCCACCCTCCCTCCCATCTTAGCACCTCCTAGATACGTTTTCACGGTGTAGTAAAAAAATATATACGCTAAAGTTTCAGCTTTCTTTTAGCGATAATAATAATAAAAAAAAAAGAATTTTCATATCTTACTGAATATGTTAGGGCATGGGGGCCTTATATACATTCAAGAATAAAAAAACTAGAACCAACATTTTGTCAAAGTTTGACAAGTATATCTTGCTATGAAAGTCTGCACACGCCCGAGAAAAATGTATACCCCGGTATGGCAACACTCCCATTCTACACGGCAGTGTAGAAAACGCTGCAGCCCTGCCTACTGCTTCACTCCTGTCGAGATTCAGTCTTCGTTTAAGCAAATAGTGTTTCCTTCTGTCCTACCAAACCATGGATAATCCAAAGAAAACACCACAATGGAATCATGCGAAAGGTAGATAAATGATAAAAATACGTTTTCTTTTTATTTATCACTGATACAATGGCAATGCGCACAGCTAGGATATACATAAGCACCAACTGAATAAAATATAACCTACAAAACTTACTTTAATTTTGTGGTTTCAGATGAAATGCTAATAGAATTAGTCAAAGGTAAACCAGAGCTCTATGACCTAACTTCGCTGTACTACAGTCACACATCCTTCGTAACTGATGGTAAGACTTCTACTGGTGTCGAGGGAGGGGAGATGACGGGAACGAGAGCGGACCGATAAATACCTCAGAACCGAGAGTGGAGCGTGACCGGACCGATAGTGTGAATCAACCCTGAATACCTCAGAACCGGAGCGTAGCGAGACTGGAGCGCGACCGGACCGATAGTGTGAATCAACCCTTAAGTTAGGTTGTTACACTTCTCCTGTTCCCTAGGAGATTGCGAACTTAGGCTGACACTAGGGAAAGAGAACAAACCAGCTGTATACGTTTCTTTGCTTATTTAAATGTGCTAGAGTGTGTGTATAATGTTTATGGGAGTTCACTGTTGCTACTTGCCTTACGTGACTTGATCTTAGGGCAGCTGTCTCAAGACTATCCCCTTTCTCTTTTCAACTTTTAATATACCTTAGTACTGTTCAGCCCCTCCCTCTAGGGATTACATGATTGGCCCTGGATTCATTATTTAAACACATTTGACCAATCATATGCAGTAAGGGGACGCTGATGTCATCAGAGGGCTTTAAACAGGGCCTTTTAGAAAAGGCCTTACTTTAACAACATTTAATTTGTTTTGGTTTGCTCTAATCGAGAAAGAGCCACTCAAGGGCCACACACGCTATGCTATGTGTCCTAAGCAGTGAGAATCAGTTTCTCACAAGGTTAGGTAGGGTTAGGTTAGGTAGGGTTAAGTTAGGTTAGGTTGGTTTAAGTTAGGTTAGGTAGGTTAGTTCAGGTTTGAATAATTATTCTTATTGTATTGGTCTTATTTTTTCAGGAAATGTATGTTTCTACTTTT
Source organism: Oratosquilla oratoria (assembly GCF_046742065.1). Classification (NCBI taxonomy): domain Eukaryota; kingdom Metazoa; phylum Arthropoda; class Malacostraca; order Stomatopoda; family Squillidae; genus Oratosquilla; species Oratosquilla oratoria. Next base: position 71,959,487 of record NC_134782.1, on the reverse strand, counting down.
GCTTAAATTGCAATTTAAATTATCTTACACTTCACTTCTAGGGGGAATGACTAGTGTCTGCTATTGCCCTCCCTCCTAAAAAAAAAAAAAAAAAAAAATCGCCTCAGGTCTACCAAGATCGTTGTGGTGGAGTTGTTTGAGGTGGGGCGTGCTATCAGAAGACAGTGATGTCCGGTGGAAGTCAAAGTCACAGTTGCTTGAGTTACAGTAAGTGGAGAAAAACACGTTTCACGAAAAGAATGGGCGAGATGAAACTTCACAAATTCACACACACACACACACACACACACACACACACACACACACCCACACACACACACACACACACACACACACACACACACACACACATAGATATATATATATATATATATATATATATATATATATATATACATATATATATATATATATATATACACCAGTATATATATATATATATATATATATATATATATATATATATATATATATATATATATCGCAAAACAAATCACTAACCACACCTGACAACAATACTTGCAGGAACCACTTGGAAAAAAATGAATACCTAACGTTTTCGTCTATTCAAGACATCATCAGGGTACAAAGAATATATATATATATATATATATATATATATATATATATATATATATATATATATATATATATATATATATATATATTGGAAGGAGACAATGTTGTATACATGATTTCAGAAAGTCTACAGCGACAGTGGCATTGTTAAGCTTGTATTGAAGCTTTAATTTCTTGCGACGAGTTTCTGGGATGGTTCCAAGTAGCTGAGTAGGTGTCCAAAAGACATTTTGAACGAAATCATCGGAAAAACTCCTCACCATCCTCAAATCCTCCCGCCCCATATTCTCAGTGGATGTTGAGAACCTGTTCACAAACGTACCAGAAACAGAGACCATCGACCTCATCTGCCAGAGAGTCTATCACAAACCCAACTCAATAACCCTCGCCGTCCCTGAAGCAATCCACCGAGAACTTCTCGAAATCTGCACAATGGAAGCCCCCTTCTACGGCCCGGGCGGGAAAATGCGTGTGCAGGTCAATGGTGTGGCAATGGGATCCCCCTTCGGGCCACTCTTCGCCAACTTCTACATGGGATCCATTAAAGAGAAAATCTTCAATGACTACCCTGACATGCAGCCCTCCATCTACACCCGATAGATTCCCAAGCAGTTATTCACCTCTCCCACATGTTCAAGAACCACTCAACCCTCAACTACACTTATGACCACCAACGCAACAACGGCATCCTCCCTTTTATATATATCTTTGTAGGCACAGCTTCAGATCGCTTCACGACTGAAGTCTATGTCAAAGACACAAACCTCGGTTTCTGCCTCAACAGCAATACCGAACGACTGGAACGCTATAAACACAGCGTCATCCGATCCCTGGTGAAACGAGCCTTCTTCCACAGCAGTACACGGACCACTACTAACAACGAACGCTAACGCAAAACAACACTACTCGTCAACAACGGCTACCCATAGCACTCCATCGAATCCATCATCAAAAACAAGATGGACTCCTTTGAATCCCAACCAGCACCCACAAACACCAATCTTACACCACTGGATCTATACTACAAAGGATATATGAACGCCGACTACAAGGGAGGCGAAACAGCACTTCGCCATATCGTCTCGCGTAACATTCGACCCACTAACCCAGACACTAAGATGCGCCTCACCATATATTACAAAACCTCTAGAACACACACCCTGGTAATGAAGAACAACTGCCAGCCCCCCACCACCCCACTACAGGAAGTCAACGTTGTGTACAAGTTCGATTGCCCCGTCGGCATGACTTCCACGACCCTCTCCAAAAGCTTAGGCTACATACCACCTCCAGAATGTTACCATCAAAAGACACATGGAAAACAACCACACCACCACCATCACCAGACCTATATTAAACGAAAACACCAAAATCATCTACAAAGCTCACGACCCCCTTTGACTGTAAACATCTAACTTATAAATTTGGAAATAATTTTAAGTTAGGTGTTTACAGGAAACCCACTAGTCTTATCATATATCCATTTTTATTCTTATCACCACCTCAAGACCGAAATATAATTTTTTCATCAATATTTTTAAGAGCCTTTAGAGTTTGCTGCCCTGAATTTTTAAGATAATGAATCAGAAACAATCATTGACATTGAAAGTAAATTAAAATATCCTAAATATGTAACTGACAAGGCACAGCAAATAGTTAAGAAATATTTTTATGGCATAACACAAAGACAACAATCTATCTAATATAAAAAAATTTAATGGTTGCTTACGCCGTTCGGTGGTAATTCGGTCACACACAGGTGGTGGTTGGGAAGGATGGCCGGGGATTCGTCAAAGTTAAAGATGCAACGGTATCGTCACTTCTGGAGTTGGGTGACGAAGGAAAAGAAGTTCAGTAAAGGAGAGTTAATGAAGAATAGGAAATTGAACCAAGCGCTAAAAAGTGAACATGAGAAGGCGTTTCCTCACCTTTACGAACAGACCAAGGGGTTACAAGTAAGGGAGTCGATAAAGATGTTTCAGCGAAAGCTACTAACGTTTAACAAGATGCTAAAGGAGAAGAAAGACTGCGTCTACAGCGACGATTTGTTGGATTCCTTGGAAGTTTACGTTGGAGAAATTCCTGAAGAACCCCCAGGCGAAGCCTGGCCGGCGAAGCCTGGCCGGCGAAGCCGGTGGGCTTGTATAAGTAAAAAATAAACTGACCCTTCGCGTTTGGTGGTAAATCGGTAACACCGCCAACTACGGTGAAGAAGAAGAACTCGAAGAAGAAGAAGAACTCGAAGGAAATCGAAGAAGAAGAAGAGGAAGAACTCGAAGAAGAAGAAGAAGAAGAAGAAGAAGAAGAAGAAGAACTCGAAGAAGAAGAAGAAGAAGAAGAAGAAGAAGAGGAAGAAGAACTCGAAGAACTCGAAGAAGAAGAAGAAGTAGAACTCGAAGAAGAAATCGAAAAACTCGAAGAAGAAGAACTCGAAGAACTCGAAGAACTCGAAAAAGAAGAACTCGAAGAACTCGAAAAAGAAGAACTCGAAGAACTCGAAAAAGAAGAACTCGAAGAACTCGAAAGAGAAGAACTCGAAGAAGAACTCGAAGAAGAAGAACTCGAAGAAGAAGGAGAACTCGAAGAAGAAGAACTCGAAGAAGAACTCGAAGAACTCGAAGAAGAACTCGAAGAACTCGAAGAAGAACTCGAAGAAGAACTCGAAGAAGAACTCGAAGAAGAACTCGAAGAACTCGAAGAACTCGAAAAAGAACTCGAAGAACTCGAAGAAGAACTCGAAGAACTCGAAGAAGAACTCGAAGAACTCGAAGAAGAACTCGAAGAACTCGAAGAAGAACTCGAAGAAGAACTCGAAGAAGAAGAAGAAGAAGAAGAAGAAGAACTCGAAGAAGAAGAACTCGAAGGACTTGCGAGAACAGCTAAATGTTGACAAGAAATAAAAAGCAATATGATTTTGATATTTTATTTTCCAAAAAAGGGGCGTAGCCCAGGGCGCGCAGCGCCCGCGCCTAAGGCGCAGCCGGTGGGCTTGTTCGGCAATAAAAACATTTTATCTCTTCTCTTCCATGAGAATTTCATCAGTTTTGCTAATATTTTTAGCACTTTTGGCATTTAAGTTGTTTTTAAAAACAATAACAACATAGTAAAAAACCTATTAATAAAAAAAATCACCTAGAGTCAGAGATGGGTGTGTTTATAGCATCCCATGTAAAGATTATGGTTTTAAATATATTGGCTAAACTTAAAAAGATTGAAATTTGAGGATAAGCCAACGTAGATATATCAGAACGGCATATATCAGGTGCATATGAGGGACTTTAATCATTGCATTGATTAGAATAGAATAAAAAAAAATTCTTGAGTAAAAACATTATGGAGAGGCATATTACTAAATCATATTATATCAAAAGTACCTTCGAGAACAACATGGATATGAGTATGGGATTATACAAATTGGATAATTTCAATGTTAAAAAAGTTGTCGATGTAGACTTGTAACCTGACCATCTGTGTTGAGCAGGTATAATGGACCTTTTCATGTTCCTTTTATTCTCTTTTCTGTATGTATATATTCTCCTTGTTCTCTGTATGTATTGTACCTCTGAAGATGTCTTGAATAGACGAAAATGTTTGGTCACCAATCCTTTCACTTTTCGTGTTTATATATATAAATATATATATAAATAATATATATGTATATACAAATATAAATATATATATATATAATATATATATATATACATATATAAATATATATATATATAAATACATATACATATATATATATATATATATATATGGGTAATGCTGTGACCTTACACGCACACACACACCCTAAACTCCCCGCCCACGATAGTTGGAGTAACGATTCACATCGCAGCGATACTGAAATTATCTAAATTCCAACTTGTAGTATCACAAATATTTATTGTATCTTTAACACAGAAATACCAAAAGATGTCTCAATAAAGACTGAACGTCGTAGTAATAAAATGGAAAACTATAAGGAATTCATTTATACCCACCCCATCCAAGGGAAGAGTATGATTAGGAAAATTGAAAACGCAAGAAAGAAAATCAATAACTTCCAGAATGCTGTCGTATTTAATCAAACCTGTATTAAAGAAAACCAGCTCCCAAAAGACAACAATATATATATATATATATATATATATATATATATATGTATATGTATATATATATATATATATAATACATATATATACATATATATACATATACATATAACACACACACACACACATATATATATATATATATATATATATATATATACATATATATATTTACACACATATATATATATATATATATATATATATATATATATATAAGTCTAAATAAAGATATTCTTCTAAAAAACGCTGTGGAAGTCGGGGACAGGTGGTATTATGGTGACACTTTGTCCTAAAGATATTCTTGAAAAAGCGCTTGGGTAAGTCGGGGTCAGGTGGTATTCTTCTTCTTCTTCTTCTTCTTCTTCTTCTTCTTCTTCTTCTTTTTCTTCTTCTTCTTCGCGTTCTTCTTCTTCTTCTTCTTCTTCTTCTTCTTCTTCTTCTTCTTCTTCTTCTTCTTTTTCTTCTTCTTCCTCGCGTTCTTCTTCGCGCTTTTCTTCGCGCTCTTCTTCGCGTTCTTCTTCGCATTCTTCTTAGCGTTCTTCTTCGCGTTCTTCTTCTTCGCGTTCTTCTTCGCGTTCTTCTTCCTCGCGTTCTTCTTCGCGTTCTTCTTCCTCGCGTTCTTCTTCGCGTTCTTCTTCGTGTTCGTCTTCCCGTTCTTCTTCGTGCTGGGAATCCCGTGCTGGGGTTCCGCCCCGAGGCCGAAGGGTAAAACGAGGGATTAGAGCGCGGAAAGCTGCGGCCGTAGGCCGCTGTTTGCGCAGCCAAGCACCCGGCGAAGCCCGCGGCTATATATATATATATATATATATATATATATATATATATATATATATATATATATATATATATATATATATATATATATATATATATATACCGTGAGGTTCCCAGTATCCCGGAAGTTTTCCGAAACTGTTGGAAATACTAATGGACCAGTGGGTCTGCATCATGCTACAACGATTTCCATCTTGGGATAGCAGGACTCGTATTACTGCCAGATATTTTCGCACGAATGTATTTTACGCAACTGCATTAGCAAGAGAGTCGGGAAACGTAGCCAGTAACTCATTACAATATTTTCTAGGCGTTTTATTCTTAATGTGTTCCACAACTGTTTCTTCGCAAGTACGAAAATAGGTAGTAGGCCTACGTGTTCTACCACGGTAATAATGATAACGATGAAAAAAAAGTGATCAATATTGCTGTTACGATGAGCTATGGCAGGCTGGGTTCATACAGGTTCTTTTAAGAGTGAAAAGAAAAAGCTACGCCGCTTCCGCCTTCCAGATAATATCTGTGTACATATAAACATGGTTACATAACCATATGTTATATATGCATATAACCATGCTTATATAGCCATGGTGCGTTTGTTGTATATAAAATGTATATAGATCAGATTTTTGTGGTAAGACAGATATGTGAGAAAGCTTTAGAAAGAGGTAAGTATGTTTTGTGGACGTTTATGGATTTGGAAATGCTTATGACAGGGTAGGCAGGAAGGCACTGTGGGAGGTTTTGTAGATATATGGGATTGGGGGAAAATTGTCAAGAACATTCAAGTGTTTCTTTTCAAGACTAGTATAGCTTGTGTTAGAATGGGAAGTGGAGAAAGCGAGTGATTTGAGGTAAAGGTGGGAATACGTCAGGGATGTGTCATGTTGCCATGGCTGTTCAATGTGTACATGGATGAGGTGGTGCGGGAAATAATTGCGAGGTTAATGGGCACGGGATTGAAGATGATTGAAGAAAAGGGAGAAAAGTGGGAGGTGAGCCAGTTGTTGCTTGATGACGACACTGCACTTGTGACAGGGTCAGAAGAGGGATTAAGGGCACTAGTGACGGAGTTTGGGAAGGTATGCGATAGGAGAAAGTTGAAGCTAATTTTGGGTAAAAGCAATGCGATGAAATGTACAAGGGGAGAGGATGGCAGTGAGCTGGAAATAAGTCTTAAAGGGGAGAGGCTAGAGGAAGTGGATAGGTTTAGGCGCTTGGGGTCTTATGTGGCAGGAAATGGAATGGAGGTAGAGGTGAACTGTAGATTGAGAGAAGCAAGTAAATATCTGGGTATTAAAATGCGTTGTGAGAAATAGGAATGGATGCAAAGAGGAGATTGTATATGGGGTTATTGTACCGACGGTTTTGTTTAGGGCAGAGACTTGGAATTTAAGAGAGACAGAGAAGATAAGTGTGAGTGTGTTTGAAATTAAATGTCTGAGAAGTATGGTAAGGATTATAAGGTTGCAGCGGGTGAGAAAAGAGGAGGTGAGGATGAAAGCAGGAGTTGAAAAAGGAGATGGCAAATAGGGCTGATGAAAGAGTATTGGGATAGTTTGGATATATGGAAAGAATGAGTGAAGAAAGATTAGTAAAAGAGGTGTAGAAGGCAGAAGCAGAGGGTGAATTTAAGGAGACAACCGAGGACGAGTTGGATGGATGGGATGAAGGGGGCATTGAGCAAGAGGGAATGTCTGTTCAACAAGGAAAGAAAAAGGAAGGAGATAAGGACGAGTGGCAAATGGTTGTGTATAGATGATACTGTTAGGAAGGGAGGGGCGGGGATGGGGATAGGGGGTGCTTATTTGTGAATAATATTCTAACGTAGCCCAAAGGAATTTCTCCCCGTCTTCTTTTGTTCTGAAGGAGGGACGGAGAGTGATGGTGGCGGTTGGGGGGGGGGGGCGCCGATCGTGTGAAGCGGCCTTGCTGTAGATGTACTGTGTCTTGCTACATTGCTTCTGACCCAGGGCAGTGGGCGGGATACAGGGATGACCCATCATTCACAAGGAGCTAAGATGAGAGGGAGGAAAGGGTGGTGGATAGGAGTGGAATGGGTGGGTGTGGGTACCTGCCTTTTGACTTGGCTACCTCCCTACTAAGGGGAAAAATCTCTTGGTATATAGATAAATAGATAGAAGTTTGTTATGATATTAACGGCGAGTTTTGGTTGGGTCGGTATATCTATTTATTCAACATAACTTCGTCACCAAATGTACTATTGGCGAATAGGTGAATAATTGATATAATCATTCGTAAGAATATAAGAATGAAGGTGACTGCAGGAGACCATAAAGCCTACACTAGGCAGTTCCATGTCCATTACCAACTGTCATCCCCATCCATAAGGTTATCTAACCTCTTTTTAAAACAATCAATTGTTCCAGCGCTGACTACATGGTTACTAAGTCTATTTCATTCGTTGACTACTATTGGTAAACCAGTTCTTGCCTATTTCATTCTAAAATCTAATTCTTTCCAAGTTACATATATATTAGTGCAATTTAGATTATTACCATAAAACCGCACCCATATAAAAAATAAATAATAAGTGTGCAAAACGTGGCCGTAAAGTAAGTCTATTCCAATCGTTGACGACCACTCTATTGGTAAAGCAGTTCTTGCTTATTTCATTCTAAAATCTTAATACGTAAGAAGACTCCGGCTTTTCCATATGTAATCCGCTCGTCTTTTTTAAAATGGGAATACGGAAAACCCACTGGATTTTAAAGGTAAATGATGTACGATTGGAAATAATTTCACAATAAATACTAACAGTGAAAAATAATGGTCTCAAGCTTAGGACGTAGATTGATCGTAGCAGGTATATATATATATATATATATATATATATATATATATATATATATATATATATATATATATATATATATATATATATATATATATATATATATATATATATATATATATATATATATATATATATATATATATAGCCAACCGGGTCGTCAACCAATAGAATAAGCTTCAGCCGAGCAATTGCATGAATTAATATTTAATGCAGTTCGAAATTTTGAAATTCGCTAGGAAATTGAACTTGACTTTTTTTTTTATACGACCTCGTTATCATCGCCACTCGTTATAACTCACTGCAAATTGGTGATGGCACCTGAGCACTCATGGCATTTCGAAACTGCCAATGATCAGGATATCAAACTAAATTGAAAATAGAATGAATGCAATGAGGACAGCCTTTTTCGACATCTACGAAACAAATGTATGTAACCTGATCGGGAGGTGGGCCTCGACTGAAGCTTCGTACTTGTTGATTGGAATGAGGATGCCAAACCGGGAAAGAAGGAGGTGTGCTAAAAATAGTATCGAGGACGTCTGACGGAAGCCTTTCCACAGTTTTACGTATACGTAGTGATCAGGGTGTGTTGTGTAGTAATTTTTGTCGTGTACTTGCTTCTCTAGCCAGGTTTGTTAAATTCGTGTTAAACACATTAAAACAAAAACGGGGATTTACAGCCAATATATTTTTTTCCCTCTAAATCTTTTCTTTTCGCTAATTTGTTGTAAAAACAAGTTAATGCATTGTCAGACTTTTAGATGAGAACATGGATGTTCTAAATTGAATATAAAGAAACAACACTGCATTATATTTAGCACTGCCACATTGCATTCGTTAAAGGACTCAAACGATTTATTTTTGTCCTCTCCCAGCACAATAGTGGTTGGCTTCTTAACCAGGTTCTTCCACTAGTCCCACTTTTTTAATTCCTGTTTTGTCTACCACTTTTCATGTAAATGTCCTCTCTCTTAATTTCCTAAGATCTTGCTAGTGATCTCGTTCCTCCCGGTCCTCACGTGTTTAAACTTTCACAAATTATTTTTATTTATAACTTCTACAGTAAAGTCTACCTTAATATATATTTGCTTCTAATTTAATATCTTCTGGTGAAAAGTATCTCGGTACTATCATTTCTATGCAACGTTGTGGTGTTCCTATATTTAGATGCCGGATGCTATATTTAGATGTACGTCGGACATTGTTACGTCGGACCAATTCAAAGAACATTCAGCCTTTAAAAACAATCATATAAGAAGTCAGAGAGCCTATCTACAGAAAAAAATAATTGAATAATTGTCACATCTATACAAAAAACGTAGATATCATAAAATGGAAGCAATGAGCATTGTTATTACTACATAAACAATAAAACAGGTGAGGTGCCAAGGTTGCTTCTCGCGGGTCCAGTCCCAAGGCATTCTCCATCGATGCAACAATCATGCATACCTATCAAGCAACTGTGGTGTCTTGCCGTAAGATTTTGCGTTAGAGACCATAAGTTTGTGTATAAAACGGTAAGTAAACCAAAAGAAAACCATATTTTTTGGCAATCAATATTCATTAGTTTCAAAACAAATGCAGAATGAAAACACAGTATGAACACCACATAATGAAAAAGTAAGACGACGTGTTATATAATATTTATTTTAAAAAAGTAAAACAAACATTAAAAAATATCGCATGATTATGATAAAAAGAGTAAGATTTTCAATTTACAATATGAGACTTGAAAATCATAGAAATTACGTAAGACTTTCGAAAAAAAAAACGTAAGACTTAACAGATATGAGCATGTCATTTGCCTAGTTTTCAGCTGGTTGAATGCGACTTTCTCCATAAATAAAACAAAACAGCATCGCTCCACTGTGAGCCGACACTTCAACTCTGGTGGACAAAGAGTTGCGTGTGTTTGTGTGTGTGTGTGTGTAAGGTCATACTATTACCTATAGCTCGAGCCATATTATATAAGCTCTGAGCTCTCATCCGGCAGGTAATACCTGTTTATCACGAGTCCAGCACGTATTGCATGACAGTGGCGACTCACGCATACACACACAGACTCGTGGCGCAGTGGTTAGAGTTCCTAGCTGTCACTACGGTGGTCCGGGTTCGAATGCCGCCTAGGGCTGAAATGATTTCAGTATCACTGCGCTGCGGGTCGTCACTCCAACTCTCGTGGGCGGGGAGTTGAGTGTGTGTGTGTGTGTGTGTGTGTGTGTGTGCGTGTAAGGTCACAGCATTACTCATACATCAGTCATATATGAGCTCTGAACTCTCTTCCGGGAGGGAAATAGCTGTCGATCACATGATCCAACACGTGATCCAAGACCATGTTGATTCACACACGCGCGCAAGCGCTCGCATGCACGCACTAACAATAGCTCACTCACATATTCAGACACACACACACACACACGCACACACAGATACTTGGAAAAAAATGGACAAAGAACAGTGTGTGCAAACACTTCAAGATTTTAAGAAAAAACTTGATGCTGAGAGATACAAAGACGGGTCACCACGGGCATAGCTCCCTTCCCGTATAATACAACTAGGTACACACACACACACACACACACACACACACACACACACACACACACACACACACACACACACACACATTTGGAACAAGCTAGATGAGAAAATGGTGTGTACAAAAACAATACATGAATTTAAAAACAGTTTAGATAAAATGTGATATGAAGACGGAACACACGAGCATAGCTCCCCTTCCCGTAAAATACAACTAGGTACAACTAGGTAAACACACACACACACACACACACACACACACACACACACACACACACACACACAGTTGGTAGAGCTCTGACCTGGAAAGCAGAAGTGCTCCCAGTAACCAGTTCGAATCCTGCCCAGGGCCGAAATTATTTCGGTATCGCTGTGCCTCGGGTCGTTACTCTGACTCTCGTGGGCGGGGAGTTGGGTGTGTGTGTGTGTGTGTGTGCAAGGTCATAGCATTACCCATAGATCGGACCTACGAGCTCTGAGCTCTCTTCCAGGAGGGAAATAGCTGTCGATCACGAGTCCAACACGTGATCCAAAGACCAAGTGAATACACACACACACACACGAACACCCATGCACTCAAACGCACAATACCACGCGCATGCACGAACAGCTAGCACAAATGAATACGAAGCATACACACACATATACACATACTGAAATGAAAAAATGAAAGATATATAGATGAGTTAAGACGGGGGAAGGAAGAGCATAAAAGAGTTATGTTTTGAACGTTTTCTAGGTTCTCTTCCAATATATGCACATCATCTGCATATGCCAGTTTTCTGACTGCAAATACTAAGTTTGGCTCCCCCTCTTCTTGTTCGCATCCTCTGATAACCCATTCTAAAAATAGGTTTAAAAATACAGATGATAAAGAGCACTCTTGACTGAGACCATTGATCACTCTAGAATATGTTATAAAATATTCGCCCACTTTCACTATACACTCACCCTAGCATGCTTTAATTAGTGTTATCACTGTTCTTGGAATTCTCAAATGTTCCATAATTTTCTATATTGAGTTTCGGTGTATGCTATCATATGGTTGTTTGTAGTCTAGAAATACCTGGAAAAGTGTTTTATCATATTTGTAATATTTCTCCATCATCATTCGCACTGTACATATATAATGCATCGTGACTTGTTTTCCTGAAACCACAATGATATCCCACTAGCTCTTGCATTGAGGATTAATCGTCTGTATAGTATTTTCGTATGTATTTCGTACAAATACATGATTTTTGCATTCTTGTTTTGACCCCTTTTTATGAATTGAGATGATAATAGTTTTTCTCCATTGTTATGGTATCTCTTTTTTCCCAAATAAGTCTTATGAAAATATATGTTATTTTCTCTAAAATCTCTCCTCCAATCTTAACCAGTTCTGCTGAGATGTTATCACAGCTTAGTGGTTTATTATTCTTCACGTTCGTCATAGATTTGTCACTTCTTCCACACCATGGGATGGTGTGCCTTCTTACAAAGAATTACAAAGACGGAGCATGCCGACAGGAGACCTTTTGGTCCATATCTAGGTCGGATGCGAAAAAAATTATAATAATGATAATAGATAAATAAATGAATAGATAAAGACTATAATGATAAAAATAATAAATAAAATACACAAATAAATGCATAGGTATGGTTAAATAATAAACAAACAGGTAAATAGTAAATAATAAATTGACATATTACTAATAATAAATGAGAATCAAGCAAATAATGATAAACAGACAAATGCTAACAATATATATATATATATATATACATATACAGTATATATATATACATATATATATATATATATATATATATATATATATATATATATATATTGGAAATAGACTCATCCACTGGGATTCGAACCCTTGCCTAGGCGGCTTACGTCTTATAAGACAAAGGCCTTACCGACCATGTCTTTGTCTTATAAGACGTAAGCCGCCTAGGCAAGGGTTCGAATCCCAGTGGATGAGTCTATTTCCAAAAATTGTCAAACGATAAAATATATACATATATATACATATATATATACATATATAAATATATATATATATTTATATATATTGGTTAAAATCAACCGCACTAATAGATTTAACTATCTTAAGTTGTATTTTCTTGAGTTTAAGTAAGGATTTCCTATCAACCTCATTCAATTTATGAACGAAATCATCCATGATGAACGGAAAAGGAAAAGCGCTGGAGAATGCCGATAAATTCTATTACAAGTGTAACAGCATGTAAAAACTGTTGACAACACCACCGAAAACTCAGAGTTTTTTCACCTCACTAAGAGGCTTCTTCAGGGTGAGAGGACTTCATTGCTGTAGAGGCGCTGTACTATTCTTAGCGGGCTGGAATAGTACAGCGCCTCTACAGCAATGAAGTCCTCTCACCCTGAAGAAGCCTCTTAGTGAGGTGAAAAAACTCTGAGTTTTCGGTGTTGTTGTCAACAGTTTTTACATGCTGTTACACTTGTAATAGAATTTATCGGCATTCTCCAGCGCTTTTACTTTTTCGTTCATCATGGATGATTTCGTTCATAAATTGAATGAGGTTGATAGGAAATCCTTACTTAAACTCAAGAAAATACAACTTAAGATAGTTAAATCTATTAGCGCGGTTGATTTTAACCAAAATTGTCTCCGTGAGAACCTGTGCCCTAGAAATATATATATATATATATATATATATATATATATATATATATATATATATATTTATATATATATATATATATATAAATATATATATATATATATATATATAAATATATATATTTATATATATATTATATATATTTTTATATATATAGATATATATATATATATATATATATATATATAATAAACTATAATCATAACAGCATCTTGCTTAGGTGTTTATCTAAATGATTCTTAAAGCTTCGAACTGAACTAAATTGCACTGCCTCTGCAGGAGGTTTATTCCATTCATTAACTACACGGTTGGCGAAGTTCTTTCTACCCACTTCCAAAATTAATCTATTTCCGGACAGTTTGAGACCATTGCTTCTTGTTGGATTCTCATTCAGTGTGAAAATTTTGTCACTTTTGATGTTGTCAATTCCCTTTAAATTTTTAAAGGCCTGTATCAAGTCACCTCTGAGTCTACGTTTTTTTTTTTTTTTTTTTTTTTTTTTTTTTTTTTTTTTTTTTTTTTTTTTTTTTTTTTTTTTTTTTTTTAACAAACTCCCTTGCAAGGGGGAAAAGCCTTTGGTATATGTATCTTAATATCTACGATATATTTGTTCGCTTTCATGCCTACTGCATCGTTCTACAAATGCATCCCTTGCTTCTCTATAAAATGATCTTCATGACCCCTTCAATATAATGATGTGGTTATATATATATATATATATATATATATATATATATATATATATATATATATATATTCTAGCGTATGCTGAGTAATATAATTCAGCGTCAGGGAACATTACTGTTAAGAAAGAGTTGAGCTTGCCTTTCACATCGGGTTAGAATTTATAAATTATTATTATTATTATTATTATTATTATTATTATTATTATTATTATTATTATTATTATTATTATTATTATTATTATTATTATTATTATTATTATTATTGTTATTATTATTATTATTTATCTTTTTTTTTTTTTTTAGGTCATATCAGGTACTTGAACTGCGATCATCTGTGTGAGCTAGAAGATTACCGGATAGAAGTGGCGTGCAGTTATGCCTTCATCTACTGTGCCGAAATGCATCCATTTGTTTATAGTCTTCGTCGTTGTCTGGATGATTACCAACCAATACTTCATCTGTAAGTTCAGTGTTAGTGCTTGCTGCGTAAGTATAGTTCCAGTTGTATGTGCTTTCTAAATAGACCAAGAAATGGAAAATTCTTCGAAGAAGTTCAATTCTAACTGGAAAGAAGGGAAAGAAATTTTACCACTGAAGTCTATATCAGTGCTTGTAATTTGTATGATGATGGTAGGATGATAAATATGACATATATATATATATATATATATATATATATATATATATATATATATATATATATATATATATATATATATATATATATATATATATATATATATATATCACAGGTGAGAAATGTAGTAACACATTTGTAAATCACAACTAACACCACAGTCGGACGAAAGAAAAAGTTGCGTAAGCGGAACTATATATTTCGATTGCTACCTGCAATCCTCTTCAGTAGTACAAAGTGGCAGGGAGGAGGCTATCTTAAGTAGCAACCTCTTACAAAAGAAAGGGAACATGAGAAGATAAAGAACATCACTGCCCCAACCCTAGTTGACCTGAGGCTGACACGAGGTCGGGTCAGGGGGAGGGGGAGGAAGCTTGTTGACAATATTTTTGGTGATGAATAGTCCTGAAATGATGTCTGGGGTCCATATATATTATATATTAAATATATATGTATATATATATTATATATATATATTATATGTATATATATATATATGAATATATATAATATGAATATATGTATATATATATATATATGTATATATATGTTTTTATCATTTGACAATTTTTGGAAATAGACTCATCCACTGGGATTCGAACCCTTGCCTAGGCGTCTTACGTCTTATAATGCAAAGACCTTACTGACCATGCTATCTCGACCCTTCAAAACGAAACGACTTGGTTCACGGTCCAGTCGTTCCGCCGAGGGCACTCGGACAGAACATGCTACGTAATGTATTTCATCGAATCCTTTATGCAGGTTAGTCTTCCGACAAGTGTTTTTATCATTTGACAATTTTTGGAAATAGACTCATCCACTGGGATTCGAACCCTTGCCTAGGCGTCTTACGTCTTATAATGCAAAGACCTTACTGACCATGCTATCTCGACCCTTCAAAACGAAACGACTTGGTTCACGGTCCAGTCGTTCCGCCGAGGGCACTCGGACAGAACATGCTACGTAATGTATTTCATCGATTCCTTTATGCAGGTTAGTCTTCCGACAAGTGTTTTTATCATTTGACAATTTTTGGAAATAGACTCATCCACTGGGATTCGAACCCTTGCCTAGGCGTCTTACGTCTTATAATGCAAAGACCTTACTGACCATGCTATCTCGACCCTTCAAAACGAAACGACTTGGTTCACGGTCCAGTCGTTCCGCCGAGGGCACTCGGACAGAACATGCTACGTAATGTATTTCATCGATTCCTTTATGCAGGTTAGTCTTCCGACAAGTGTTTTTATCATTTGACAATTTTTGGAAATAGACTCATCCACTGGGATTCGAACCCTTGCCTAGGCGTCTTACGTCTTATAATGCAAAGACCTTACTGACCATGCTATCTCGACCCTTCAAAACGAAACGACTTGGTTCACGGTCCAGTCGTTCCGCCGAGGGCACTCGGACAGAACATGCTACGTAATGTATTTCATCGATTACTTTATGCAGGTTAGTCTTCCGACAAGTGTTTTTATCATTTGACAATTTTTGGAAATAGACTCATCCACTGGGATTCGAACCCTTGCCTAGGCGTCTTACGTCTTATAATGCAAAGACCTTACTGACCATGCTATCTCGACCCTTCAAAACGAAACGACTTGGTTCACGGTCCAGTCGTTCCGCCGAGGGCACTCGGACAGAACATGCTACGTAATGTATTTCATCGATTCCTTTATGCAGGTTAGTCTTCCGACAAGTGTTTTTATCATTTGACAATTTTTGGAAATAGACTCATCCACTGGGATTCGAACCCTTGCCTAGGCGTCTTACGTCTTATAAGGTCAGTAAGGTCTTTGCATTATAAGACGTAAGACGCCTAGGCAAGGGTTCGAATCCCAGTGGATGAGTCTATTTCCAAAAATTGTCAAATGATAAAAACACTTGTCGGAAGACTAACCTGCATAAAGGAATCGATGAAATACATTACGTAGCATGTTCTGTCCGAGTGCCCTCGGCGGAACGACTGGACCGTGAACCAAGTCGTTTCGTTTTGAAGGGTCGAGATAGCATGGTCAGTAAGGTCTTTGCATTATAAGACGTAAGACGCCTAGGCAAGGGTTCGAATCCCAGTGGATGAGTCTATTTCCAAAAATTGTCAAATGATAAAAACACTTGTCGGAAGACTAACCTGCATAAAGGAATCGATGAAATACATTACGTAGCATGTTCTGTCCGAGTGCCCTCGGCGGAACGACTGGACCGTGAACCAAGTCGTTTCGTTTTGAAGGGTCGAGATAGCATGGTCAGTAAGGTCTTTGCATTATAAGACGTAAGACGCCTAGGCAAGGGTTCGAATCCCAGTGGATGAGTCTATTTCCAAAAATTGTCAAATGATAAAAACACTTGTCGGAAGACTAACCTGCATAAAGGAATCGATGAAATACATTACGTAGCATGTTCTGTCCGAGTGCCCTCGGCGGAACGACTGGACCGTGAACCAAGTCGTTTCGTTTTGAAGGGTCGAGATAGCATGGTCAGTAAGGTCTTTGCATTATAAGACGTAAGACGCCTAGGCAAGGGTTCGAATCCCAGTGGATGAGTCTATTTCCAAAAATTGTCAAATGATAAAAAACACTTGTCGGAAGACTAACCTGCATAAAGGATTCGATGAAATACATTACGTAGCATGTTCTGTCCGAGTGCCCTCGGCGGAACGACTGGACCGTGAACCAAGTCGTTTCGTTTTGAAGGGTCGAGATAGCATGGTCAGTAAGGTCTTTGCATTATAAGACGTAAGACGCCTAGGCAAGGGTTCGAATCCCAGTGGATGAGTCTATTTCCAAAAATTGTCAAATGATAAAAACACTTGTCGGAAGACTAACCTGCATAAAGGAATCGATGAAATACATTACGTAGCATGTTCTGTCCGAGTGCCCTCGGCGGAACGACTGGACCGTGAACCAAGTCGTTTCGTTTTGAAGGGTCGAGATAGCATGGTCAGTAAGGTCTTTGCATTATAAGACGTAAGACGCCTAGGCAAGGGTTCGAATCCCAGTGGATGAGTCTATTTCCAAAAATTGTCAAATGATAAAAACACTTGTCGGAAGACTAACCTGCATAAAGGAATCGATGAAATACATTACGTAGCATGTTCTGTCCGAGTGCCCTCGGCGGAACGACTGGACCGTGAACCAAGTCGTTTCGTTTTGAAGGGTCGAGATAGCATGGTCAGTAAGGTCTTTGCATTATAAGACGTAAGACGCCTAGGCAAGGGTTCGAATCCCAGTGGATGAGTCTATTTCCAAAAATTGTCAAATGATAAAAACACTTGTCGGAAGACTAACCTGCATAAAGGAATCGATGAAATACATTACGTAGCATGTTCTGTCCGAGTGCCCTCGGCGGAACGACTGGACCGTGAACCAAGTCGTTTCGTTTTGAAGGGTCGAGATAGCATGGTCAGTAAGGTCTTTGCATTATAAGACGTAAGACGCCTAGGCAAGGGTTCGAATCCCAGTGGATGAGTCTATTTCCAAAAATTGTCAAATGATAAAAACACTTGTCGGAAGACTAACCTGCATAAAGGAATCGATGAAATACATTACGTAGCATGTTCTGTCCGAGTGCCCTCGGCGGAACGACTGGACCGTGAACCAAGTCGTTTCGTTTTGAAGGGTCGAGATAGCATGGTCAGTAAGGTCTTTGCATTATAAGACGTAAGACGCCTAGGCAAGGGTTCGAATCCCAGTGGATGAGTCTATTTCCAAAAATTGTCAAATGATAAAAACACTTGTCGGAAGACTAACCTGCATAAAGCAATAGATGAAATACATTACGTAGCATGTTCTGTCCGAGTGCCCTCGGCGGAACGACTGGACCGTGAACCAAGTCGTTTCGTTTTGAAGGGTCGAGATAGCATGGTCAGTAAGGTCTTTGCATTATAAGACGTAAGACGCCTAGGCAAGGGTTCGAATCCCAGTGGATGAGTCTATTTCCAAAAATTGTCAAATGATAAAAACACTTGTCGGAAGACTAACCTGCATAAAGGAATCGATGAAATACATTACGTAGCATGTTCTGTCCGAGTGCCCTCGGCGGAACGACTGGACCGTGAACCAAGTCGTTTCGTTTTGAAGGGTCGAGATAGCATGGTCAGTAAGGTCTTTGCATTATAAGACGTAAGACGCCTAGGCAAGGGTTCGAATCCCAGTGGATGAGTCTATTTCCAAAAATTGTCAAATGATAAAAACACTTGTCGGAAGACTAACCTGCATAAAGGAATCGATGAAATACATTACGTAGCATGTTCTGTCCGAGTGCCCTCGGCGGAACGACTGGACCGTGAACCAAGTCGTTTCGTTTTGAAGGGTCGAGATAGCATGGTCAGTAAGGTCTTTGCATTATAAGACGTAAGACGCCTAGGCAAGGGTTCGAATCCCAGTGGATGAGTCTATTTCCAAAAATTGTCAAATGATAAAAACACTTGTCGGAAGACTAACCTGCATAAAGGAATCGATGAAATACATTACGTAGCATGTTCTGTCCGAGTGCCCTCGGCGGAACGACTGGACCGTGAACCAAGTCGTTTCGTTTTGAAGGGTCGAGATAGCATGGTCAGTAAGGTCTTTGCATTATAAGACGTAAGACGCCTAGGCAAGGGTTCGAATCCCAGTGGATGAGTCTATTTCCAAAAATTGTCAAATGATAAAAACACTTGTCGGAAGACTAACCTGCATAAAGGAATCGATGAAATACATTACGTAGCATGTTCTGTCCGAGTGCCCTCGGCGGAACGACTGGACCGTGAACCAAGTCGTTTCGTTTTGAAGGGTCGAGATAGCATGGTCAGTAAGGTCTTTGCATTATAAGACGTAAGACGCCTAGGCAAGGGTTCGAATCCCAGTGGATGAGTCTATTTCCAAAAATTGTCAAATGATAAAAACACTTGTCGGAAGACTAACCTGCATAAAGGAATCGATGAAATACATTACGTAGCATGTTCTGTCCGAGTGCCCTCGGCGGAACGACTGGACCGTGAACCAAGTCGTTTCGTTTTGAAGGGTCGAGATAGCATGGTCAGTAAGGTCTTTGCATTATAAGACGTAAGACGCCTAGGCAAGGGTTCGAATCCCAGTGGATGAGTCTATTTCCAAAAATTGTCAAATGATAAAAACACTTGTCGGAAGACTAACCTGCATAAAGTAATCGATGAAATACATTACGTAGCATGTTCTGTCCGAGTGCCCTCGGCGGAACGACTGGACCGTGAACCAAGTCGTTTCGTTTTGAAGGGTCGAGATAGCATGGTCAGTAAGGTCTTTGCATTATAAGACGTAAGACGCCTAGGCAAGGGTTCGAATCCCAGTGGATGAGTCTATTTCCAAAAATTGTCAAATGATAAAAACACTTGTCGGAAGACTAACCTGCATAAAGGAATCGATGAAATACATTACGTAGCATGTTCTGTCCGAGTGCCCTCGGCGGAACGACTGGACCGTGAACCAAGTCGTTTCGTTTTGAAGGGTCGAGATAGCATGGTCAGTAAGGTCTTTGCATTATAAGACGTAAGACGCCTAGGCAAGGGTTCGAATCCCAGTGGATGAGTCTATTTCCAAAAATTGTCAAATGATAAAAACACTTGTCGGAAGACTAACCTGCATAAAGGAATCGATGAAATACATTACGTAGCATGTTCTGTCCGAGTGCCCTCGGCGGAACGACTGGACCGTGAACCAAGTCGTTTCGTTTTGAAGGGTCGAGATAGCATGGTCAGTAAGGTCTTTGCATTATAAGACGTAAGACGCCTAGGCAAGGGTTCGAATCCCAGTGGATGAGTCTATTTCCAAAAATTGTCAAATGATAAAAACACTTGTCGGAAGACTAACCTGCATAAAGTAATCGATGAAATACATTACGTAGCATGTTCTGTCCGAGTGCCCTCGGCGGAACGACTGGACCGTGAACCAAGTCGTTTCGTTTTGAAGGGTCGAGATAGCATGGTCAGTAAGGTCTTTGCATTATAAGACGTAAGACGCCTAGGCAAGGGTTCGAATCCCAGTGGATGAGTCTATTTCCAAAAATTGTCAAATGATAAAAACACTTGTCGGAAGACTAACCTGCATAAAGGAATCGATGAAATACATTACGTAGCATGTTCTGTCCGAGTGCCCTCGGCGGAACGACTGGACCGTGAACCAAGTCGTTTCGTTTTGAAGGGTCGAGATAGCATGGTCAGTAAGGTCTTTGCATTATAAGACGTAAGACGCCTAGGCAAGGGTTCGAATCCCAGTGGATGAGTCTATTTCCAAAAATTGTCAAATGATAAAAACACTTGTCGGAAGACTAACCTGCATAAAGGAATCGATGAAATACATTACGTAGCATGTTCTGTCCGAGTGCCCTCGGCGGAACGACTGGACCGTGAACCAAGTCGTTTCGTTTTGAAGGGTCGAGATAGCATGGTCAGTAAGGTCTTTGCATTATAAGACGTAAGACGCCTAGGCAAGGGTTCGAATCCCAGTGGATGAGTCTATTTCCAAAAATTGTCAAATGATAAAAACACTTGTCGGAAGACTAACCTGCATAAAGGAATCGATGAAATACATTACGTAGCATGTTCTGTCCGAGTGCCCTCGGCGGAACGACTGGACCGTGAACCAAGTCGTTTCGTTTTGAAGGGTCGAGATAGCATGGTCAGTAAGGTCTTTGCATTATAAGACGTAAGACGCCTAGGCAAGGGTTCGAATCCCAGTGGATGAGTCTATTTCCAAAAATTGTCAAATGATAAAAACACTTGTCGGAAGACTAACCTGCATAAAGGAATCGATGAAATACATTACGTAGCATGTTCTGTCCGAGTGCCCTCGGCGGAACGACTGGACCGTGAACCAAGTCGTTTCGTTTTGAAGGGTCGAGATAGCATGGTCAGTAAGGTCTTTGCATTATAAGACGTAAGACGCCTAGGCAAGGGTTCGAATCCCAGTGGATGAGTCTATTTCCAAAAATTGTCAAATGATAAAAACACTTGTCGGAAGACTAACCTGCATAAAGGAATCGATGAAATACATTACGTAGCATGTTCTGTCCGAGTGCCCTCGGCGGAACGACTGGACCGTGAACCAAGTCGTTTCGTTTTGAAGGGTCGAGATAGCATGGTCAGTAAGGTCTTTGCATTATAAGACGTAAGACGCCTAGGCAAGGGTTCGAATCCCAGTGGATGAGTCTATTTCCAAAAATTGTCAAATGATAAAAACACTTGTCGGAAGACTAACCTGCATAAAGGAATCGATGAAATACATTACGTAGCATGTTCTGTCCGAGTGCCCTCGGCGGAACGACTGGACCGTGAACCAAGTCGTTTCGTTTTGAAGGGTCGAGATAGCATGGTCAGTAAGGTCTTTGCATTATAAGACGTAAGACGCCTAGGCAAGGGTTCGAATCCCAGTGGATGAGTCTATTTCCAAAAATTGTCAAATGATAAAAACACTTGTCGGAAGACTAACCTGCATAAAGGAGTCGATGAAATACATTACGTAGCATGTTCTGTCCGAGTGCCCTCGGCGGAACGACTGGACCGTGAACCAAGTCGTTTCGTTTTGAAGGGTCGAGATAGCATGGTCAGTAAGGTCTTTGCATTATAAGACGTAAGACGCCTAGGCAAGGGTTCGAATCCCAGTGGATGAGTCTATTTCCAAATATATATATATATATATATATATATATATATATATATATATATACATATATATGTATATATATATATTTATATCAGGAAATAGTTCCTATTCTGCCATTTCTTGTATGTTTAGTTTGTATCTGCACCTACAGTATATTTTCTCTGTAACAGATAAAGTGCTAATACCACTTTCCCAAAGAAATATTATCACTATTATTGTTACTACAGGCAATTCACTCAAAGAATCTCAGTCGACCCTGCGTTTTTTGTTGGCAGCCCTGCTCACCCTTCCCCCGCTGAGCTGGTTGAAACTTCAAGCCTCCTTAAAATATTTTCCTATTTCTTCACTTAGCTCAGTGACTATACGAGTTACACGAATTTCATATATATCTAGGGGTGAAGCAGTCCTTGTTCACCTATTTGAAAGCTTTCCATCTCGATAGTACAAAGAAAGTAATTATAGCGAGTATAAGATAAGGAATGTAATCTTAATGTTTAACTTTATACAGCATTTTACTTATTATAATTATCGCTGTATCCAGTCATTATGAGGCTGGTTATAAAATTGAACATGTCTTCTGTGATATAATATGGTCATGAATATGACTGTGCTTTCACATATCCTATAAAGTGACGCATAAAAGAGAAAATGAAAGGTTTATATATGATCATCTAATACTGAATGGGTGGCGGGAAGCATAGCGTCTTCACATTTCCCTCTCTCACTCACTTCCTCCACCCCAGTCAATCTCATGAGTCAAAATTGAACATGACCTGAGTACATACCGCTCGTGGTTTTCAGCATCTCGATTATTTTACGGCTTTCATCATCTCACATTTATTATCTTCTTGAGTTTTTGAATACGGTTGTAGGAACGTATATGGTGGGAAGAGTGACACTCAAATAGGAAATTGAAATATGTAAATTTGAAAAAGTTCGCGAGTTGCATCGTAGCGAAGGGTGAGCAGGGCTGTTAACCGAATACGCAGGATCGATTGAGATTCTTTGAGTGAATTGCCTATAGTACATTACCCATGCATAGGCTTTGAATAAATGCCCTTTTTAGAATTTCATATATCGAAAGAATGTGCTAAATATGTGAATAAACTCGTCTGTCTTTAGCCAGAATAAAACTACTTCGATTCCTTTGCAACAACGTGACGTCATGTCGGGCGCGCTGAAACGACGTGACGTCATGTCATGTTCATCCAATGCAATAATAACGTTTTCGTGAATATAAATAATCTACTCGCGTTCAAACGCTCTGCGTCATCATTTTTTATTTCTAAGGCCATCGCCTGTGAATTAGGAACATTTCATTCAACGTGTTTGAAATATTTGCAGAGTTTATTTTCTTTACTTATTATTATCCCGCATCCAACCTAGATATTCGCGTGCTCTGTTCTCTTGAGAATCTCTGTGGGTAATGAGCAATTTTGGAAGGCTTCACCCCTTTGGGCGAGCTCGCTTCGCTCGCAGCCAATCAGTCGTGACGTCACTGCTCTCGGGCAATAAGTCGTCTCTGTTACCATGACGTCATCCCAATCTCGCTTCGCTCGCAGCCAATCAGTCGTCTCCGTTGCCGTGACGTCACCTCTCTCGACCAATCAGTCGTTAGTGCTGAGCAATTTTGTGAAAGGGGTTTTACACAATCAAACGTGTTCGCCAACTCAAACCTCCAACACAGAACGTTTGAAGAGTTATTACACGTTCAGACCAAACAGACAGACAACCTCAGTCGGTGCCAAGAGGAGAAGGAGACAACATGTCCCTTACTCAAAACGAGGTGATGGCAATTGGGATAGTGATTCCCTTCAACGAAAAGTAAAAGACGCGTTCAAAGGGGACAAAGGACTGGTAACTGAAAAGGGACCACATTTCTCATACCCATTTAATGAAGGTGCTGAAATTACACCCAGATGATTAGCGCAATTATATGCGCATGGACGAATCAACATATTTAGAACTTTTGAATTTGGTCACTCCACTCATTAACTGTAAAGACACCGTTATGAGAAAGTCCATTAGTCCTCATGAGCGGCTGAGCGCAACATGGCGTTTTTTAGCAACGGACAAATCTCTGCAAAGACTTGAGATTTTCAGCTCTCATCGCAACTAGCACCTTTTCTAGGTTTGCACCAGAAGCTTGTCATACCTTCTAAAAGAACTACGAAGACAGTTGATTTTTTTTTTTCATCACATTATCCCGCGTGCACTGAGGGTCAAGCTCTTTTAGCTTCCCATGCAATTCATCTATACCTTTATTTCTTAAATTCCTATTAGATTATTCTTTCGATTTCACCTTCCACAATCTATATGCTTTCCATATATGTCAATGAAATCTACCATAATTTCCCTTTCCTTGTCCTTACCGGCACACGTATCATTCATTTTGGAAATAATCGACAAGTCTGTCACTGAAGGAGCTGCTATAGATGTTACCTCCGCGAGATTTGAGTATATATGACGGTTGGAGACTGATGCGTGTTCAGACGTCCATGCATGGACATGAACGAGCAAACTCCGCCCACTAAAGTCAGGCCTGATCAGACTATCCGTCCAACACGTTGGTCCAACATGTTTACCCCTTTCACATGTTCAAACATACTCTAAAACATCGTGTTGTCAAACGTGTTGGCCAACATGTTTGACCGTGTAAAACCCCCTTAAGACTTCGGACAGACAGGCAGCTCTCTTATTTTGGTAAGAGATTGTGCACGCAGTGGCTGATAGAGATGCTACGCCCGTGTAGGCGAAATCTGTACCATAATGTTCACTATTATATCTGTTACTTGTGGAAATTAAAGATGGTACATATTTTAGTTAAATTTATATATATCAACTTCATTGGTGTGAAATAAACAACCTTAAATCTAATTGGGGGATTCAGGTGTCCATATTTTCAAAATAGAGATAATTTAGTGGTCGGTTATCAAACCTATATTCTGTTGTATTAGGTATAGTTTTGTAAGCTGATTTGAAAAAAAAAAAGATATATATATATATATATATATATATATATATATATATATATATATATTGTGTATCACGTCATGCCTAATGAATATTGTGTCTGAATGTTGGTTGTGTCTTATGTGATCTCCGTTGATATTGCTTTTTGTTTTAATTGTAGATTTGTGAATATATTGCAGTTGGAATGTCGAGACGATGCAGGACTTAACTTATATATGTATTTGGCTCGTTCACCCCCTTGTCTCTGCAGGGGACCATCATTAACGAAATTAAGATAATCGAATGTATTTCGACTGTTTTCTTGCCTCCAACCTGAGGACGTTATATTTCTGCATTAAGATAACACCAGACAAATCACATCACTCTAAGTTATATCACGCAATTAACTAAATGCAGTACTGGATGAAAACAACTGCCGTATGAAAATAATAATAATACGCGATGCACCAACATGGATTATGAATTCGAAATCTGCATCTGAAACATGTTCATAAAGAGCACTATTCGTTTCTGATGAGAAAAAAGGTGATATGGATGTTAGTGATTGTGGGCGGTCCTGGTTATAATAAAAGGCGATGGGTAATCAGTTCAAAGTTTAATTAGGGTGGAAGTCTACTTTGGCTTCACCCCAAAACAAAGCAAACACAGCAACTAAATGTAGTAACACATTTGTAAATCACAACTAACACCACAGTCGGACAAAAGAAAGAGTTGAGTAAGCTAAACTATATATTTTGATTGCTAACTGCAATACTCTTCAGTAGTGAAGAGGATCGCAGTTAGCAATCGAAGTATATAGTTCCGCATACTCAACTCTTTCTTTCGTCCGACTGTGGTGTTAGTTGTGACAACAACTAATTGATGACATCAATCAATCAAATCAGCCGTCCCGAGTCCACTGCCGAACAAAGGCTTCCTTCATAGCATTCCATGATACAGACGACGGCGCCAACCTCTGCCACGTCACCCCTGCGAACTTCTCAATCTCGTCTCTCCACCTGTCTGGTCTCCCTCTTCCACGCTTCCCATCTCGCGGCGTCCACTCAGTAACACACTTGCTCCATCGCTCATCAGTCGTTCGCTCTAACTTACCTGCCCAATTCCATTTCCTCTCTTTCACCGCCTCCACAATATCTTTCACTCTATTCTGCTCTCTCACCCAACTTGCTCTCTTTCGGTCTCTCAGCGTTATTCCCATCATTGATCTCTTCATTCTCCTCTGTGCGATCCTTAGCTTTGTTTCCATCGCCTTCGTCAGTTTCCAAGTTTCACACCCGTAGATTATTGTTGGTAGAATGCGCTGATTGTAAACTTTATGTTTCAAACACATAAAGGTAAAGAGCCTCTCAGGATTTTATTATACTTACCAAACACTTTCCAACCAATTGCAATACGTCTTTTTATTTCATTATCATGATCTTTTGTCATTTCACCATTTGCCCTAAATAATTATACATTTCAAGACTCTCACAATCGATTATAATCCCTATATTTTGAACTTTCGTGTTGAACATTACTTTGTTTTTACTCTTATTTTTAAACCTACTTTGAGACTTTCCTTGTTTAGATCCCTCCGCATATCTTGCAAGTCTTCTGCCCTTTCTGAAATAAGAATAATGTCATCCGCAAATCTTAGGTGGTTCAAATATTCGCCATTAATCTTCAACTCTTTTTTTTTTTTTTTTTCCCAACTCAACCTTTTGAAAATCTCTTCCAAGCAAGCTGTAAATAATTTGGGTGAAATTGTATCGCCTTGGCGTACTCCTTTCTCGAATTTTTATCTTTTCTGTATCTTTATGTAGTCGAATTATAACGGTACATTTCGCATAAATCTTTTCTAAAACTTACGATCTGTTCGTTTGTACCCTGATTGCGTATTGCTATTTGTTCTACCGAGTCAAAGGCCTTCTCGTAATCTACAAAAGCTAATAACAGAGGTATAGTGTATTCTGTCGTTTTCTCGATTAGTTGGTTTATCGTCTGCAAATGGTCTAGAGTCGAGTATCCGCTCCTAAATCCTGCCTGTTCTCTCGGATGGTTTCCATCTAAAACTTGACTTAGTCTATTTGTAAAGATCTTGGAGAATACTTTATATACACTTGATAGCAAGCTAATCGGTCGATAGTTACTAAGGTCCTTCTGGTCTCCTTTTTTATGAAGCAAAATCACTATAGGATTCCACCACGATTCAGGAACGCTTTCCTGACGTAAGCACTGGGTGTACAACTGAGTTATTAACTTAATATGAACTTCTTTCCCTGCGTCTTTCAACAGATCTATCGATATACCATCTTCCCCAGGTGCTCTTCCTCGTTTCATATTTTTAGAGCAAATTCTACTTCTTCCTTTGTAATCTCTGGTACACTACTAACGTCTACACATGAATTTACTGACTCAACTACTGTCTTCGACGAGTAAAGCTCTTGGTAAAATAATTCTACTCTTTTTACCATTCTGTCTCTGCAGTTAATGATTTCTCCATTTTTTATCTTTCAAACATATCATTTGCTCTCTTCCTAAAGCATGTCTGCGCTCGGTCACTTTAATACTTTTACCTTTTCGAATATTTTCCTCTATTTCATCCATGTTTTTCTTTATTTTCTTTGATCTCTGCCTTTTGTTGATAAGCTTGTTTAGTTCTACTCTACAAAATAAAGCCTTCGCAGTACCGAATCTAATCCTAACAGGGACTCCTGAATACTGCACAGTGAAAACAAGAGAACAAATGGCATTGTCTAATGAAATACCAATATATCACATGCTTCCCTCATAGAAGGGAAACTATCCTAGGGTTTTACAACTCTGCCAGATCTCAATTTTACTGGTTCTGGCAAAGAAGTGTTTACAGAATTTGAATTCCCAGAGGGTGAAGATTCAGCCCAAACCTCTGAATTATACATGTGACTATCAGACTAATGTTTTATTCCAACCTCTGAATCAGCCACAGAATTTTCATCAGGAATACTTGAACCCTGAGATTCGTTACATCTTTGATTAGTTTTAAATACAATACACTCTTCTAAATAAGATATAGATTTTGGCATTAATTGACCAGCATGCCTTTCCCAAATTACATTACCAAAAGTTTTCAATTGTACCCTTGAGAACCGTTTCCTTTCATCTTTAGATCTAGTAGTGCCCTTACACTAAATCTTCTATTTCCTACATTTCTCAGTTTCAGTTGTTTTAAATACGCCGAGTCTCTTTTCTACGAGACTTTGTTCTGATTCTTTGTTTCTTTTACCTGAGTCTCCTTTCTATGAGATTTTCGGTAGAATATATCTTTCACACTGTTGTCCTGCGCCTCTTTCCCATGAGACTTGTGTCTATTTCTCATGCAAAAGTCGCTTTGCTCTGTAGTCTACTTCTAGAGTTGTCTAGCGTAGCTTGGAGAGGGAAATAATTGCATACAAAACACATATATGTGTACATCAAATACAAGAAACATGTGAGTTACAGGAAATGCATGACATCCATGAAATACATGAAATTCTCAACTAGAACAAAATGAAACTCTACACCTGATAGACATAGTTTACATCTGTCAATAGCATACACTGCATTACATAGCATAATCATAAAATCATTAAATTTGTCAAATGAATTACATACCTAAAGTGAAAAATGGACAATATTTCCATATCAAAAGTTATTAATGTATTACTATCTTAGAGGAATTTGTTTGTCACTGAACATGGAGGCCTCCCTGATATTGTGATGAAATAGATTTACGTTATTTTGTTTTTACGGGTTTCATTTCTCCTGAGATCATGTACACTGCTGGTGGCAGCAGTCTACATGATGGCTACATAATGGGTACACATTTCCTTCAAGGATTATATCTTATTGCTCTAGAATACATTTTCATATGCCACCCTAATTTTATTTCATAGATTAAGGAATCCCCCCTCAAAAATTGAATAAACAATAATAATAATGATGATGATGATAATAATAATAATAATAATAATAATAATAATAATAATAATAATAATAATAATAATAATAATAATAATAATAATAATAATAATAATAATAATATGATTATAGTAGACGCAACGAGAAGTGACAGATAAGGCGGGGTTAGTGAATTTCCCGGTGTTGCCACATCTCCACAGATAACACGGCCCGCACGGCTCGTCCACCCTCTCTCTCTCTCTCTCTCTATATATATATATATATATATATATATATATATATATACATATATATATATACATATATATATAATGTATTTATCCATGGCGAGAACGTGCGCGTGGATACAATGCTTTTTGAATGCAGTGTGAGGGCGTGGCCAGAGAAGAGATGGAGTGGCAACGTCGCTCTCTCCTGCTCATATGCCATGTCTACGACTCGAGGAAACGAAACCTTTGTATAGAAAACATTGATTTGATTTTTACCTCAGTGGTGGTGTGTGACAAAAATATAATATGATTATATGTGGCAACATTATAAAATTATAAAATAAAATTATAAAATAATTATATGTGGCACCACGGGGACTCCCCGTGCTCCGCCCTAACGGCCACTTTTCGATGCAGCGAGTATAGTAATAACAACAACAACAATAATGGTAGTAACAATAATAATAACAATAATAAAAACAATAATAGTAATAGTAATAATAATATTAATAGTAATGATAATAGTAATAGTGATAATAATAGTAATAATAATAATGATAATAATAATAATAATAATAATAATAATAATAATAATAATAATAATAATAATAATAATAATAATAATAATAATAATAATAATAATAATAATAATAATAATAACAACAATAATGATAAAATATCTCTCCATTCAACTTGTTCAGAAACCTTTGTTGTCATCAGTCATGAGAGCTACAAGAGAAGCTCCTAATTTTTGTCCGTATCTCCTCATGGCAGCAGGCAGTGAAATATCTCATTTTGAACAACCTTAGAAACATCTTGGAAGATCGTATTGGTTTCTAAGTGATTCTTCAAATCCGGATCTAATTTAGATGCAAATTTCATTAATCCTCAAAATGCTCCTGGATCTACAAAATCGTATTTTTCATCATGCCCATGTAAGGAAATTTAAAAGTTTCTACAAAAGAAAATAGTCTATAATTTTGAATAAAAGTTCACGGTTCTTTTTAACTTTTATTCTATGCTCATTAACTGAAAGTGTATGCCTCACGAATTTTCTCTTTGATATTTAAATTTCCTAAAAGTTGCAGTAAAACCACATTTTCAACGTGCTTCTTTGACTTAACATGATTTTAATTTTTTCCCTTTCATTTTGTTTATATTTGTAACACCACCTTCTGTCCACGTTACCGTACCTCCAAACACCAAAGACGGGAAACAAAACAATGCATTATTTACTTCAAAGCCGCAAAGCCAGCTTTTCCGTTGGTAACATTCAGAATTAAGTTTATGAATACACTTCTTTTTGTTGGTTATTACTGGCTCAGATATTTCAATATCAAGTGTTGAATGGCCTGTTTTATTAACTGTTAGTTTGTCATGGAGAGAATAATGTGAAAACGCTGTTGAAGTTCACTTGCAGTCACCGATCTTATTTCTTGTGATGTAAAGAGGCAATTATTAAATTATTTAAAATTTCTGTAGAATAATACAACTGAAAAATAGAATAGCTGGAAGCATGGTAATCATCTAATTCCACACTTTTTCACATTCAAGAATATGGTACAAAACACACGCCGAGTCAGAAACATTCTTACATTTGCACAACAGTGCGCTCTCTACCTCATCTTGGACGTATGTGTCGCTGGAACTGTAAAGTGCACAGTTCCATTATATATATATATATATAATATATATATATATATATATATATATATATATATATATATATATATTATATATATATATATATATATATATATATATATATATATTATATTTATATAAACAAGGGATGCTGCAGTTCCAGTGCCTAGACACTTTTGTTTTATATTTGTAACACCACCTTCTGTCCACGTTACCGTACCTCCAAACACCAAAGACGGGAAACAAAACAATGCATTATTTACTTCAAAGCGTGAAAACAAGGGATGCTGCAGTTCCACAGTGCCTAGACACGAGCCGTCACGACTCCGTCAGATACTGGAAAAGCTACAATCTAGTAATTAACGAGGAAATTATGATATATATATATATATATATATATATATATATATATATATATATATGTATATATAAACTTGATCATTATATCTGTCAAGAAATAAGCAAAGTCATATCAGGTAAAATGTAACCCTGCGACTGTGACCTAATGTCGCCCTACCATAATTAGTGGACGCATTGACCCTTGCGACCGTGACCTAATGTCGCCCCACCATCATTAGTGTATTGACATTGACCTTCCGCCTTCCATGGGGATAATTGTCCACTACACTTTTTCAAACTGTCCTTGTTCCTTTTTCCATGTATGTATAATCTATGCATATCTATTACTATGTACTTTTTGCAATGAAGATGTAATATACGAAAGCCCTCTGCTTCGTTAATATATTTTTTCCAAGGGGTCTACTTTGCATATATTTATATATATATACATATATATATATATATATATATATATATATATTATATGTATATATATATATATATATATATATATATATATATATATATATATCATCTATTTATTTATCTATTTCAATCGCCAGACCATGTCTCAACAAAACAAGGCATCAAGATAGCATATTTGAAGACATCGACAGAGACCACCAACCCAAGTAATAATGTAAGAACAGTCACAAGGAGATCAAGCTGTATGCCGCCAACATTTCATGCCAAGACCCATGCCCTACGCCTGAAAGAAGTGTCTCGCCAATTGGCTACCCTGCACAGAAATATGGTCCGTTACAATGGTAGGTAGATTTTTACTTTGAAACATGGTACTCGTGTAATTTGGTTGGTACAGTTGGTAAGTATTGCCCCCAAATCAACCCAACCCAACTCAACTCTACCAACAAGGGCCTCTAATTGTCCGGGATAGTTTTTTCGTTAAACACGTCAAAGTCGTGAGAAGAGTATAGGTTAAGAACATATGGCAAGGAATGAGAGTGAGTTGATAAACAGATATAAAGAACTTATAGATCTGTTGTAACTAAACAGTTAATGTTGTGAATAATATTGCTGTTGTTATCATCATCATCATCATCATTATTATTATCAGTGTTATTATTACTATAATTTTTTTATTATTATTATTGCACCGTCTGGTGTATTGGCTGCATATTACTGTGGGGTTAAAAGCTGCTCAGTTGCATGTAGCTAATACTCTAGGGTCAATATGGGGCGCCCCTGCGGACCAAAGCCACACGTCATTTTTGTCTGTGATAGAGGAAACTTTTCACAGACAAATTACGCTACATTACAATGATTCGACTTTCCCTGCGTTATGCTGTCCACCCACTCTTCATACTGTCCTGTACCACTTTTCTGAATGTTCGTTTCCTGTTTCGTCGAACTCTGTGGTAGGGGAGAAAGAATACTGCAGCAAAAACGGGACGGGGATATGACTAGGCGTCTTAATCTCTGTAGCCCCAAAAAGGACATTCGACATTCCTTAAAAAATAATAATAAATAAATAAATGAATAAATAAAAAATAAAAAATAAGAGGTTCTGGGAGGAGCTTTCCAAACAGTAGCCTAAGGTTTGGGTCTTTTAATGTGTGAGGATGTGGTTTAGACGGGTGTAAAAGGGTAGAGATAGGCAGTATGTTTGTGAGAAGAAAGATATGTTGCCATTGAGTGAAACTAAGTTGAAAGGGAGGGGCAGGGGCGAGTTTTAGTTTGGAAGTGTAGTTGGGAGGATTTCAGGAGTGAAGAGAGGACGAGGGAGAGAAAGGGTGGCTATACTACTAAATGAAGAGATAGGTGTGTGGTGGAGTGGAAGGAGGTTTCTTCAAGGTTAATGTGGATTAAGGTGAAATTGGGGAGATGTGAGTTTTTGTAAATGCATATAGGCCTGGTAGTAAGAAGAGTGTAGGGGAAAGGGAGGCTTTTTTGATAGATTTAAATGAGTGCATAGAGGGTTTAGGAAGAAATGTCAATATAGTGGTATTGGGAGATCTCAATGCTAGGATAGGAGATGAACCAATAGACGGAGTGGTTGGGAAATATGGATTTCCAGGAAAAATCGTAGTGGAGAGATGATGGTGGAGGTGTGTCTAGAGAGTTGATGATAGTAGATATAGTATTTAGGAAGAAAGTAAAGCATAAGTACACATAGGAGAGAGTGATGGATGGAAGGGTGATAGATGGGGCTTTAAAAGACTATATAGTAGTAACCAGGAGAAGGGTAAGAAGAGTTTTGGATGTACATGTTCTAAGGAGAGAGAGTAGGAGAATATCAGATAATTTATTTGGTGGAAGGTAATTTGAGAGTGGAGGATAGATGGAGAAATAAGAAAATGACAAAAGGTAGGGAGGTGCTTAGAGTAAACTGCTTAAATGAGAAAGAAAAGGAGGAGTGCAGTGAGAGGTTGAGAGAAGCGTGGGAGGGAGTGAAGGATAGAGTAGAGATAGGAGTGGAGGAAGAATGGGGATGTTTCAAGGAGGGAGTCACAAGGTGTGCAAAGATGATGTATGGAATAAGGAGGACGGGAGGGGAAAAAAGGAAGATTAGTGAGTGGTGGGATGATGAAGCAAAGAAGGTTGTGGAAGAGAAGAAACGAGCATTCACAGATTAGTTACAAAATAGGACGAGAGAATCGTATGAGAGGTACGAGAGAGAGAGAGAGAGAGAGAGAGAGAGAGAGAGAGAGAGAGAGAGAGAGAGAGAGAGAGAGAGAGAGAGAGAGAGAGAGAGAAGAGAAGTGAAGCATAAGATAAAGGAAACAAAAAGGATAGCAGATGGGATATGGGGTAAGAGTATGACAGAAATTTTTGAAAGTATTAAAAAGATCTTTTGGAAAAAATTAAGAGAGGAAGAGGGAGTAAATCAAGTAGAGAAGAAAAGGTAAAAGGTGCAGATGGAGAGATGATAATGGAAGAGACGTCAGTAAGAGGGAGATGTGCAGAGTATTTTAGGGAGTTGTTAAATGTGAAGGAGGATAGGGAGGCAAAGGTAGTTGCGGTGAGAAGTGCTAAGAAAATGACCGTGATAAATGAGGAAAATGGAGGAAAAATAAGAAGAAAAAAAAAGTGAAAGTAGTTATCAAAGTGATGAGAGTAGGTAAGACACCTGGGTTAGGTGGGTGTCTTGCGAAGTGTCTAAAAAAAAGGGAGGTACAGTGATGGTGGACTAGTTGGTGAGGTTATTTATTATTTGTTTAAAAGAGAGTAGAGTACTGGAGGACTGGAGGAGTGCTTTTATAGTTCCGATTTACAAGGAAAATGGGGACAAGTGTGAGTGTAGTAGTTTCAGAGGGATCAGTTTGTTGAATGTAGTTGGGAAGGGTTATGGGAAGGTTTTGATTGAGAGGATTAAGAGAGAAACAGAGGGAGTAATTGGTGATGAACTGTGTGGGTTAAGGACAGGTAGGAGTTGCGTGGATTAGATTTTTGTGGTAAGGCAGATATGTGAGAAAGCTTTAGGAAAAAATAAGGGTATTTTTTGGGCCTTTGTGGATTTGGGGAAGGCTTATGACAGAGTGGACAGGAAGGTGATGTGGGAGATATTATAGGTATATGGGATAGGAGAAAGCTGTTAAGGGCAGTCAAGAGTTTTTACAAGAGTAGTAGAGCCTGTGTTAGAATTAGAAATGGAGAGAGTGAGTGGTTTGAGGTAAAGGTGGGACTTCACCAGGGATATGTCATGTCACCATGGCTGTTCAATTTATACATGGATGGGGTGGTGCGAGAGGTAAATGCAAGGGTAATGGGTCGGGGATTAGAGATGGTTAAAGGAAATGGAGATAAGTGATAGATAAGCCAGATGTTGTTTGTTGACCAGACTGCACTTGTAGCAGGATCAAAGGAGGGATTAAGGAAGTTAGTGGCAGAGTTTGGGAGAGTATGCGAAAGAAGGAAGCTGAAGATAAATGTGGGTAAGAGTGAGGTGATGAGCTGTACAAGGGGGAGGGATGACAGCAAATTGGAAGTGAGTATAAGGGAGAGGGAATGGAGGAAGTGGATAGAATTAGATACTTGGGTGCGAATGTAGCGGGAAAGGAAGGAATGGAGGTGGAAGTATAATGTAGGTTGAGAGAAGCAAGTAAATGGCTTGGGGAATGAAAAAATGTAATGAGAAATAGACATTTGGGAATGGATGCTAAGAGGAGATTGTATGAAGGGGTGATCATACCGACAGCACTGTATGGGGCAGAAACATGGAACATAAGAACAAGGATGAGATGGATGGATTGGGTAAAAGGGGCATTGGGAAAGAGGGGAATGTCTGTTGAGGAAGGAAGGGAGAAGACAGAAGATAGAGGTGAGTGGAGAATAGTTGTGTGTGGATGATGCTGTGATGCATGGAAGGGAGTGGGTGGGGGATGGGGGTGAGGGAGTATGTGTGAATGATATTTTAACTCCGCCCAAAGGGATTTCTCCCCGCCATTTTTTTTTTTTTTTTCCTGCGAGAAGAGACGGAAGAGGGGGGTCGCCGATTAAATGAAACAGCCTTGCTGTGGATGGGCTGTATCGTACTGCATTGCTTCTGACCCAGAGCAGTGGGTTAGATGCAGGGATGACCCGTCATCCAGGAGGAGCCAAGAAAAGAGGGAGTGAAGGGTGGAGAACATAAATAATTCATAGTGATGGAATGAAAGGATACAGACACACTGAATAAGATATTAATCTGGTGATAAACAAAACAAGAAGATAAGTGTTTTGGTATGGAAGAGGGTCGTTGAGATTGTTTAAATATCGACAACAAATACAACCCACTCAAGCATACGCACACAAATAATATACAAATCTACTCAAGGGTGAATCTCATCCAGGGTATTTTGAGTTCACTATGAAAAAATGTAGTGATTCATGTGAAAACAAAATTTGGAACATAGTGTAGGTCTGACTCAGTCCTCTACAACCAGATAAGCAAGCTTTAAGTGACTTGTAGGCCACTGCAACAATTGCAGTCTTCCCTATTCATGGGAGATGCTGATCTTCACTCCGCGGTGTCTCGCTATGACTGAGCTTTGCCTTGAGGCAGGATTGAATAGTATGTGGTTGACACCAGGCGGCATGTCCGTCCGGCTGTATAGGCGGCCGTACATCTTGAGTTTGTATGGGGCCCTTTACAACAACCCTAGGGCACCTGCGAGAGAGTTACAATGCCTATATCGCGTCATTTGTCCTTAGCGTGTATCTTCCCCTGACTCCCCGCTTTGATTTTTTTGCAATTTTGACGTAGAAAATAAGATACATTTCTAGCGTCTGTAATAGGATAAACATTATAAGTACTATGGAGTAGGACTTGTTCTTACGATTTGTAATTGCTAACTCATTGACCTGCCGTATTTATGTTTCCCGGCATAATTTCCCGGCCAGCCATAGCACGGATACTGAGTATTTACTTCCTTTCCTTACGCCTGCCGCTGGTTCCTGACGGACTCGTCTGTGGAACTCAGACGGGACCCAGCACATCGTGCCGCTTCTGGTCACAATCAGTCAGAGCTGGTAGAAGGATACGTTGACATCTGCTGGTTACTGTATACAGCGGTGGAGGGAACAGCGAAGATGACAGGAAATCTATAGAATGTGGCCTTGGTGCGATGAAGCATATTAGGTGTTCATGTTTGTCGTGAAGTTTTTCGAGGTGTTTGATGTGCAGTGTGTATTTGCATTGGTTTAATGGACAAATGTTGGCCACGTGGTGTAGTGATTCAAAGGTTCTGAACTCGTACCAGTTCGTGTCCGTGATGAATCGGAGAGCGACGTTCTTATGGCACCAATGGGAATAATTGTTTGAAGCAAATGCCATCTGGCTCGACGTTCGGCAATGGACCCAGCCGAGAAACGTCTGAGCTTTCCCAGCGTAGCTTTAGCTTTAGCTGTCTGGATGCAGAAGTGTGGTCTCCAGGTCAGACCACGATCCAGTTTATTTCCCAACACGGTGGCCTGACCTTTTGCTGGAATTTGTAGGCTGCTTATTATGAGAGAGGTTTCGGTGATTGTTTTGTTGTTCATATCAATGCACCACTGTTGCTCCCATGCATGTTCCCTGTCGAGTGTGTCTTGCATGATGTGTATTTCTCCCTGTAGTGCATTGTGTTTGCTGAGGTGATTGGTGTCGTCCGCATATGAGAGAGTTAGGGCCTAGTTATGAGGGTAGTGTGGCTGTGGGATGTAATTGGTGCACAGGTTGTTGAGAACTTGGGCAAGGACCGAACCCTGCGGCACTCCTGCGCTAGGTACAAAGGGTTAGGATAGAGAGCCCTGCCATTTTATTCAAACTGACCTGTGGTCCAGATAGTTGCAGAGAAACGGCGTGAATGGCAGGACAAAGTCGAAGAAGTGGTACATTTTGTACTTAAAAATCTTCGTGCCAGACAGTGTCAAATGCCTTCTCCACGTCTTTACATACCATGGTTACCTTTCCAGGACGATCGTCCAGTGGTTTCTGGGCCCATTTGGCAATCAAGGGAACGACATCCTCTGTGCTCCGCTTCGGCCTGAAGCCGAACTGGCAGTCCCGCAGAAGAGACCTCTCCTCTAGGTAATTGACCAGGCGCTGGCAAAGGGCGTGCTTAAACACCTTCCCAAAATACTCCAGAAGGAAAATCGTCCTGTATGAGAATGGGGAGAAGATGGGTTTGTTGTATTTTGGGATTAAGACCATGTGCGAGGTTTTAGAGAGGACAGGGAAGTACCCAGAGGCGAGAGAACAGGTGTATGATGTTGCCATATGTATGATCGTGTTGTCTCGCATTTCTTTAAGTATTTGTGCATCAATGCCTGAAGGGCCAGGGGATTTGACTTTGAGCTCGGAGACTACCGCATTTATTTCTCTCTGATCAATGGGGCTACCAGTGGGTCGCCTCCGTCTAACTTAGCGAGATCTATAGTCTCACCAAGTGTAAAGTTCTGAAACAGTTTTGGCTCTCGCTCTGTATGGAGCTTGAAGACATCGCTCCATGCTGATGCCAGAAGATGAGCTTGGTGTTGGGGAGTGTGTGCTGTATGATTTAAGCAGTTAATTACCTGAGGTGTAGGCCGAGAGTTCTCTTCCAGCATGTGTTTGATGTCCCTCCAAAATTTTGAAGGGAACTTCTCGCACGAGGCGGAGAGTGAAGTCATTAGATGCCCCGCCTCTTGGCACGAGTCCAGGAAGAGTGACTCCAGCAAACTTTTCTGCAACCTGTGTTCGTCTTTTGCGATTGCCTCACACGTGTCTGGGCTCGAGGAAAGGAGGGTCAAAGCGTGTCTGCAGTGTAATCCTCAGTCTGTGTGCGCATATAAGGTATGGACGTCGCCATCTTGCGGTAGGTCGTTCAACGGCCCATGAACATAAGGAAGTCAGGTCCCAGGAACTTCAGCTTATGAGGTACATTAATAGAGTCTTGCTTGTGACTCGCTGGGCTACTGCACGCACCGGGTTTCCAGTCCGGGTGGTCGCAGTTGAAATAGCCTATGAAGTGGTCAGTTTGTAGGATATCATGCTGGCAATGTCTGCAAATGAAAGAAGAGAGACCCAGGGAGGGAGGTAAAAGGTACAGAGGAGGACGGGACAGCGGGCAATACCGATCTAAATCGTGAGCATCTGCTCATACTGAAAATGATAAAAAATCATGGCCTGGAGGGACTTCCTGGCCATAATACAGACGCTCGAGCGGGAAGCAAGACCCCGATACCATATGTTGAAACCTTGGAGTTTGGGAATGTTGGGTACTGGGTTGTCCATCGACGTCAAACAGATGACGTCGGGGCCGTGTTTTGCAATCTCGAGAAAGGTGCAGATCTTTTATGGATTCCAGCTTCGGACGTTCCGCTGAAACACACTTAAAGCTAATCTATCCATGATTTAACCAACTTTAGATCCAGTGAGTCTTACTTGGGTAAAGAATATTTAGTTAGACTGAGGGTCGGGGAGGGTTGGCTCTGGGCGGTCAGAGGAGGAGATAAAAGGGATTACACTTCGTAGTATCTCTTTGGTGAGTCATGAGATTCAACACCGGCCTGCCGGTTGAGCTGGCTCCTGGCACCGGTACCCAACGGGGAGGCCGCCGGAGGGCTTAGCTGACTCTTACGAGGAAGAGCGAGAGCTGGGAAGGACGGGTTGCGAGCCGGAGCTGCGGTAGGATATGCACTCCTAATTGCACACTCTGGTTTTTGGGCGGGAAGGTCTTGAACCTTGCTTAGCCTCCCTTGTGACCGGAGGGACGGAGGATGTGGGGGTGGATAAGGGAATTTTCGGGAGGGCCGGGGGTGGGTGCGGGTAGGACGGGTGGTTGGCTCCGATGGAAACAGAGTCAAGGACTGATGAAGGGATAGGGAAGTCTGGCAACCTAGGTGCTTTAGGGCTGACGACAGCACACCTTGCACCTGGTGTTTGTCCCTGGACATGAGCAATGAGAGTAGACAATACTTAGGGCAAGCACGTGTGACTTAGCGAGCCGGTCACATTCCTTGTTTCCGGCTGGACAGTGGACTGCTGCAGGGGCAGACTCCCTTCCCAGGGTCTCGCTGATTACCAAAACAACCAGGTCGCTGGTCCGAGAGAGAAAGGGATCGTCCCTCCTGGACCTTTTCGCCCTCTTGTCCTTGAGCTGGGGACCGGCAGGAACAGAAGCCGGGTCTTCTTAGGTCTCCGAGGCAAAAGACCTAGCTCTCCTCTTACCACCAGAGGGGTGGGGGTGGATGAGGGAATGGGGGCAGGGGTGGGAATGGGAGTAGAACTGGTGGTGGGAGTTAAGAGTGTGGGTGGGGAGAAGGGGGTCTTTCCGTCCACTGAGGATTTTCGAAGACTCGTGCACACTCTTTGCAGAGAGGGACTTGCTGCTAGGCTCAACGCCGCCAGCGGAATGG
Source organism: Oratosquilla oratoria (assembly GCF_046742065.1). Lineage (NCBI taxonomy): Eukaryota > Metazoa > Arthropoda > Malacostraca > Stomatopoda > Squillidae > Oratosquilla > Oratosquilla oratoria. Next base: position 71,919,178 of record NC_134782.1, on the reverse strand, counting down.
GCTACCTTTCTTCCATCTTCATAAACCCCACCATATTTCTCAAAGACTTCATCTCAAATGCATTTAAATGACCTTTTTCTGGTTCATTTACACTCCAAGTCTCTGCCCCATACAGTGTTGTAGGCACGACCACCCATTCATATCGTCTTGTCTTTGCGTCCATCTCCAGATACCTATTTCTCATGAAAATTTTCATCTCGCCAAGACATAACTTGCTTCTTCCACTTTACAGATTATCTTCATCCCCATTCCTCCATTCCCTGCTACATATGTCCATAAATATTTTAAACTATCTACCTCCTCTAGCCTCTTTCATTTAATACATATCTCCAACCCATTGCCACCTTCACCCTTTGTACATCTTATCACCTTAAATTTAGTCACATTTACTTTCAACTTCCTCCTTTTTAATACCTTCCTAAACCCCATCACTAACTGCCTTAGACTCCTCTGACCTAGCTGCATACGTAATGTCACTTCCCTTTACTTTCACTAAGAACCTCCAATTCCCTGGTCATCATCCTTATATATATACCCCGTACCACCCTATCTATGTACACAGTGAACAATCATGGTGAATTTGTATAGCCCTGACACAACCCCATCTTCCCCTCAAATGACTTAATTTTATCATTTCCAACCCTAACACATGCTCTGCTACTCATATAGCCTTTGAATGCTCCTAACAGCTTTTCTCCAATCCCATATATCTGCAATACTTCCTACAATGTTTTTCAGTTGAACATGGCATAAACCTTCTCCAGAACTATAAAAGCATCCAAAAATCTTTAACCTTTGCCAAAAACTTCCCATAGATCTGTCTTACTGCAGTACAAAAATTTGATCCACACATAACTATTTTTCCTAATCCCGCACTGTTCCTCCCTAGTGACTCCCTCTGTTATCCCCACTTCGGTACGATGACAACTACGTAGGCGTCATGAGGCACGAGTGTGTACATGAGGATGCCGACGTCGGTGTCTTCATTATACATACATTTTTGTATTTGTACTTGAGTTACCCCCGGATTCTGTGAACTAGTTTGATCACGTTTTATGTGTTTACTATTACTCAGAGTAAAAGAGAACGAGTAATACAGCAGTGACTTTATATTTTATAATACGAGTAGTGTGATGCATCGTTCATATGGCAGCCGATGCTGCGCACGAGAATCTGACTCGTACTGAAGTGGTCCTTTCGATTAACATCCTCTCATAGTCCTTTCCAACTACACTCAACAAACTGGTCCCTTTTAAAAATATTATAATTATATTTTCCCTTTCTCCTTTCTAAAATGAAACTATATATGCACTATTCCAGTCCTCCGGCACACCCCCCTCCCTTAAACACACATTAAACAACCTCACCATCCAATCCACTATAACAGTTCCTCCCTTTGCCAGATACTCCATATGATATCCACCTAACCTAGGCACCTTATCAGCTTTCATTACTTCCAATGTATTTCATATTTGTCTATAGCTGTCATTTCTTGTCCCATCACAGTGATTTCCTTAGTACATCCACTGCCACAATCAGTCAACCCCTATCCTTGTCCCCATTCAGCAATTTTCTGATATACTTTATACATATTCCCCTTACTATCTTTACTTTCATTAAAATCTGTCCATCTGCACCCTCTACCTAACTCACTACCTTCAATCTGTTCTCTTCCTTCCAGAACATTTTTTATTATTATAATTTTTCTTAATTCTCTGTTAAACTCCTATTCAATTGTACATATGCCTCTCACTTTCAATAAAATAAATACTCAATATTCATTCTCTAACTTCATAAAAGAGACAGATCGTAATACCAGCAAGACTGCCAACCAGCTGAAACACCGTGTAATGAAAGCAATGCAGATCAGAGTGTGCCTTATCTATATCTGACATTCATAGATCAGTTTCCCTTGCATTATCAGTTGACTCAAAACAGTAACGCTCATAGGTGATTCTCATTGATATGGTCAGACTAATAGGTGTGAACTTACTGGTCTTTTCTAAAACTGAGCGTTGCACCTCAGAGTGTTACCACCTTAATAATAAACAATTCAGAATTGAATATGCACTATGCACACGCACATAGAACCCACCTGAGGCCACCCCCCTCTCCTCTGAGTCAGCGACACTTTTGCAATAAATAAGTAAAATAACCACCGCTAACCCACAAATATGACTCACGCCTTTCTTAACATTACGATGTGATGATCTCTTGCAGTTTTTCCCCATCTCTGTCATAGATGGCTCTTTCACATTAGTGTAGTGACCCGCTGTAAAGCTCTCCGTGAATATGATCACTCTACCCAACTGGGTCATCATCTGCTTGTTGACTGAATTACTTTTTACAGTTATATTATGCGACAGTTTGTTTATGGCTGTAGGTTATTTATTTGATATTATAATTGTGGATTTGGTTATTTCTCCAGCTAAGTGGATAACCGAACGTAATCACTGCTGGGTACAGACTGTAGAGGATTAAAGTGGAATTAGCAAGACACACTAGGACGTTTTGCTACAGTATTACCCCCACAGTATCAGGGCATATAAATTTTTACTTTGGACTCTCCATAAATATTTTCATATTCAACAAGCGCAAAACTTGCAATTCTGTATATTACCGATTTCCATACAAAACGAAAATAAAAAGAGTCCATGTGGGTCAACTTCAATGTGAGAATGTGGTCCACCCAAGCACACAGATTTCACACACATTTATTTTCTCATACATTTTCCCCAACTAGTCGTAATATACTGCAATATATATATATATATATATATATATATATATATATATATATATATATATATATAAATATAAATATATATACATATATATATATATATATATATATATATATATATATATATATATATTTATATATATATGAAGCCACCCTGACCCTTCACTATAGCCTCCAGGCGGGACCTGTACCTGCAGCACGCGGCCTTCACGGTGTCCTTTGAGAGACGTCTGAGCACCAGTTTGATCCTGACAACCAGGTCATCCTTGGTGTTGCAAGTGGTACGATTGGTGTCTTTTTCAACTGCACCCCACACATAATAGTTCATGGGGTTGCAAGGTTGCAACCAGGCGAGTTGGTGGCGGGGGGGGGGGAGCAGATGTTGGACTGGTGAAGTCGTAGAAGTTCTCAGACAGCCATTTCTGGGTTTTCCCAGAGGTGTGACACGGAGTAGAATCCTGCTGCCACACGTATAGTCTTCCCGCAGCCACCTTCTCCACCCATCGCCTGACAACAGTGGACAGCAACTCAATATAGTCATCTGATATGAGTGTGAGTCCCTCTTCAAAGATGTGGAGCGACATGATGTGGCCTTCGCTGGAAACACGTCCAAAGACCATCACAGTTTAAAGGAACTTGGTCTTCATGAAGCGCGGGACTTCGTGTGGACTATAGGCTAGTCACTTGTTGTCCTGCGCGTTGTGCAACTGGTCCTGGCAGAAGTTCTTCTCATCTGAGAAGAACCAAAGCATTCCTGGCTTGACTGGGTATTTGACCTTGTTGAGGAGTTTCTTGGGCCTTGGCAGTGAGTAGTTGGTCCTTGCACCTCTTGTATGAGGAGTAGCAAAGATCCTTGTTCAGCGCTTTCTTCATAATCGTCACTCCGACACCCATCTCTCTCGCCTGGATCTTGCCACACTTTTTTTTTTTCAATTTCTCGGTGAATTTTGTTGTGCGGACAGAGTCAAAACGCCTGATATGATCCTTCCTGCTAGACACTGCTTCCACATCTTCGTCACAATTCTCCAGTTCACATCTCACAACATTCACGGTATTCAAGGAGCACTGAGCTGCAGCTAAGATTTCTGAATTTTTTAATCCGGCGCGAATCATCATGATGCAGGTCACTCTCTTCCAATATTCCAGTGCTTTCCAGTCGTCCATGCTCTCTAGCTCTCACACCCACCAATAGTACACAGAATCAGCTATCCGTTGCACTTTACCACTATTAAATCCTTCAGAAGTTTCTGAAATGACAGAAGATAAAAAAATATATCAAATTTATCCCAAACACCCTGTATATATATATATATATATATATATATATATAAAATATATATATATATATATATGTATATATACATATATATATACTGTATATATATATATATATATATATATATATATATATATATATATATCAGAAAGGGTTCAATTATAAGAAATTATTTATTATGTTATGGTCAACAAATGAACTAATAGTGATCTATTTTGCATAATTATTGTAAGATTTAATGTTTCTCAGGGTGGATCTAATGTATCGTGATTTTCCTGATAATTATTCTGTTTTATATAAATTTTCTATTAATGCTTGTACAAATATGCATAATTGCACATAAATAGGTATTACTATATTTCTTTTTTCTTTTTTAACGAAGCTGCCAACCCGGAGGAGAAAACTAGGAGGGCATGGTCAAAATTACTGACAAGGATGGAACGAGTGATCACGAAACTGGACCCAAGAGTTTTGGCGCCTTCGGACGAGACCTATTCGGCCAAAATCAATGGGTCTACGGTGCTCATCAAAGAATCACGGTTCCTCTGCAATGAGATGTACATGGCACCAGGGTATCCAAGACACACACTCTTTGAAAGCCACTTCGAGGCAGAGTTGTGCAGTCACGCTCCACCCTTCCGAGAAGTGATGACGGTCTTGTTAGTGGCCCACTCTTGGAGTCCACAGCAGACAGTCAATCTTATTATGCAACTTAGACAACAATATGATGTGCCTGTCATCGTATCCGTTGACTCCGAGGGCCACAACTTCAGCCAAATGACGGCAGGCATGGAATCTATCAAGTATGTAACTCGAGGGAAAATGCACGATGGAGCCATGTTCAACACCATGGTGAAGTTAATAGAGACACCCTTTGCCTTCTTGGCCTTGTCACTTACAGAATGGAACAAAGATATCTCTCTGGAACGTTTAACCCGAGTGTTAGACACAATAGATGACGTGGGTGTCGCCGGCGGCTCATTTCGTGATACTCAAGGTCACTGGAAAAATGGATGTCTCCAGAGTGTCTTGTCTAACTATTACCTTACCTACACCATGGGCTACCACCACTCACGCCACGAATGCATGTACTGCGATGACGTCATGTCACCCTTTGCCTTCCGCACTGAAGTCCTTCAAGAGTATCCTTTTACGGAGAACCTGTCTCACCTGGGACTCATGCGAGACTGGTTTCTCCTCCTGCAAGATTCGGGTTGGCTTGTGATGAGCTGCCCGGATGTAATGTTTTACTTGGATGAAACTATGGAGATGGCCGATAAAAAGGACTGGTATGGTGTGGCCTCCGAGAAAATGGTACAAGATATTTACACATACAGCGGCCATCACCATCACTTCAACTGCGAAGAACTACAGCTGCTCTGCATCACACCACAGATGATTACTGAATCCTACTTACTGTCTCCATGCTGCATTCAAAAAGCTCACTCACTCCTTTTCTTTGTTCTGGACTTTGCTCATACCAACAACCTAACCTACACGATTTCTCATGGCTCACTTCTTGGGGCCATCAAGTGTAACAGCTTCCTGCCATGGGACATGGATCATGATGTTTTTGCACTTGCCTCAGACTATGATAAATGGACCCATCTAAATTTTCATTTGAGCGAATTCCCAGGATGTTTCATATCTGAACTCAAACCTCGAGAAAATTGGTTTGTAGTTTGCAATGATTTTTCTCTAGATGTTTTATTTTTTCATAATATCTCAAAACCCAAATATATAGATATCCCCACTAGAGTTCTGTATGCAGGACGCTGGATTCCGGTAGTAGACAACCCCTGTTCTTATCTTAGAAATTTATATGGTCTAGAATATCTGCGCCATGCGGCACACTGGCGGATTCTCCTCAATCAAAACAAAACAGAAACTCAAGGAAGGAAGAGGATGAAGGCTAGAGAAGGAAAAGTTGGAGAAGAAGAAAAAAAAGGTGCAGTGGGATGGCCACACTGCCTTGAGCCTGGAGACCATGCCTGCCTCGATAGTTTTCCAACAGACGGCACCTTGTCCCTCTACCCGACAATCACTCTCACACCCTTCTTTGGACTCCATGGCCATAAACCTTGAACAAAATTACTGTAGGTGTAGAGGGACACCAGAAATTTACTAGCAGAGGAATGCATATATTTGAAGAGTTCAACTTGTCAGAAGTCAAAGAACATGTGAGCAGGATGCTGAACAAAATTGAATGTGCCTAAATACTAGAGGGAGTGTGTGTGTGTGTGTGTGTGTGTGTGTGTGTGTGTGTGTGTGTGTGTGTGTGTGTGTGTGTGTGTGTGTGTGTGTGTGTGTGTGTGTGTGTATGTATATATATATACATATATATATATATATATATATACATATATATATGTATATATATATATATATATAAATATATATATATATATAACGGCTGGTTGGATGGAGGGAGGAGGAATGCATTACAATGGTGAAGTTTGCAATAGTTTTATATAAAGGACTTCTTTTCACAAGGTGACTGCTTATAATGTTGCACGTGTTTGTTTAATTTATCCTTGATTTGTAATCATAAGGATAAAAAGTCAAATTATGATATCACACACACACACACACACACACACACACACACACACACACACACACACACACACACACACACACACACATGTCGGTGAAAGTGACAGCGAAGTTCGGACTCCGGAGGTATCCAAGAATTTCGAGGACCACAACGACAAGGAAGTACCTGTGTTGTATTTATAGGGAAGGGGAAAACTCGTGGTGTAGTGGGAAGGTGATGAAAAAGGAGAAGGGAGGGATTACTGAGGGAAATGGAAGGAAATGAGGAAAGGGAGGACTTGGTCCAGGCAGGCAGACGCCATGTAAACAAGCGCGGGCCAGATGAATTTAGTGACGAAGAAGGTTTAACAAAAATGTAAAGATTAGAAATATAGATAAGAGCAGCACAATTTAAGGTGAAGATAACAATTTCCAAGGATTTAATGAGGGAGGGGAAGCCAACCCTCCCCGATTAGCAAGCCTAGAACAAAAACTTGAGAAAATTGTCAAACATTGGGAGGATAGGTTCGGTGAACTCACGCAGATTACGCAGAGAGTTGAAAAATTGGAAGAATTAGGAATGGAAGAGAAGTATAACTTAAATAGAACCACAAGAATCAAAGAGGAAAAATAAAAAGTAAACAGTTTATTAGAATTAGTTCAGGAAGATGAACCTGAAATCAGTAAACAAATTGAAGAAATGTATAAGCTCGGGAAATATAGTACAGATAAGACCAGACCAATTAAGGTTAAATTCAGGTCACAAACGACAGCAGAGAATATCTTAGCAAAAACAGGGAAACTAACAGACAGTGAACATTATAAAAAGTTATGGATAAAAAGAGAAATTAATAAAGAGGAAAGAGAGGATGAGAAGGCAAAAAGACAAGAAGCTAAAGAAAAAACGAGATGACATCAGAGTCAGAAAAAGAGGAATTCTATTGGAGAGTAGTGAATATGAAAGTGAGGAAATGGGTCATAGCAGAGAAAAACAAAAGGGAAAATTAAGAGTGTCTTACACAAATATAGATGGATTAATAACAGGATTGAACGAACTGAATGATTATCTGAAGGAAAAAGAACCGAACATAATGGGAATTGTAGAGACAAAATTAAAAGGTCCACTACCACCCAACAGTGTAGGACATGATGTATATAATTATTGGATTAGAAACAGAGAGACAAAACAAGGGGGTGGAGTTATGTTCCTTACAAAAGCAAGAAAAAAAGTATGTAAAGTGCTGGTACAACAAAAGTTGTAGGGAGTTAAAAGACAAAAGAGATAAAGCTTGGACCAAATGAAAATAGACAAAAGACCTGAAAAATGGAAAATATATACTTGTTATAGAAATGAATATGTACAAGTGCGCAGAGAGGAAAAGAGAAAACATGAAAAAGATGTCATAGAAAAATGTAAAGGTCAACCAAAACTATTTTACAGATTTGTAAACAACAAACTGAAAAACAAATAAGAATTAGAAAAAGTACGACAAGGAGTTGAATACACAGAAGAAATAGAAATGGCAGAAATTATGAACAAGCATTTTAAATCGGTGTTTACGAGGGAGAACATACAACCCAGAGATATCGAGTGGGAAGAGACAGTCCCCCCTATGAAAGAAATAGAACAAAGAATAAAATAATGAAACACTTGAATAATCTCGATGCTAGAAAATCGCATGGACCAGATGAAATAGCAAACTGGATTTTGAAAGAATGCAGGAATGAACTGGCAGACAAAATACATAGCCTAATAAACAGTTCCTTGAAAGAAGGAAAAGTTCCAAAAGATTGGAGAAGAGCAAATATAGTACCTATATATAAAGGGGGAAATAAAGAAGACCCTACTAACTATAGACTAGTCTCTCTAACAAGTACAATAGCAAAATTTTGTGAAAGAATTATCAAAAGTAGATGGGTAAGGTATTTAGAAAAAAAAAAAAAAAAACGTACTAAATCCAAGGCAATTTGGATTCAGACAAGGATGATCATGCGTCACATACTTAATATGTTTCTATTCAAGGTTAATAGATATAATACAAGAAAGAGATGGATGGGCTGATTGTGCATTTCTAGACCTAAAAAAAGCTTTTGACAAAGTACCACATAAGAAGTTGCTTAAGAAATTAGAAACTGAAGGAGGAATACAGGGCAAACTGCTTAAATGGATGGAAGACTTTTTGCAAGAAAGAAAAATGAGAGTAGTGATAAGAGACAAACACTCTAATTGGGATGAAGTAATAAGTGGTGTTCCACAAGGAACAGTTCTGGCCCCAATAATGTTTGCTATATATATTAATGATATGGATGAAGAAATTGAAAGTTATATGAGCTTCTTTGCAGATGATGCAAAACTGTTAAAAAAAGTGAACACTGAAGAAGATTGTGAGTCACTACAGAGTGATCTCAATAAAGTATGGGAATGGAGTAGGAAGTGGGAGATGGAGTTCAATACTAAGAAGTGTAGTATAATGGAATTTGGAAGAAGCAAAAAAAAAAAAAAAAAGAATAGTAGGATCATATAAATTGGGAGAAGGAATTAAAAAAGTAGAAAATGAGAAGGACCTGGGAGTCATTATTATGAATAATATGTCACCTGAGAAACATATAAACAAGATTTTTGGATAAACTTATAATTTAATAAGAATTTTATAATTTAGTAAGAACAATCAAAGTGGCATTTACATACCTTGACGAAGAAATGGTGAATAAAATAATCAATTTGATAAGACCAATATTGGTGTATGCAAAGTCGTCGTTGTCAACAAGTACAAAAAAAAAATTATAAAAAAAAAAATTGAAAGAATACAAAGAGCAATTACAAAATTGGCACCAACACTCTCAGAACTATCATATGAAGAGAGACTAGCAAAACTTGAGCAACAGACATTATAGCAAAAAAGAGAGAGGAGACTTGATAACATTTTATAGAATCATGAAAGGCATAGAAATCATTGATAGTGAGGATCTAATAAAATGGGATGATAGAAATACAAGAGGGCACGGAAAGAAAACCAAGAAAGAGAGCTATAGAAGAGATCTGAAAAAGAACAGCTTTCCTCACAGAGTAATAGACATTTGGAACAATTTAGATGAGGAAGTGCTGTGTGCACAAAGAATACCTGAATTTAATAACAGTTTAGATAAAAAGATATGAAGACGGGACACCACAAGCATAGCTCCCCTTCCCGCAAAATACAACTAGGTAAATACACACATCGGTCGAAGTGACAACAAAGTTTGGAACTCCAGAGAAGACTGCAAATTACGAGGATCACAACGGCAAGGAAGTACCTGTGTTGTATTAATAGGGAAGGGGAAAGCTCATGGTGTAGTGGGAAGGTGAAGAAAAAGGAGAAGAGGGAAGAATTACTGAGGAAAATGGAAGGAAATGAGGAAGGGGATGAATGGGCCCCAGGATCTTAGGAGAGGCGTAAACAAACGGGGGCCAGAATATACGGACGAACAACAAGGAAGCAGAGGTGTGAAGAGCAGAATTATAGATAATAACATATGATAACTGCTTTTATGGATTTAAAGAGGGAGGAGGGGCAACCTCCCCCGACTAGTAAATCTAGAGGAGAAACTAAAATAAATGAACGAAGAATGGAAGGTTAGGTTTGACCAATTAACTCTAGTTGCAGAGAAAGTTGATAAACTGGAAGAACTAAGAAAAGAGAATCAAAATCTAACTAAAGGAGTAAAATAATTAAAAAGACAGTTAAGAGAAGTAAAGGAAGAGAATTAAGAATTAAAAAGGAATAACAAAGAGTCCATAACATAAGAAGTGGTTGGAAAAAGGTTCAGGAAAATAACAAAATTGAATTTAGAGGAACAGTGAAACAACAGATGAAGGAACAAACTGAAGGCACAGTTATTAAAGTGATGAGAGAGAAGGAGAATATAGTAAGAGAAATGTATAATTATATTAGGGATGTATAATTATATTAGGGATGGAAGAGAAGTATAATCTAAATAGGACTACAAGAATAAAGGAGGAAAAGGAAAAAGTAAATAAGATATTAGAAGTAGTTCAAGAAGATGAACCAGAAATAGGGAAACAAATAGAAGAAATGTATAGGCTCGGGAAATACAATACTGATAAGACCAGACCAATTAAGGTTAAATTCAGGTCACAAACGACAGCAGAGAATATCTTAGCAAAAACAGGGAAACTAGCAGACAGTGAGCAATTTAAACAGGTATGGATAAAAAGAGAAATGAATAAAGAGGAAAGAGAGGATGAGAAAACAAAAAGACTAGAAGCTAAGGAAAAAAACGAGAAAAGAACAGAGACAGAAAAAGAGAAATTCTATTGGAGAGTAGTGAATATGAAAGTGAGGAAATGGTTCATAGCAGAGAAAAACGGAAGGGAAACAGAAAACACAATGGAAGTAGCAGAAAATTAAAAGTGTCTTACACAAATATAGATGGATTAATAACAGGCTTGAACGAACTGAATGATTACCTGAAGGAAAAAGAACCGGACATAATGGGAATTGTAGAGACAAAATTGAAAGGTCCATTACCACCCAACAATGTAGGACATGGTGCATATAATTATTGGATTAGAAACAGAGAGGTAAAACAAGGGGGTGGAGTTATGTTCCTGACTAAGGATATAAATGTGAGGAATGTCACATATGGAAAGAATAGAGTAGAGATGATTACGATGGAAGTGGAGGACAAGGATAAGAAAAGCAGGAAATTTGTAGTAAATTTTGTGCCTCCTAAAACAGTTTCTTGGGAAGAGAGAGAACACAAAAATATGTCAGAAGACACCAGGATATCACTAAGATGATGAAAGATGGAGGACAAATAATTATAATGGTGACTTTAATTGTATAAAATTCTGTTGGGAAGAGATGACTGTGAAGGGTGGAGATGACCTATGGGGAAATGTATTACTTGATATGATTATTGAACATACAATGACGCAGTGGATACAAGAGAGTACTAGGTATAGAAATGAGAAGAACCATCGAGACTGGACCTAATACTCCCATCAGAACCCGATATAGTGAACAAGATTGAATATAAGATACCAATAAGTAAAAGTGACCACATATTGGTTGAATTGGAACTAAACGAGGAAAAAATACATAAAAAAAAACGAACAATATAGAAAGGGAAGATTGATGTATGAAAAAACAAACTTTGACAAAATGAAAGAATTCTTTCATAAAGCTGACTGGAAAGAATACACAAGGAGGAAACAACAGTAGAAGAGAAATTATCTTGACAAAAAATTATAAAGGAGCGGAAAAGTATGTGACAAGACAAAAGCAAGAAAAAGGATATGTAAAGTACTGGTACAACAAAAGATGTAGGGAGTTAAGAGACAAAAGGGATAAAGCTTGGAGAAAAAAAAAATGAAAAATGAAAAATGGAAAATATATACCAGTAATAGAAATGAATATGTACAAGTGCGCAGAGAAGAAAAGAGAAAATACGAAAAAGATGTCATAGAAAAATGTAAAGATCAACCAAAACTATTTTACAGATTTGTAAACAAACTGAAAAGTAAACAAGAATTAGAGAAACTACGACAAGGAGGAGTCGAATACACAGAGGAAATAGAAATGGCAGAAATTATGAACAAGCATTTTAAATAGGTGTTTACAAGGGAGAACATACAACCTAGAGATATCGAATGGGAGGAGATAGATGTATCAAGAAATGAAATAATGAAACACTTGGGTAATCTCGATGTCAGAAAATCGCATGGACCGGATGAAATGGCAAAATGGATTTTGAGAGAATGCAGGAATGAACTAACAGACAAAATACATAGTCTAATAAACAGTTCATTGAAAGAGGGAAAAGGTCCAGAAGATTGGAAAAGAGCAAATATAGTACCAATATATACAGGGGGAAACAAGGAAGACCCTACTAACTATAGACCGGTCTCTCTTACAAGTACGATAGCTAAAATCTGTGAAAGAATTATCAAAACTAGATGGGTAAAGCATTTGGAAAAAAACGTACTAAATCCAAGACGATTTGGATTTAGACAAGGACGATCATGCGTCACAAACTTAACGTGTTTCTAGTCATGGCTAATAGATGTAGTACAAGAAAGAGATGGATGGGCTGATTGTGCATTTCTAGACCTGAAAAAAAAAATTGATAAGGTGCCACATAAGAAGTTGCTTAAGAAATTAGAAACTGCAGGAGGAATACAGGACAAACTACTGAAGTGGGTGGAAGACTTCTTGCATGAAAGAAAAACGAGAGTGGTGAAAAGAAACAAACCCTCTAATTGGGATGAAGTGATAAGTGAAGTTCCACAAGGAACAGTTTTGGCCCCAATAGTGTTTGCTATATATATTAATGCTATGGATGAAGGAATTGAAAGTTATATGAGCTTCTTTGCGGATAATGCAAAGTTATTGAAAAACGTAAACACTGAAGAATATTGTGAGTCGCTACAGAGTAATCTCAATAAAGTATGGGAATGGAGTAGGAAGTGGGAGATGGAATTCAACATCAAGAAGTGCAGTATAATGGAATTTGGAAGAAGAAAAAAAAATAGTGGGATCAAATAAATTGGGAGAAGAAATAAAAAGTAGAAAATGAGAAGGATCTGGGAGTCATTGTTATGAATATATGTCCCCTGAGAAGCATATAAACAAGATTTTTGGAGAAACTTATAATTCAATAAGAACAATCAAAGTGGCATTTACATACCAGGACGAAGAAATGGTGAAGAAAATACTAGTTACCTTGATAAGACTAAGATTGGAATATGCAGCAACGATGTGGTCACCAAGTACAAAAAAATGTGTAACAAAACTTGAAAGAATACAAAGAGCAATTACAAAATTAGCACCAACACTCTCAGAACTACCATATGAAGAGAGACTAACAAAACTTGAACTACAGACATTAGAACAAAGAAGAGAGAGAGGAGACTTGATAACTATTTATAGAATCATGAAAGGCATAGAAACTGATAGAGAGGATCTAATAAAATGGGATAGTAGAAATACAAGAGGACACGGAAAGAAAATCAAGAAAAACAGTTATAGAAGGGACCTGAAAAATAACAGCTTTCCCCACAGAGTAATAGACATCTGGAACAAGTTGGACGAAAAAGTGGTGTGTGCAAAAACAATTCATGAATTTAAAAACAGTTTAGATAAAATGAGATATGAAGACGGGACACTACGAGCATAGCTCCCCTTCCCGTAAAATACAACTAGGTAAATACAACTAGGTAAATACACACACACACACACATATATATATAATGTGTGTGTGTGTGTGTGTATTTACCTACTTAGTTGTATTTTATGGGAAGGGGAGCTACGCTTGTGGTATCCCGCCTTTGTATCTTGCAGTGTCTAGTTTGCTCTTAAATTCGTGAATGGTTTTTGCACACTATTGTTTTGTCCAATTTATTCCAGATGTCCACCACTCCGTGTGGAAAACTGTTCTTCAGATCTCTCCTATAACTATTTTTTTTTTTTTTTTAGTTTCTTTCCATGTCCTCTTGTGTTTCTCTTGTCCCAACTTAACAAGTCTTCTCTGTTGAGCATTTCTGTACCCTTCATGATTCTTTAGATGTTCAGTAGGTCGCCTCTCTCTCTTATTTTGCTCCAAAGTCAGTAATTCCAATTTTGCCAGTCTCTCCTCATATGACAAGTTTGAAAGTGCTGGAGTCATTTTTGTGGTTGCTCTCTGGATTCTTTCAATTTTCTTTATATTCTTTTTGGTACTGGGTGACCACAATTTCGCCGCATATTCCAGTCTAGGCCTTATCAGTGTGACTAATATTTTTTTAACCATTTCTTTGTGTGTGTGTGTGTATTTACCTAGTTGTATTTTACGGGAAGGGTAGCTATGCTCGTGGTGTCCCGTCTTCATATTTCGTTTTATCTAGACCAGGGGTTCCCAAAGTGGTCGATATCGACCCCCCGGGATCGATGAGACCATCCAAGGGGTCGATAAATAGCCAAGGGGTCGATGAATAGCCAAGGGGTCGAAAGGGGCGTCAGTAGATTGCTAGGGGGTTGATGAGACCATCCAAGGGGTCGAAAGGGGGTCAGTAGATTGCTAGGGGTTCGAAAGGGGTCAGTAAATTACTATGGGGTCGAAAGGCAGTCTTTAAAATTAAATGGTTGGTATGAAATTATCCTGTTCTCTTCCCTTACTGAAAGAGTGAGAATAATCAACCAACCAATATATAAACTTAAAGAAAAACCATGACAATTCACTCTGTGTCGAAAATCCTCCCCATTCTGTGCATGTAGGGAGAATCTCACATACACAACCACATCGTGAATGAACACCAAGATGACGAGCTTGTGTTATACAGTATTATTGGCTTAGATATTACTTATAGTAACATAATAAAGAATATATAATATCACTCTTAAAGCTATTGGTAAATTATAAATATTTATTTTAAAACATGTTTACGTATATGTGAAAGTATCAGTATTATCATTGGAACGCCGTCGCCTTGATGAATGTTGCCATTTGGCCCTTTTACAACGGATCAAAATAAAATAAATAAATAAATAAATAAATAATTATAAACGAATAGAATAAGTAAAACCCACAAACACGAAAACTGTGACTATGGTACTTTAGAATTACCATAAGTGATTTATGAGACCAAACAAGAACTACAGTAAAGAATTAGAACAATATCAACAACAAAAATTATAACAATCATAATGATGATAATAACACTATTGATAACTAAAATTATAATAATAACCCTAATAGAAATAACAATAATAATAATGATAATAACAACTATGATAATAATAATAATAATAATAATAATATTACTAGCATTAATAACAACACCAATAATAATAAACTGACATAATTTGTGAATTAATAGTTTGGGGGTCTATAGAAAATTTTAAACTACTAGGGAGTTGATGAGCTGAAAAAAGTTTGGGAACCCCTGATCTACACCACTGATCTAAAAATAACTGGATCACGGATCGGTGTCCTGATTATGAGGTCGGCGGCAGCCATGTTGGTAGTACCAAAACAAACCCACGCCACGCGATTGACTGATAGCATTGATAGCGTCCCTTACAGTTCTCGGCAGCTTTTGCTCCTATATACTGGTGTGTTTTACATATTTAACGATAATTTTACAATGCCAAGTTGTGCTGCATTTAACTGACCAACCGGAGAAAAGGTGGATGTGAGCAGTCCTTCCTCTCGTAAGTAAATTAAGGTTTTATTACACAAAACATCCCGATACCCATCAACAAATGATGCGGCCATCAGGAGCCATAAAATGTTGCCCACCAACTGTTTTGTTAGGTGTTGTCATGTTAATGCTATGTATTTATTATCTGTAAGAAATAGATCTAGCAGCAACCCATCTGTCCCGAATGTAATCGTGGCAATAGCAGGATAAATATTTATCATTTCAAATATCTTAAAAGGCTCAAACGCTGTCCAGAGCTGTGTAGCTGTATAGAACCAGTTGTTCTTCCTGATTATATGTGTAGGCTTTTTCTATATTATGTAACGTTTTTTTCTGGTGAAATTCGACACCCCCCACCCCATGTACTATTATGTTTCAACTCATAAGAATTTATCCATCTACCGGTCTCAACTACTGTTACGGAAGAGTATGATTTTTCAGGACCAAACATAGCGGGTATGTGTCTTCGTTTCTATTTAATGAATATGAACCACTAGTGCTATTGTAACTGATGTATGTACATTCTTTTTACTGAACGATTTCCGTGTCAAAGTTTCTGTTTCAGGATCGATGTGAAATATATTGTTTCAAAAGCACCGATGCATATCCATGTATATCACTATCGTCCAATATTTAAGGCACATGTTATGTGCTGTACACGATACAATAGCAATAATCACAATAAATACTAATGTTATGTAGGTTTTGTTCTGTAAAGATTCACTGGAGGTTTCTTGGAATATTGTGGATACGTGTATGTTTAGTGACAGGTGAAATTTGTTTGTTGAAATACATGTGTAGTTAGTTATGCAAATAAAGTAATTGTAATCCAGTAATTAACTGTGCATTTCAATGACCAGATGACTAGATTTCGAAAAACGCCGAAGATGACTGCTTGTCAAGATTTGAGAGATTGAGATTATAACATGTGGTCACACTCACACACACATATGTGAAGGTCTAATTTATGCTTCGCACAAAATAATGTACATAGGATACAACCACTGATCTATATTGTTATGCAGATCAGTGGATACAAGTTAAAACATCTACATGTTCTCTTGTTTATGTCAGTTTTAGCGTACATGTAGACATGTACTGTTTCATAAACCACACAGGAAAACTTATTTACAGATCGCATCACTATCACGCAGCCCATACCAGCCACATAGGCCACGAGAGCAACACGACAGCTCCCATGACCGGCTAATGTTTTGGTACTACCAATATGGCGGCCATGTCCCGCCTGCCCGCCTCACTCCTGGGGCAGCCCACGGCCCGTATACGCTATCCAGATGTTATACAGATCAGTGATCTACACTGTTTTTAAATTCGAGTATTGTTTTTGCACACGCCACTTTCTCATCTAACTTGTTCCAAACGTCTATTACTCTGTTGGGGAAAGCTGTTCTTTTTCAGTTCTCTTCTATAACTGTCTTTCTGGATTTTCTTTCCGTGTCCTCTTGTATTTCTACTATCCCATTTTATTAAATCCTCTCTATCAATAGTTTCTATATGCCTTTCATGATTCTATAAATAGTTATCTAGTCTCCTCTCTCTCTCTTCTTTGCTCCAATGTCTATAGCTCAAGTTTTGCTAGTCTCTCTTCATATGATAGTTCTGAGAGTGTTGGTGCCAAATTCGTAATTGCTCTTTGTATTCTTTCAAGTTTTGTTATACTTTTTTACTTGGTGACCGCGTCGTCGCTGCGTACTCCAATCTTGTTCTTATAAAAATGACTAGTATTTTCTTCACCATTTCCTCGTCCAGGTATGAACATGCCACTTTGATTCTTACTAAATTATAAGTTTCTCCAAAAATTTTGTTTATATGTTTCTCAGGGGACATATTAATAATAATGGCTCCCAGGTCCTTCTCATTTTCTACTTTTTTAATTTCTTCTTCTCCCAATATATATGATCCCACTATTCTTTTTTTTGCTTCTTCCAAATCTAATCATACTACACTTCTTAATATTGAATTCCATCTCCCACTTCCTACTCCATTCCCATACTTTATTGAGATCACTCTGTAGCGACTCCTAATCTTCTTCAGTGTTCACTCTTTCAACAATTTTGCATCATCCGCAAAGAAGCTCATATAACTTTCAATTCCTTTATTCATATCATTAATATATATAGCAAACATTATTGGGGCCAAAACTGTTCCTTGTGTAACTCCACTTATCACTTCATCCCAATTAGTGTGTTTCTTATCACCACTCTCATTTTTCTTTCATGCAAGAAGTCTTCCATCCATTTAAGCAGTTTGCACTGTATTCCTCCTGCAGTTTCTAATTTCTTTAGTAACTTGTTTTGTGGCACCTTATAAAAAAAAAATTTCAGGTCTCTTTCTTGTATTACATCTATTAGCCTTGAATAGAAACACATTAAGTTTGTGACGCATAATCGTCCTTGTCTAAATCCAAATTGCCTTGGATTTAGTGCGTTATTTTTTCCAAATGCCTTACCCATCTACTTTTGATCATTCTTTAACATATTTTAGCTATCGTACTTGTAAGAGAAACCGGTCTATAGTTACTAGGGTCTTTCTTGTTTCCCTCTGTATATATTGGTACTATATTTGCTCTTTTCCATTCTTCTGGAACTTTTCATTCTTTCAATGAACTGTTTATTAGACTATGTATTTTGTCTGTTAGTTCATTCCTGCATTCTCTCAAAATCCAGTTTACCATTTCATCCGGTCCATGCGATTTTCTGACATCGAGATTTTTCAAGTGGTTCAATATTTCATTTTTTGGTACTTCTATCTCTTTCATAAGGGGAACTTTCCCCTCCCACTCGTTATCTCTAGGTCGTATGTTCTCCCTCGTAAACACCGATTTAACATGTTTGTTCATAATTTCTGCCATTTCTATTTCCTCTGTGTATTCAACTCCTCCTTGACGTAGTTCCTCTAATTCTTGTTTGTTTTTCAGTTTGTTGTTTATAAATCTGTAAAATAGTTTTGGTTGATCTTTACATTTTTCTATGACATCTTTTTCGTATTTTCTCTTTTCTTCTATACACACTTGTACATATTCATTTCTATAACTATTATATGTTTTCCATTTTCAGGTATTTTGTCTTTCTTCCATTTTATCAAAGCATCCCTTTTGTCTCTTAACTCCCTATATATTTTGTTGTACCAACACTTTACATATATATTTCTTGATTTTGTCTTTATCAATTTTTGTGAAAATAGTCCATTTCTCTTCTACTGTTTCCTTTTTGTGTGTTCTTTCCCAGTCTGCTTTTTTAAAGAATTCTCTTATTTTATCAATATTTGTTTTTTCATACATCAGTCTTCCCTTTCTATATTGTTCGTTTTTTCATGTTTTTTTCCTCATTTAGTTCCAATTCAACCGATATGTGGTCATTTTTACTTATTGGTGTCTTATATTCAATCTTGTCCACTATTTCGGGTTCTGATGTGATTATTAGGTCCAGCCTCGATGGTTTCTTCATGTCTATACCTAGTACTCTCTTGTATCCATTGCGTCATTGTATGTTCTATAATCATATCAAGTAGTTCACTTCCTTATAGATCGTCTCCACCCTTCACTGTCATCTCTTCCCAGCAGACTTCTTTACAATTAAAGTCACCCATTATAATTATTTGTCCTCCATCTTTCATTATCTTATTTGGTGTTATCCTTGTGTCTTCTAGCATATTTTTGTGTTCTCTCGCTTCCCACGAAGCCGTTTTATAAGGCACATAATTTACTACAAACTTCCTGCTCTTCCCATCCCTGTCCTCCACTTCCATCACAATCATCTCTACTCCATTCTTTCCATATGTGACATTCCTCACATTTATATCCTTCTTAGTCAGGAACATAACTCCACCCCTCTGTTTCTAATCCAATAATTATATGCACCATGTCCTACACTGTTGGGTGGTAGTGGACCTTTCAATTTTGTCTCTACAATTTCCATTATGTCCGGTTCTTTTTCCTTCAGGTAATCATTGAGTTCGTTCAAGCCTGTTATTAAGCCATCTATATTTGTGTAAGACACTTTTAATTTTCTGCTACTTCCATTAGGTTTTCTGGTTCCCCCCCCTTTTTTTTCTCTCTCTGCTATGAACCATTTCCTCACTTTCATATTCACTACTCTCCAATAGAATTTCTCTTTTTCTGACTCTGTTCTTTTCTCGTTTTTTTTCCCTTAGCTTCTAGTCTTTTTTTCTCATCCTCTCTTTCCTCTTTATTCATTTCTCTTTTTATCCATACCTGTTTATATTGATCATTGTCTGCTAGTTTCCCTGTTTTTGCTATGATATTCTCTGCTGTCGTTTGAGATCTGAATTTAACCTTAATTGGTCTGGTCTTATCTGTATTGTATTTCCCTAGCCTATATATTTCTTCTATTTGTTTCCTGGTGTCTGGTTCATCTTGAACTACTTCTAATATACTATTTACTTTTTCCTTTTCCTCCTTTATTCTTGTAGTCCTATTTGGATTATACTTCTCTTGCTCCTCTAATATAATTATACATTTCTTTTTATCCGCTAAGTCTCTTACTATATTCTCCTTCTCCCTCACCACTTTAATAAATGTGTCCTTAGTTTGTTCTTTCATCTGCTGTTCCACTATACCTCTAAATTAAATTTTATTGTTCTCTTGTACTTTTTTCCAACCACTTACCTCTTTTGCTATGGACTCTTTATTCTCTTTATTATTCCTCTTTAATTCCTCATTCTCATCCTTTACTTCTCTCAACTGTCTTTTTAAGTCTTCTATTTCTTTAGGTAGGTTTTGATTCTCCTTTAGTTTTTCCAGTTCATCAACTTTTTGGGTAACTAGCGTTAATTGGTTAAACCTAACCTCCTATGTTTCGTTAATTTATTTTAGTTTCTCCTCTATATTTACTAGTCGGGGGAGGTTGTCATTTCCTCCCTCATCAAATCCATGGAAATAATTATCTTCACCTTCCATTGCGCTGCTCTTATCTATATTTCTTATTTTTACATTTTTACTAATCTCTTCGACTTCACCACTGTCGTCTGCCCCTCTCTTGTTGACATGCCGTCTGACCTCCTGGGCCCATTCGTCCCCTTCCTAATTTCCTTCCATTTTCCTCGGTAATCCCTCCCCTTCTCCTTTTTCTTCACCTTCCCACTACACCCCGAGCTTTCCCCTTCCCTATTAATACAACATAGGTACTCCCTCGTCGTTGAGATCCACGAAAATTGTAGATTTTTCCGGAGTCCAAACTTCGTTTCACGTGTGTGTGTGTGTATTCACCTTGGTCTTTGGATCACGTGTTGGACTCGTGATCGACAGCTATTTCCCTCCCGGAAGAGAGCTCAGAGCTCGTATGACCGATCTATGGGTAATGTTATGACCTTTCGCACACACACACACCCAACTCCCCGCCCATGAGAGTCAGAGTAACGACCCGAAGCACAGTGATGCCGAAATAATTTCGGCCCTGGGCAGGATTCGAACTGGGTACTGCGAGCACTAACGTACTTCCCAGTCCAGCGCTCTACCAACTGCGCCACCGAGTCGTGTTGTGTGTGTGTGTGTGTGTGTGTGTGTATTCACTTGGTCTTTGGATCACGTGTTAGACTCGTGATCGACAGCTATTTCCCTCCTGGAAGAGAGCTCAGAGCTCGTAGGTCCGATCTATGGGTAATGCTATGACCTTGCACACACACACACCCCCAACTCCCCGCCCACGAGAGTTGGAGTAACACCCCTCAGCGCTGCGATACTGATATTATTTCAGCCCCGGGCGAGAGTCGAACCCGGACCTCCGTAGTGGCAGGCCAGAGCTCTAACCACAGCGCCATGAGAGGTGTGTGTGTGTGTGTGTGTGTGTGTGTGTGTGTGTGTGTGTGTGTGTGTGTGTGTGTGTGTGTGTGTGTGTGTGTGTGTGTGTATTTACCTTGTATTTTATGGGAAGAGAGCTATGCTCGTAGTGACCTGCTTTTGTATCTTTCCGCATCCAGTCATGTGTAGTTTTAGTACTCACTGTTCCCTCATTCAGTTTGTTCCAGATATCTATTACTCTGTGTGGGAAGCTATTCTTTTTCAGATCTCTTCTATATCTGTCCTTCTTAAGTTTCTTTTCGCGTCCTCTTTTTTTTCTTCTATCCCACTTTAGTAAGTCATCTCCATCAAGAATTTCCATCCCTTTCATAATTCTGTAGATGGTGAGCAAATCACCTCTTTTCTTTGTTCCAGGGTTGGTAGATTTAGTTTATCCAATCTTTGTTCGTATGTCAAATTTGAGTGTGTTGGCGCCATCTTTGTTATTGCTCTTTGAATTCTTTCTAGTTCATTTTTTTTTTTAAATAGGTGTCCATAGTGTTGCAGTGTATTCTAATTATGGTCTTATCAGTGTAACTAGTATTTTCTTTACCATTTCTTCACCCATGTAGTCAAAGGCTACTTTCATTGATCTTAACAAGTTGAAAGTTTCTCTGACTAATTTGTTGACATGTTTGTCTGGTGTCATGTCATTTGAGATAGTTACTCCTAGGTCCCTTTCCGAGTTTACTTTTTTACTTCCTTTGTACCAATTTTATATCGACATATTCTATTTTTGCTTTTTCCGAATTCCATTATACTACATTTCTTAATGTTGAAGTTCACTTCGCACTTCCGTCTCCATTTACAGACTTTGTCTAGGTCTTCTTGAAAAGATTTGCAATCTTCCTCTGTACTTACTCTCTCGAGTAGTTTCGCATCATCTACAAAGAAGTTCATATAACATTCCATGCCTTCATCCATATCATTTATATAAATAGCAAACATTATCGGAGCCAATACAGAGCCTTGTGGGACTCCACTTGTCATATCTTCCCAAATTGAGTTCTTGTCTCTGAGTACCAACCTCGTTCTTCTTCCGTTCAAGAAATCTTTCATCCATTCCAATAACTTTCCTTGTATTCCACCTATTATTATTATTATTATTATTATTTTTTTTTTTGTAGGTTTTTGTGTGGTGCTTTGTCAAAAGCCTTTTTAAGTCCAAGAAAGCATAATCTGCCCATCCATCTCTTTCTTGTATATGAGTATTCTATACAGTATATGTAATATAGGAATATAATTATTATTTTAGTGAAGAGACATCAGTTATCCAGCAGACGAGAATTGAGAGTTACGTTCTGGATGTCACGTGTAGAGAGATCCAAACTTTTTGGACCAATGTCTTAATGTTCTATTGGATCATGTTTAGCTCTGTAAGATGCATTATTATTTTTGTATACTATTCTGTAAACATGTCAAACCGAATTATCATGTTTTTCTGTTGATGTAATGTAAATTATGTATTAGTTCAAAGTATTGTTTAATACATTTTCGTCATATTTGCACGAGTAGGTTCACTATCGTGCGTGCAAATACGTTTAGTCTGTCTTGGCCAAACAGGTTCAAACTCCATAGGCACTGATTCTATGGGCCAACCAGGGGTGAGTTTGTTCTGCGAAAAAGGGCGCTCTGTGCACGTGGGAGAAAGAATTGAGATAACCCATAGGGAAGACATGGTAGCAGAGATTCCTCGGCTGTGTTAATGTAAGTCTTTCCTTCCCCTGTTTATATATTTTAACTATTATTTAGAATATTATGTGTGAGGTATATGGTGGTGACGTGGGAAGCCTGGACGGTGAATCTCTTGGTAACTATTTCTCTCTCACCTCCGTTAAAAATTGTGTTGAACTTGGAATCATGTTTAGAATTTGTTTGTAAATACTCAATTCAATTATATGTCCTTTGTTATGATTATCTTGTTTTTCCTGTCAACTTTAATGAATAATGTTAAACTTTCCATTTTTTTTTCAT
Source organism: Oratosquilla oratoria (assembly GCF_046742065.1). Taxonomy (NCBI): domain Eukaryota; kingdom Metazoa; phylum Arthropoda; class Malacostraca; order Stomatopoda; family Squillidae; genus Oratosquilla; species Oratosquilla oratoria. Next base: position 71,895,651 of record NC_134782.1, on the reverse strand, counting down.
GATGCAAAATTGAATGGTGACCTTGAACAATTTTATTCTGTCAGTAGATATCCCAAAGACATAGGGTCTTAAGGAATCATTCATATCATCTAAGAAAATTTTATGCTACAAGTAAAAAGTAATCGTAAGATTTGTAACAATATACATACATACATACACAAACACACGTCGGACTGACAGCGATGATTGGAACTTCGGGAAAAAAAAGTAAATTTCGTGGATTACAGCGATAAGGGAGTATCTGTGTTGTATTAGCAGGGAAGGAGAAAACTTGTGGTGTAGTGGGAAGGTGAAGAAAAAGGAGAAGGGGAGGGATTATTGAGGAAAATGGAAGAAAATGAGGAAGGGGACGAATGGGCCCCGGACGTCGGAAGGAATGTAAACAAGAGATGTGTAGACGAGAGGTGAAATCGAAGAAATAAGTAAAGACATAAAAAACAGACATATAGATGAGAGCAGCGCAATACAAAGTGGAGATAACTATTTCTATGGATTTGAGGGAGATGACAACCTCCCCAGATTAGCAAGTCTAGAGGAAACACTAACAAAAATGACCGACCAATGGGAGGTTAGGTTCAGTCAACTTGCACTGATTACACAAAGGGTTAATAAATTGGAAGAACTAAAGAAGGAGAACCAAAACCTAAATAAATAGAAGAATTAAAAAACAGTTAAAAGAAGTAAAGGATGAGAATGAGGAATTAAAGAGGAATAATAAAGAGAATAAGGAGTCCATAGCAAAAGAGGTAAAGGGTTGGAGAAAAGTTCAGGAGGATAATAAAATTGAATTTAGAGATATAGTGAAACAACAGATGAAGGAACAGACAAAGGGCACAGTTATTAAAGTGGTGAGAGAGGAGAATATAGTAAGAGACTTAGCAGATAAAAAGAAATGTATAATTATATTAGGAATGGAAGGGAAGCATAATCCAAATAGGACTACAAGAGTAAAAGATAAGAAAGAAAAGGTAAACAAAGTATTAAAAATATTTCAAGGTGAACAGGAAATGGGGAAAGAAATTGAAGATATATATATAGATTGGGGAAATACAGTATAGACAAGACCAGGCCAATTAAGGTTAAATTCAGGTCACAAACGACAGCAGAGAATGTCTTATCAAAAACAGGGAAACTAGCAGAAAGTGATCAGTGCAAACAGGTATGGATAAAAAGAGAGATGAATAAAGAGGGAAGAAAGGAAGAAAAACAAAAAGAATCGAAGCTAAGGAAAAAACGAGAAAAGAACAGAGTCAAAGAGAAATTCTATTGGAGAGTAGTGGATATGAAAGTGAGGAAATGGTTCATAGCAGAGGAAAACAGAAGGGAAACAGAAAACAGGATGGAGGTAGCAGAAAATTAAGTGTCCTTCACAAATATAGATGGATTTATAACAGGATTGGATGAACTGAATGATTACCTGATGGAAAAAGAACCTGACATAATGGAAATTGTAGAGACAAAATTGAGAAGTCCATTACCACCCAACAGTTTAGGACATGGTGTATATAATTATTGTATTAGAAACAGAGAAGTAAAACAAGGTGATGTAGTTATGTTCCTAAGGATATAAATGTGAGGAATGTTACATATGGAAAGAATAGAGTGGAGATGATTATGATGGAAATAGAGGACAGGGTCAAGAAGAGCAGGAAGTTTGTGGTAAATTATGTAACTCCTAAAATGGCTTTGTGGGAAGAGAGAGAACACAAACATATGTTAGAAGACACAAGGATAACACTAAATAAGATAATGGAAGGTGAGGAAGAATAGTTATAATGGGTGACTTTAATTGTAAAGAAATCTGGTGGGAAGAGATGACAGTGAAGGGTGGAGACGACCTATGGGGAAATGTACTACTTGATATGATTATAGAACATACAATGATGCAATGGATACAAGAGAATACTAGGTAGAGAAATGAGGAAGAGCCATCGAGACTAGACCTAATAATCACATCAGAATCTGAAATAGTGGACAAGATTGAATATAAGACACCACTAAGTAAAAGTGACCACATATTAGTTGAAATGGAACTAAATGAAGAGAAATACATGGGAAAATATGAGCAATATAGAAAGGGAAGAATGATGTATGGGAAAAAAAAATTGATAAAATGAGATTTTTTTTTTCTTCTTCTTCAAAAAGCAGACTGGGAAAGTATATACAAAGAGGAAACAACAGTAGAAAAGAAATGGAAAATCTTGACAAAAATCTATAAAGTGGAAAAGTATGTTCCAAGACAAAAACAAGAAAAAGGATATGTAGAATGTTGGTACAACAAAAGATGTAGCGAGTTAAAAGATAAAAGGGATAAAGCTTGGATAAAATGGAGGAAAGACAAAAAACCCGAAAAATGGAAAATATATACTGGTTATAGAAATGAATATGTACAAGTGTGCAGAGAAGAAAAGAGAAAATATGAAAAGGATGTCATAGAAAAATGTAAAGATCAACCAAATCTATTTTATAGATTTGTAAACAATAAACTGAAAAACAAACAAGGATTAGTGAAACTATGACTAAGAGGAATAGAACACAGAGGAAATAGAAATGGCAGAAATTATGAACAAGCATTTTAAATCAGTGTTTAAGAGAGAGAACATATAACTCAGAGATGTTGAGTGGGAGGGGAAAGTCCCCTCTATGAAAGAGATGGAAGTAACAAAGAATGAAATAATGAATCACTTGAGTAATCTTGATGTCAGAAAATCGCAAGGTCCAGATTAAATGGCAAGCTGGATTTTGAGAGAATGCAGGAATGAATTAACAGACGAAATACACAGTCTAATAAGCAGTTCATTGAAGGAAGGAAATGTTCCAGATGATTGGAAAAGAGCAAATATAGTACCAATATATAAGGGGGGAAACAAAGATCCTACAAACTATAGACCAGTCTCTCTTACAAGTACGGTAGCTAAAATTTGTGAAAGAATGATCAAAATTAGATGGGTAAAGCATTTGGAAAAAAACAATGTATTAAATCTGAGGCAGTTTGGATTTAGACAAGGAAGATCATGTATTTACCTAGTTGTATTTTGCGGGAAGGGGAGCTATGCTCGTGGTGTCCCGCCTTTGTATCTTGCAGTGTCTAGTTTGCTTTTAAACTCATGAATGTTTTTTGCACATACTATTTCATTTTCAAGTTTGTTCCAAGTGTCCAATACTCTATGTGGAAAACTGTTTTTCTTCAGTTCTCTTCTATAGCTATGTTATTTTATTTTCTTTCCATGTCCTCTTGTGTTTCCCTTGTCCCAGTTTAGTAAGTCCTCTCTATCAAGTATCTCTGTGCCTTTCATGATTCTGTGGATGTTCAGTAGGTCACCTCTCTCTCTTCTTTGCTCCAACGTCGGTAACTCCAGTTTAGCCAATCTCTTCTCATATGATAGGTTTGCAAGTGCAGGTGCCATTTTGTTGCTGCTCTCTGGATTCTCTCTATTTTCTTTACATTCTTTTTGGTATTGGGGGACCACAATGTTGCCGCATACTCTAGTTTAGGCCTTATCAATGTAACCAATATCTTTTTTATCATGTCTTCGTCCAAATATGCAAATGCCACTTTTATTGATCTTAGCAAGTTGTAAGTCTCCCCGACAATTTTGTTAATCTGTTTATCATAGGACAAGTCATTTGTGATAATTACCCCCAAATCTTTTTCGGATCCTACCTTCTTTACTTCCTTGGTTCCAATTGTATATTTTCCTGATATTCTGTTTTTGCTTTTTCCAAACTCCATTATGCTACACTTCTTAGTATTAAAGTCCACTTCCCATTTCTGACTCCAGTTCCATACCTTGTTCAGGTCTTCTTGCAGTACTTCACAGTCCTTATCAGTTTCTACTTTCCTTAACAGTTTGGCGTTGTCTGCAAAGAAGCTCCTCTTCCATGTCATTCATATAGATAGCAAACATTATTGGTGTCAGTACAGATCCTTGCAGTACTCCACTGATCACCTCTTTCCAATCTGAATATTTTTCTCTGAGCACTACTCTCATCTTTCTACCTGTCAGGAAGTCCTCCATCCATTTTAGTAGATTCCCTTGTATTCTTCCTATGTGTTCCAGATTTTTTAGTAATTTTCTGTGTGGTACTTTGTCAAAGGCTTTTTGCAAGTCTAGGAATGCACAATCAGCCCATCCATTTCTTTCTTGCACTATGTCTATTAGCCTTGAGTAGAAGCATATTAAGTTTGTGGTGCATGATCTTCCTTGCCTGAACCCAAATTGTCTTGGGTTTAATATGTTGTTGTCTTCCAGGTGTTTTACCCATCTATTCTTGATGATTTTCTCACAAATTTTGGCAATAGTGCTTGTTAGTGATACTGGCCTATAGTTGGTGGGTTCGTCCTTGTTTCCTCCTTTATATATTGGTACAATGTTAGCATTTATCCAGTCATTAGGTATCTTTCCTTCTTTGAGTGAGCTATTTATTATGATGTGTATTTTGTCCGTTAGTTCTTCTTTGCATTCCTTTAGAATCCAATTTGCAATACCATCCAGGCCATGTGATTTTCTGATGTCCAGTTTTGATAGGTGTTCTGATATTTCTTTTTGTGATGTTGTAAACTCACTCATGTGGGGAGATTGCTTGTTATTATCTTCGTCCCAATTTTGTATTTTCTCTCTGGTGAAGACAGATTTAAAGTGGTTGTTCATGATTTCGGCCATCTCTAATTCTTCTGTGTATTCTATATTTCCTTGGCGTAGTTTCACCATTTCCTGTTTGGTTTTAAGTTTACCATTCACATACCGATAGAATAGATTGGGTTGATCTTTGCATTTATCTATAATATCCTTCTCATGGTTCATTTTTTCCTCTCTTCTCACATTAACATACTCATTTCTATAGTTTATATAAGTTTGCCATTTGCTTTGTTTTTTGTCTTTTCTCCACCTTTTCCAAGCTTTGTCCCTTTTGTCTTTTGTCTCACTGCATTTTTTGTTGAACCAACATTTAATGTACTCCCTCTCTCGCTTTTGTCTTGGTACAGGCCTGTTCACCCCTTCGTTGTAATTTTCCATCAATATATTCCATTTCTCTTCCACTGTTGTCTCTTCCATATAGAATTTTTCCCAGTTTGCATTCCGGAAGAATATCTTTAGTTTTGCAAAGTCTGTTTTGTTGTACATCAATCTTCCTTTCCTATGCTTTTAATTTCTCTCCATGTCTATTTCTTCCTTTAGTACAGTTTTGATGAGTCTATGGTCACTCTTTCCAATTGGTGTCTTGTAATGGATTTTGTCACAAACTTGATGTGTTTCTATTCAATACTAATAGATAGAATACAAGAAAGAGATGGATGGGCTGAGTGTGCATTTCTAGACCTGAAAAAAGCTTTTGATAAGGTGCCACATAAGAAATTGCTTGAAAAATTAGAAACTACAGGAGGAATACAGGACAAACTACTTAAGTGGATGGAAGACTTCTTGCATGAAAGGACAATGAGAGTGGTGATAAGAGACAGACATTCCAATTGGGATGAGGTGATTAGTGGAGTTCTGCAAGGAACAGTTTTGGCCCCAATAATGTTTGCTATATATATTAATGATATGGATGAAGGGATTGAAAGTTATATGAGCTTCTTCGCAGACGATGCAAAAATTTTGAAAAAATTGAGCACCGAAGTAGACTGCGAGTTGCTGCAGTGTGATCTGAATCAAGTAGGAAGTGGGAGATGGAATTCAACATTAAGTGTAGTATAATGCAATTTGGAAGAAGCAAAAAAAGACTAGTGGGATCATATACATTGGGGGAGGAAGAATTAAAAAAAAAATGGAAAAAGGAGTCATTATTATGAAAAATATGTCCCCTGAGAAACATATAAACAAAATTTTTGGAGAAACTTGTAATCTAATGAGATCAAAGTGGTATTTACATACCTGGATGAAGAAATGGTGAAGAAAATACTAGTCACTTTGATAAGGCCAAAATTGGAGTATGCAGCGATGTGGTCACCGAGTACAAAAAAATGTGTAACAAAACTTGAAAGAATACAAAGAGCAATTGCGAAATTGGCACCAATGCTCTCAGAACTATTGTATGGGGAGAGGCTGGCTAAACTTGAACTACAGACATTGGAGCAAAGAAGAGAGAGAGGAGACTTGACAACTACTTATAGAATCATGAAAGGCATGAAAATTATTGATAGAGAGGATCTAATAAAATGGGATGGTAGAGATACAAGAGGACATGGAAAGAAAATCAAGAAAGACAATTATTGAAGAGATCTGGAAAAGAACAGCTTTCCCCACAGGATAATAGAAGTTTGGAACAAGTTAGATGAAAATGTGGTGTGTGCAAAAACGATACACGAATTTAAAAACAGGCTAGATAAAACGAGATATGAAGATGGAACACCACGAGCATAGCTCTCCTTCCCGTAAAATACAACTAGGTAAATACATATACATGTACGCTGTCACAGAAGAAGGTGCTAACATCGAGCTCCGCACTAGCGCTTTGTTGCTGACTTTGGAAAAAAGCCTTGTCATTTTCGGGATATAACAATATGTTTTCATGTGACCGGTAACGTATCCATTCCAGTTCTTGGAAATCATAGTTTTAGCACAGAATGGAGAGTAGCAATGATGAAATAAGGATCAATGAACCAACCAAGAGGGGGTTGGATATATCCAGAGTTGAGTCACCATTGAGAGTAATCCCTAAGAAAACATGTTTAAACGTTTAAACTCCAAGGATGACTTACAGGTACAACACTGATTTGTTCTCAGGATTTAGGAGGGAAGGGGGAGCAATGGATAAAACTATGGACACAGATAGAGATATTAGGATTAGCAGAGTAATAAGGAATTGAGACAACTTAGAAGAATTTATTAAAATTAGACTATAAAGCTTCACAATTAGAGGTATCAAACTTACATACAACTAACGAGGTGATACTAAGACAATTAAACGATCTAAAAAGTGAACCGAGTGTGATTAAAAGAGAAAATGAAATTAAAATGAAGTTAGAAATAAAAATGAAGAACTGAAGAAAGAGGTAAAAGAACAATTACAAGCAGTAACTGAAAAGATGGAAGAATCAAAGAGACCGATCTGAATGAAATAAAAAATCAGTGGAAACAGGAATGTGAAAATCAAAAACTCTCATTCAAAGAAATAGTACAGCAGCAGGTAGAAGAGAATGCAAAGGAAACAGTGATCAAGGTGATCAAAGAAAAGGAAAGCTGGGTGAGGGACACAGTGGACAAAGAGAAATGCATTGTGGTTTATGGTATCAATGAAAAACATGATGTACACAAATACTAAAGAGAAAAATAAGAGAAAGAAATTGCAAAGGAGATACTGAAAGTGGTTCAGGACAAGGGACAGAATTTGGAAAAGGAAATTGATGACATGCATAGGATGGGTACATACTCAAAAGAAAAAACTTACAGACCAATGAAAATCAAACTAAGAACTAAAATGATAGTGGAAGAAATACTATCAAAACCGGCAAAACTAGCAAACCGTGAAAAATACAAAAAAGGTGTGGATAAAAAAGGAAATGAATAAAGAGGAAATAGAGAAGGATAGGGTAATGAGATATGAAGCTAAGAAAAAACAAGAAAAGAACAGAGACTGAAAAAAATTACTTTTTTGGAGAGTACTGGATTTGAGACTGAGAAAATGGTACATCAAAAAAATGGAAACATAAACCAAAAAAGAGAAGAAAGGAAAAAATTAAAAGTGGTATACACAAATATGGATGGTATGATTTATGGAATAAATTAATTAAACGACTATTTGTCAATAGAGAAACCAGGCATAATGGGAATTGTGGAGACAAAAATGAAAGGTCCTATACAATCAAATATGGTGTGACAAGGTTTATACAACTTTTGGTTGAGGAAGAGAATGGACAAACAGAGGGGAGCTGTCATGTTATTGACTAGAAAGGGCCTAAATTTAATAAAGGCAACAGAAGGTAAGGAAAATGTGCAATTGATCACAATTGAAGTTGAAAAAAGCTGTATGAAAATCAAAAAGTTCATAGTTGTATATGTGCCCCCAAAAACTAAGACTTAGTCTGACAGTGAACGCTCAAAAATTACTGGAAGACACAAAGAATGAATTAACAGAGACACTGAAATATGGAGAAAACATAGTAATTATGGGTGACTTTAATGTATGGGAAATAAATTGGGAAGAATTGACAATAAAAGGTGTAGAAGAGGAACTCTGGGGCAACGTCCTACTAGATTTGACCAGTGATTATACATTGACTCAAGGAGTCAAAGAAAACACTAGATATAGACACAACGAAGTACCATCGAGACTAGCCTTGATATTCACTTCTGAGCCTGAAATTGTAGAAGAAATAAATTATAAGACACCAATTGGGAAGCGTGACCACATACTAATAGCGTTCGAGCTTCTGGAACAAAATGTTATGAGAAGAAATGAGAAACATAGAGAAGGAAGATTAATGTACAATAAAACTGACTTTGTAAAACTTAGAAAAAAAAAAAATTCAAAATGCTAGTTGGGAAGAAGACCGGTAGGGAGACCCAGAACCGGATAGATAAAAGGTGTTGAGGAAGCATTAGAAAGAAGAGACACAAATTTACCTGAAGTGCAAGAGAGAGACCTTCAAGGATAGAGATGCATGGAGAAGTCTAGTGAAGAGCTGCCACTGACAGGATTATTCCTACCAACCATAGGGTGATGAAACAATGATGGAAGAGAAATGGAACATTTTTAAAGAAATATATAAGGAGGGAACAAATAAACATGTACCTAAGCAGAAACAAAGAAGGGTGTACATAGTGCATAAAGTGTTGGTATAATAAAAAGTGTAGTGATGCTAAAGATAGAAGATACAAAGCCTGGAAAAAAATGGAAAAAAAAAAGACAAAAAAAGTGACTAAATGGCAAACATACACCAAACTGAGAAATGGATATGTAGACATATGCAGAGGAAAAAAGAAGCTATAAAAAAGATGTAATAGACAAATACAAAGACCAACCTAAACTATTTTACAGATATGTAAATGATAAACTAAAAGACAAACATGAAATAGTGAAACTGCATGAAGGAAACAAAGAATACATAGAAGATGTAGAAATGGCTGAAGTAATGACCAGACACTTTAGGTCTGTATTTACAATTGAAAGCTCACAAATGTGGGATGAAGGACAGCAAGAAGGATCCCCAAAAATGAAAGAAATAACGGTGACACAGAAAGAAATACATACATATACCAAAGGCTTTTTCCCCTTTACACGGGGGGTAGCCAAAAAGAAAAAGGCATAGAAACCACTCCCACCCATTCCATTTCCTATATATTCCACTTCCCTCCACCCTCCCTCTTATCTTGGCACCTCCTGGATGACGGGTCATCCCTGCATCCTGTCCACTGCCCTGGGTCAGAAGCAGTGTTGCAAGACACAGCACATCCACAGCAAGGCTGCTTCATAAATTCGGCGACCCCCCCTCTCCGTCCTCCATGCAGAAAAGAAGAAGACAGGGAGAAATCCCTTTGGGCTGCATCAATTTTTTTTCTCATACATACTTCCTCATGCCCCACCCACTCCCCCTCATGCATCACAGCATCATCTATACACAACCCCTCTCCATTCACCCCTATCTTCTGTCCTCTCCCATCCTTCCTCAACAGACATTCCTCTCTTTTGTAATGCCCCTTTCACCCCATCCATCCATCTCATCCTAGGACGCCCCCTCATATTCACTCCTTCCACACTTCTTTTACTAATCTTTCTTCACTCATTCTTTCCATGTGTCCAAACCATCCTAATACTCTTTCATCAACCCTATCTCCCAGCTCCCTTTCCACCCCTGTTCTCCTCCTCACTTCCTCATTTCTCATTCTATCCAGCCTAGTAACCCCTATCATACATCTCATCACCTTACTTTTACCCACATTTATCTTCAGCTTCCTTCTTTCACACACCTTCTCAAGCTCTGTCACTAACTTCCTCAATCCCTCCTCTGATCCTGCTACAAGCGCAGTGTCATCAGGAAACAACAGCTGGCTCACCTCCCACTTTTCTCCATTTTCTTCAATCATCTCCAACCCCTGACCCACTACCCTTGCATTCACCTCTCGTACCACCCCATCCATGTAAAGATTGGACAGCCAGGGCGACATAACGCATCCCTGATGAAGTCCCACCTTTACCTCAAACCATTCACTCTCTCCATTTCTAATCCTAACACAAGCTCTACTACTCTCATAAAAACTCTTGACTACTCTTAACAGCTTTCCTCCTATCCCATATATCTGCAGTACCTCCCACAGTGCCTTCCTGTCTACCCTGTCGTAAGCCTTTTCCAGATCCATAAATGCCCAAAAAACATCCTTACCTTTTCCTATAGCTTTCTCACATATCTGCCTTACTACAAAAATCTGATCTACACAACCCCTACCTGTCCTAAACCCACACTGTTCCTCACCAATTACTCCCTCTGTTCCTCTCCTAATCCTCTCAATCAAGACCCTCCCATAAGCTTTCCCAACTACACTCAACAAGCTGATCCCTCTGTAACTACTACACTCACACTTGTCCCCTTCCCTTGTAAAGTGGAACTATACAGGCACTCCTCCAGTCCTCCGGCACTCTACCCTCTCTTAAACAAACATTAAATAACCTCACCAACCAGTCCACCATAACTGTACCTCCTTTCTTCAGACATTCTGCATGGCATCCATCCAGACCAGGTGCCTTACCTGCTCTCATCATCTTAACAGCTGCTTTCACTTCATCCTTCCCTATTTCTCCTCCATTTTCCTCACTCATCACTCTCATTTTCTTAGCACTTCCCACTGCAACTACTTTTCCCTCCCTATCCTCATTCACATTTAGCAACTCCCTAAAATACTCTGCCCACTTTCCTCTTACTGCCTTCTCTTCCATTATCATCTCTCCATCTGCACCTTTTACCTTTTCTTCTCTATTTGATTCGCCTCCTCTTTCTCTTTTAATTTCCTTCCAAAACAACTTTTTATTGCTTTCAAAATTTTCTCGCATACTCTTACCCCATTTCACATCTGTTCTCCTCTTTGCTTCCTTTATCTTATGCTTAACTTCCCTTCTCTTTACTTTGTACCTCTCATACAATTCCCTCGGCCTAAACTGTAGCCAATCTATGAATGCCTGCTTCTTCTCTTCTACACCTTTCTTTGCTTCCTTATCCCACCACTCGTTACCCCTCCTTCTATTTCCTCCCACCCTCCTTGTTCTACACACCATCTTTGCACACCTTATGACTCCCTCCTTGAACCATCCCCATTCCTCCTCCACTCCTAGTTCTACTCTATCCTTTACTCCCTCCCACTCCTCTTTCAGCTTCTTCTCCTTTTTTTCCTCATTTAAGCAGTTCACTCTAATTGCCTCCCTACCTTCTGCCCTTTTCCTCTTCCTCCACTCTCAATTTACCTTCTACCAGAAAATGATCTGATATTCCCCTACTCTCTCCCCTTAGAACATGTACATCCTTAACTCTTCCTACCATACTCCTGGTCACCACTATATAGTCCATTAATGCTCTGTCACCCTTCCATCCACCACCCTCTCCCATGTGTACTTATGATTGACTTTCTTCCTAAACACTGTATTTGCTATCAACTCTCTTTCAAGACACATCAACTCTCCACTATGATTTTTACCTGGAACTCCATACTTCCCAATCACTCTGTCTATTGGTTCATTTCCTACCCAAGCATTAAGGTCTCCCAATACAACTACATTGACATTTCTCCCTAATCCCTCTATGCACTCATTTATATCCACCCAAAAAGCCTCCCTTTCTTCTACGCTATTCTCACTACCAGGTCCATACACACTTACAAAAACCCACATCTCCCTTCCCAGCTTCACCTTCATCCACATCAACCTTGATGAAACCTCCTTCCACTCCACTACACGCTTACTTATCTCTTCACTTACTAGTATAGCCACCCCTTCTCTCCCTCGTCCCCTCTTCACTCCTGAGTACCTCCCAGCTACACTCCCAAACTCACAGTTGCCCTTTCCTTTCATTTTAGTTTCACTCAAATCCAGTACATCCATCTTTCTTCTCACAAACATACTACCTATCTTCCCTTTTACTCTCATCTGTACCACATCCACGCACATTAAAAGACCCAAACCTTATGGTACTGGTTGGAAAACTCCCAGACCCTCTTATGCCTTTTCTTCTTTTTTTAGAAATGTCCCTTTTTGGGGCTACAGGTAGTAGGACTCCTAATCCCATCCCCCATCCCGTTTTTTGTCGCCTTTTACGACTCAAGTGGAAAGACTTGGTGGTAGCATTCTCTTCCCCCACCACAGGGTCGGCGAAAAAAGGAAAAGAATATTCAGAGAAATGGTACAGGACAGTAACAAGGGGTTGGGGGGACAGCATAATGGAGGGATAGTCGTAGTATAAAAGTGTCATCATTTCTCTATGAACAGAGTTTTCCTCTATCACAGAAAAAATGATGTGTGGCTCTGGTCCGTAGGGGCGCCCCATATAGACCCTAAAGTATCAACTGCATGCTACTTTGCCACAATAACATGCAGCCAATAAAGAAACCTGATGTCAGAAAGTCATATGGGCCAGACGGAATAGTGAACTGGATATTAAAAGAATGAACTTACAGATAAAATACACAAGATAATTGACTTCTCACTCAAATATTGTACCAATATACAAGGGAGGAGATAAAGAAAATCCAACAAAATATAGACCGGTTTCCCTTACAAGCACAATTGCAAAAATATGCAAGTTATTAAAAATGAATGGAAGAGAACATACTAAACCCAAACCGATTTGGATTTAGAAGTAGAAGATCATGTACTACAAACTTAATATGCTTTTACTCAAGATTAAATAAAATAATACAAAAGATGGTTGGGCAGACTGTGCCTTCTTAGACTTACAAAAGGCTTTTGACAAAGTACCACACAAAAAGCTACTAAGAAAAATTGAAACAATAGGTGGAATACAAGGAAAGTTATTGGAATGGATGAAAGACTTCTTAAACGGAAGAAAAATGAGAGTGGTACTTAGAGAAAAGAACTCAAATTGGGTAGATATGATAAGCGGAGTCCCTCCAAGGCTCTGCATTGGCACCGATAATGTTTGCTGTTTATATAAACGACAAGGATGAAGGCGTGGAATGTTATATGAACTTCTTTGCAGATGATGCAAAACTATTGAAGAGAGTAAGTACAGAAGAGAATGGCAAATCTTTTCAAGAAGACCTGGACAAAGTCTGGAAAAGGAGTATAAAGAACGAAGTGAACTTCAACATTAAGAAATATAGTATAATGGAATTTGGAAAAAGCAAAAATAGAATATTGGGTCAATGCAAAATTGGTACAAAGGAAGTTATAAAAGTAAACTCAGAAAGAGACCTAGGAGTAATTATCTCAAATGACATGACACCAGACAAACATGTAAACAAAATAGTTGGAGGAACTTACAATTTAATAAGATCAATGAAAGTGGCCTTTGACTACATGGATGAGGAAATGGTAATGAAAATACTAATTATACTGATAAGACCAAAATTAGAATATACAGTATCACTATGGACACCTAGTACAAAAAAGAAAGAAAAAAATAGAAAGAATTCAAAGAGCAATGACAAAGTTGGCACCAACACTTAGCAAGTTGACATACGAACAAAGATTGGACAAACTAAACTTATCAACTCAAGAACAAAGAGGAGAAAGAGGTGATTTGATAACCATCTACAGAATTATGAAAGGGATGGAAATCCTTGATAGGGAACCTACTTAAATGGGACAGAAGAAATAAAAGAAGACACGAGAAGAAACTTAAGACAGTTACAGAAGAGATCTGAAAAAGAACAGCTTTCCACATAGTGCTCGACAAGGAAGTACAAACGGTTAGTGAGAATGAGTGATGAGGAGAATGAATGAGTCATAAATCAATAAACAATAGCTCACTTCGTACCTCTAATACATTGATGGGTGGCCTTTACGTGCAATGATCTCACGAAGGCGGTTTGGAATGGAAGTGGCATACTTGGTAAGATGTGCAGGGGTTATACTAGCCCAGGATTGGCAAATGGCTGCCTCGAGCTTGGGCACAGAGCTCGTATCTTTAACCTGCAGGTCTTGTTTAATGTGGTTCCACAGGTTTTCTATTGGGTTTATGTCAGGACTATTGCCTGGCCAGTCTGCTATGTAAGGTATATGATAGTCTTTAAGCCACTGAGGAACACTACGAGCAGTGTGGGCTGGGGCGTGATTTTGTTGAATGATGTTAGCACCTGAGCTATTGAAAGAATCCTCCAGGTGGTCATTTAAGAGTTCATAATAAACATATTGGTTCACTTTTACATTTTTCAGTAGTACAACAAGGCTCCCAAGTCCTCTTCCACTAAAACTTCCCCATACCATGTTGAACGTACTGGGGGTCAAGAGGGTTACTACCCGCACACCGATACACGTTTCCACCCCTATTGCCAGTCACAGTAAAGGTGGACTCATCTGTCCAGAGAATATCCAGCCCCTTGTCATCTTCCCACTGAAGATATTTCTTGCAAAACTCGACCCTACGGCGCCTCTGGTTAAGAGTGAGAAGAGGCTTCTTCACCGGGCGGTGGCTTCTGTACCCAAGGTCGTGAATGCGGCAACTAACTGTTCGCACACTAACCTCCCCAAAGAGTCCTGGGTTCCTTTCTTTTATTTTTCTGGAGGTAACACTTGGATTATGCTCTGTCTCTTGATAACATTAGTAGCACGAGGGGATATCTTTTTGGGGTACTTTTTCCTTGGTTTGTAACTGGGTGTGTCACAGCCACCTTCCTTCTTAAAAAATGGCAACCCACTTGCACACAGATATCTTGCCAACCCCAACCTGCTATATTATTTCCTTTGTTTGGTGACCAGATTTATGTAAAGCTATGATCTGGGTTATTGTCTCTTGTGATAAATACTTGGTCTTGCCCATATTAAGGCTAGAAAGCGCCTCTGTCTGCAAAAAACACTGACCGGCTAGGTGGCATCACCAGATACCACAAAATGGAACAGATGGAACAAAAAGCCTCCCCACGAAGGCTAAGAGGCAACTGAGGGATGATTGATAGCATGCGTCATAAACCCTACCCTTAGCTCCGCCCACTTCCTTGTCTGTATCATTTACCCACCTGGAGGATTCTTTTAATAGCTCATGTGCTAACATCTTTCAACAATATCATGCCCCAGCCCACACTGCTTGTAGTGTTACTCAGTGGCTTAAAGACTGTCAAATACCTTACATAGCAGACTGGCCAGGCAAGTCCTGACATAAACCCAATAGAAAACCTGTGGAACTACATTAAACAAGACCTGCAGGTTAAAGATACGAGCTCTGTGCCCAAGCTCGAGGCAGCCATTCGCCAATCCTGGGCTAGTAGCCAAGTACGCCACTTCCATTCCAAACCGCCTTCGTGAGATCATTGCACGTAAAGGCCACCCATCAAAGTATTAGAGGTACGAAGTGAGCTTTTGTTTATTGATTTATGACTCATTCATTCTCCTCATCACTCATTCTCGCTAACCATTTGTACTTCCTTGTCAAGCATTGTAGAGTAATACTTTATACATACATATACCAAAGGCTTTTTTTCCCATTACCCGGGGGGTAGCCAAAAAGAAAAAGACATAGAAACCACTCCCACACATTCCATCACCTACATATTCCACTCTTCCACTCCGCTTCACCCTCCTTCCTCCCTCTCGTCTTGGCACCTCCTGGATGACGGGTCATCCCTGCATCCTGTCCACTGCCCTGGGTCAGAAGCAGTGTTGCAAGACACAGCACATCCACAGCAAGACCACTTCATTAATTTGGCGACTCCCCCTCTCCATCCCCTCATGCAGAAAAGAAGACGGGGAGAAATCCCTTCGGGCTAGTAATAGATACATGGAACAAATTGAAAGAGAAAACAGTGAGTGCTAAAACTAGACAGGATTTTAAGAAAGAACTGGATGCAGAAAGATACAACTGCAGGTCACTACAAGCATAACTCTTCTGCAAAATACATACATATACCAAAGACATTTTCTCCCTTACAAGGGAGGTAGCCAAAAAACAAAGGCATAAAAACCATTCCCACCCATTCCATCCCTAATACACTCCACTCCCCTCCCTCTTATCTAGGCACCTCCTGGATGATGGGTCATCCCTGCATCTTGTCCACTGCCCTGGATCAGAAGCAGTGTCGCATGACACAGCACATCCACAGCTAGGCTACTCCATTAAATCCCCCCCCCCCAATGCAGAAAAGGAGATGGGGAGAAATCCCTTCAGGCTGTGTCAAATTTTTCTCACACATACTACCTCACCCCCACCCATTCCACCTCATGCATAACATCACCCATATACAACCATTTTCCATTCACCCGTCTTCTGTCCTCTCCCGTCCTTCCTCAACAGACATTCCCCTCTTCCCCAAAGCCCCTTTTACCCCATCCATCCATCTCATCCTAGGTCGCCCCCTCATGTTCACTCCCTCCACATCTGCCTTCCACACCTCTTTTACAACTAGGTAAATGCACAAGGTTTGTTTTCTTGTTGATCCTCACTGTCAGGTCATTGACATGTGGGATGAATGTCATATGTATCAAATATTGGATCAAGAATTTTTTTGTTTCTTTCCAATGGAAGGGTCTGGCCATTTAGCTTCAATATAGGCACTGCTGTATCCAGCCTGCCTGTGACTCCACCACTGGAGCAATGTAGGGCATCAGAGGGTCACATACAAGAAAAGGTCACCTGGTGTGTTCCACAGACACATCTTCCCCACTCCCTCCTGTAGGGTATGGCCCTAAGGAGACAGCACCTGGTCTCTAGACTGTGCCAGAGAGAAGACAAGAGATAGTTGAGAGTGAAGAATCATTGTGAATAGATGATAAATTGAAACAGCCTAAAGAAATTTCTCATTGTGCTCTTTAATTCCTTGTGAGTGGATGAAGAGGGAGGGATATAATGTAAATGAAGCAGTGTGGGTAATTCAGCTTCAGCTCTCAAGCCCTGCTGCGGGTGTGGTGTGTCTTGCTGCATCACTTCTGACTGAAGACAGTGGACAGGGATTGCCCTTTATCCCTTTATCCACAAAAAGCTAAGATAAAAGGGAAAACAAATGGATGGAGGGTGGGTGCATGCCTTGGCTGGCTGTCTCCCTTATAAATGGGAAGAAATATTTTGGTATATGATGTCTACAGAAAGAGCAAAATACATTGTTTCATCTGTTACCACCATTGTTATTCACACCAAACATATAAAAAAACAATGATATATAAACAACACTGTAACTTCCCTTTCTTTTTATTGACTGGAAAACTCTACAAAAGATGATGATGATGATCTAGAAAATACAACTTTGGAGAATGATGCAACAATATAGAACTACCTTGTAAATGGATGTGGAATTGCTCAACAAACATGCAGCTGATTGTGTTGGCACGGGCAGATGTTTGATGACACAATCATTGACAAGGCTAAGTTACTTGGAGAGACACATCACCTAGCAAATAATCATTCTAAACTTGATCACATATTACCAAACAAAAAAACATATCATGGTATAAATTGTTCCTTGAGCATATGAGCATTGGTAAGGCACTTATTGGAGACTTCATTCTCCAATATCAATCCTGACTAGTCCTCAAATGGGTACCACCTATTCTGTTGAAATTAAAATGAAGCATTACCAAAATAACTAGAACCAGGCTGGATAAATATAAAAATCAAATTAAGTCATAATGCTTTGACTTAATACCAACACCAAAATGAACATGTGGCTTAGCTTTCTAACACAGCACATAATGAAAAGTTCCAACAAGCTAGTGTTCACATTCCTAAGAGTATGGCTAAAGTCCGATATATTCTAAAACTTCAAAGCAATTCTGATCATGTATAAATACAGTGGTTGATAAAGGAACAAAGACTTTAGTGTAAGTACTGGCAACACTAGATTAATATGGGTTGACATAACAAATAAAGACTACAAATTCAGGAAACCTAAATAGCACTCAAGGTCATTCTCTCTTTCTCTGTTAATTCAGGATGCCACACATCAACTATCAGGATGAGCCGCATTGTGTCTCCTGTGTGCCAAACTTCATGTTCCCAGCTATCATCAAATATTAGCACTTGTCCTTCCTTCCACTTGAGTTCTTCTGAACCAATCCTTAATTTTGGTCCTTCAGGAACCACAAGACCAAGATGGGCTCGAAGGCGGCAATTAGTAGGTCCTGTGTGTGCCCATACATGAGTACCTGGTGACATCACACTGAACTTCACCTGAATGGGAAAAAAAAAAAAATTATATATATATATATATATATATATGTCTGTATATATTCTATTTATTCATGAAAAACCAAAGAATCAACACAAATCTATGATGTTCTTTTAATCCAGTTTAAGGATAATTTTTTACAAATAAACAGAAAATCTGTCTACTCAAGCATTAAGTACTTAATCTCTGACATACCTGTCCACGCTTGCAACCTGCTGCAGGTCTGAAGTTTTCAATTAATCGACAGGTGGCAGGAGCCTTAATACAGTTAACAGATGACTTTTTGCCTCTTGCAAACAATTCATACTGTTGCCAGTTTCCTTTGGACTGCAAATTCTCTGACTCTGGTTGGAAACCATCAGCAGGCCTCTCTCCTAGCAGTGCAACACCTTCATTACGGATCACCTCCCAGTTATCTTCCAACTTCCTGATGAAAAACTAATTCTATTTAAGTGAAACTGTAAAGCTAGAGTTAAACTGTAAAGTCAGAGTTAAACTTTAATAAAAACTGTAAGTGTTATTAGATGTATGTATACCACAATAAAGGACCATGGGTCCTATTGTTGGAGAAATAAACACCTGGATAGGAAACTAAAGGAGTATTTACCTAATTGTAATATACATGAGCATAGCTCCAACCCTGTATATATACAGGGTTAGCTATGCTCATGCGATCCCACCTCTATCATTTAATTCTATGGTATCCACCTGAACTATTTCTTCTAATCTGTTCCACAAATTTATACACCAAAGAAGAAAACTATATATGCACAAAAAAAGAAAACTATGCTTCCTATACCATTCTAAATAATTATCAAATCCCTTTCTCCTCACTCTTCTGATATTGGCAATCACATTTTATATAATCTCTCCTAATCTGTTTTATCAGCCAGGATAGGGATAATTCTTGTTGCCACCCTTGTATTCTCTCAACTTTTCTCAAATATCTAATATGGTCACAACACAACTACTACATATTCCAATCTGAAGTGGATCAGATTTTCAATTACTTTCTCCTCATATCTTCAATATAATGACACCATTCTTATATTCATTAACATTTTATGTTTTTCCAGCAACAGATCATTCCTAATTAAGACTACAAGATCCTTTCCCTCTTTTGCTTTCATGATTATTTCCCCTCTCATGGTAGCCCATGACAATCCTCTTGCTTTGGGCTATTTCTAAAATTTTACATTTCTTTGAACTGATTTTCATCTTTCACTCCTGACTCTATATAAACTATGTGGGGCTGTGCCATTGGTGTGTAATGTCACCACGGTTGTAATACATGTATGTAAGGGATGGTGCGGGGTAAATGTGAGGGTGCTATGCAGGGATTTGGAGTTGGTGAGTGAAAGTGAAGGGAAATGGATGAACCAGTTGTTGTTTGCAATGGGCTGTGTGCTTATAACCAAGTCAGAGGATAGAATGAGGCAATTGGTTAACGAGTCTGGATTGATTGATTGATTGATTTATGGAATTTTTGGTTTGAAGGCCAAGCGTCAATGAGTCTGGGTGGGTATGTGGGAGGAAAAAGATGTAAATGTGGGCAAAAATAAGGTTGTGTGCTGGAGGGAAGTTTAAAGGGTGAGAGGCTGGAGGATGCAGAGAGATTTACATATTTGGGGTCATATGAGGCGGGAATAGAGGAGTGGAGGTGAATTATACAGTAAAGGAAGCAAGTAAATGTCTGGAGCATGCAGAAACTTGAAATTTGAAGATGAGGTGTTTCAGTAGTATGGTGGGGATTATAAGGATCGATTGAATGAAAAACATGGAGGTTAAGTGGAGAGTAAGGATGGAAAGAATTGGTAGATAGGGTTGATCAAGGAATGTTAACCCCTTCCATACGGTGCCGCCTACGTAGGCGGCATGAGGAGCAAGTGGATACGCGAGGCTGCCATATCGGCGCTCGATTATATTTATTATAGTTGCCCCTGCATAATGACATACTTTCTAAACTGTCTTCATCACATTTTCTATGGTTATAAAAATTCACGGGTGAAAGAGAGAACGATCGATATAAGCGGTGACTATTTTATATGATGCGAGTATTATTACGAAACTTCATATGTCTGGCAGCTAATGCTGCCCGCGAGATTTTGGCCCGTAGTGAAGTGGTTAAAGGTATACATTTTGCTTGGTGTGATCACTTAACAATAATTATCAAACAATTGTCTTGAGCACAATTCTTTGTTTTTGAATGGGGCTGCTTTGTTTCAAGTTGCAAAGTAAGAGATTGATCATTTTAACTGAACCTACCATGTTTACCCAACTATGATGCCAGTTATGTTGCACTCACCATTGTGATAGAAAGTTGAAGATATATAAAGGTAAAAGGTGATGAGATGTATGAGGGGTGAGGATGGCAGCAAGTTGGAAATAAATATTAAAGGAGAGAGGCTGGAAGAGGTGGATAGTTTAAGTATTTGGGGTTGCACTAGCAAGAAATAGAGAAGTGGGAGTGGAGGTAAACTGTAGAGTGAAAGAAGCAAGTAAATGTCTTGGGGGATTGAAAAGTGTCTTGAGAAATAGGCATCTGGAAATGATTGCAAAGAGAAGATTATGAAGGGGTGATTGTGTCTGACTTTATATGGGGCAGAGATTTGGAATTTAAGAGAGGCAGAATGGATAATTGTAAATGTGTTAAGATGAAGTGTCTGAGAAGTATGGTAAGGGTAACAAGGTTGATTGGAGTGAGAAATGAAGTGAGGAGAGTGGGGGTGGGAAAAGAGCAGACAAAAGATTACTGGGATGGACTGGACACGTGGAAAGAATGAATGAAGAAAGATTAGTAAAAGGGCTGTGGAAAGCAGAGGTGGATAGAGTGAACTTGTGAGGATGAGATGGATTGATGGGGTGAAAGGGGCTTTAAGAAAGAGGGGAATAATTGTTGAACAAGGAAGGGAGAAGGTTGTTGTTGTTGTTGTCGTTCCCTAGACTGTCTGTCCGAGCAGTCCCGTCTCCCCAAGGAAGGCCACAGCCGAAACTGGGTTTTCCCACAAATCCTTTATAGAGTGTATGTTGTGTTGTTTGCGTGCATGATTGTGTATAATGCAGTCTTCCATTATGTGTTGTATGGTATGGGGTGAAGTGTTACATCCTGGGCAGCTGTTCACAACACGGTCGTCCAGCCTCTTCTGGTAGCTTAGAAGTGCTGGGTGGTGACCGCATCGCAGTCTGGCCAAGTGGACTCTGTCCTTTCGTGGGAGAGAGGATTCAGAAGGGTGGATATCAGGGGGTCTGGCATGCAGCAGTGTGTTGTCTTTCAGTGTGTTAATGGAGCGGTGAGTGATATGATTATGAATATGTTTCCGGAGGCTGGTATTTGGTGGTTGTGGAGGAAGAGAAGAGAGTATCTGTGCGTAATAAAGGTCTTTGGGTGTAGTTTTAATGTTTCTTGGTGTGTGTGGGTGTTCTGCTATGTAGTGTAGTGGGTGTGATGTGTTTGTGGTGGCTGCAGCAAGTGTTTGTGTGCCTCTCATGTCGAGGTGGTCCTTGACTTTGAGGACTTTTGTTTCATGGTGTAAATGGTCTGTAGGTGTTGTATTTGTGCAGCCTGTAATTGTTTTTAGGGCTTTGTTTTGTATGATTTGAAGGGTGTTGTGGTGTGTCTCACTGAGATTAGGAGCCCATGCAGGACTCGCATAATTCATCACTGAGTGTATGCATTGTTTGTATATTGTTATATTAGTTGAGAAGGTTGTTGTTGTTGTTGTCGTTCCCTAGACTGTCTGTCCGAGCAGTCCCGTCTCCCCAAGGAAGGCCACAGCCGAAACTGGGTTTTCCCACAAATCCTTTATAGAGTGTATGTTGTGTTGTTTGCGTGCATGATTGTGTATAATGCAGTCTTCCATTATGTGTTGTATGGTATGGGGTGAAGTGTTACATCCTGGGCAGCTGGGATAGGGGTTGAGTGGAGAATGGTTGTGTATAGATCATATTTTGACACTGCCCAAAGGGACTTTTCCCCGTTTTCTCTTTTTTACAGCATGAAGGGACAGGAAGGGGGTTGTTGTGTAAGTGAAGTGGCCCTGCTATGGATATACTGTGTCTTTTTGCAGTCTGACCCAAACAGTGGGCAGGATACAGGGATGACCCTTCAGCCATGAAGAGCTAAGAGGGAAGCAAGGGTGGTAGATGGGAGTGGAATGATTGGGAATGGGTGCATACCTTTGACTTGGCTACTTTCCTTATAAGCCCTTGGTACATAAAGGCATAAAGACATATAAAGACAATATATATATATATATATATATGTAGTCATGCTTTAAATAAAATAATACATAATAACAAGTACTAAACCCACTTGAAGAAAGCTTGATAAGTTGTATCCTCTTTGGTCCACACAGGTCTGGAGGTCAGGTGATCAACATTGTACAGTGACCTCTGGTAGCGATTCAGAAACAAACCTTTGTCTACTGCCTGGTCATAAACCTGAATATAGAAAAAATATATGTACATATATAAAGAAAGGGAAGATAAGGAATATGTAATATAATTATAGGTAACATTTAGTATGACTTAACAGAATGATACCTTTGCTACATTTATATTATTTTTGGGACCAATGTCAAGTTCCTACTTGTGTGGTCTTGCTAGATGGACAGCAGAGCTGCCCACTTTCAAAACCCATCACAAGAATTAAGTGAAGTGAGACTCAGTCTCTGAACTGGATCTAAGATCTCTATCAACTCCAACAGTATATCTTGCACTTTTTCAAATATAGAGAGCTGAGAACCAGCAACTGCTCTCCTACTTTCATCCAGTAGCATAAAACCAGTCCCTCACTATTACAACATAGACAATAGTCCAAAGTTTCTCCCATCAGACATTTGTAGGACATCCTAAGATCACTGCTAGCCAATGTATGGCTACAGGTTTATATTCAGTGAAACTCTAAGCAATAATCATCAAATCATATTACACTATCAAAATTACATTATTCAACCTAGGATGTTGCAACCATAGAAGGGTTACAACTACTTTATTAAACAATTTTTTAGCAATATGCTATATAGATTACAATCTGACACCCATCAGTTCTATCTTTTAATCATCATGCTGTACACAAATTCCCACCTCATAGGCTTCCTCCAATTTTCCCTGTCTGTGTAATGCATCACCTAGATGAAAGAAAAATCGACCATCCTGGGTTCCTTCAGCTTGGCTTGCAATTCCCTTACTCATATACCAAGCTCCTCCAGTATAGTTGTTGTCACTTGTTTTCAGGATGAAGCCAAGGTGAACCTGATAAACAAACATTTATTTTACTGGCAACAAAGAGATGGAGATGTAGTCAAATTCACTCATTTTATTACACTATTGCCCCAGTGTGCTGATAGATGGCATCTAAATTTCTGCATGCTTACAATATTGCATATGTCCAATAACTTGTATCAAACTTGAGCATGTAAAAATAAATCCACTCTTGAGCTATTTGTTACCTGATATAGTTAAAACAATACTGTCAAGAAACTTTGAAATCTAGTTCTACAAATAACATGGATCCTTCATACACTTACAAGGTGATTTCACTACTTAAAATTTTTCAACATTTATTCCTTTCTAAAAAGAAAGCAATTAGGTGTTGAATGGGTGTGGGATGAGTGTAGGGTGGGTGCATGTCTTGGCCGGCTACCTCCATTGTGAAGGGGAAGATGACTTTTCGAATATGGAATCCAACACCACTACATCCTTAATTTTTCACTATACAAACTTCAATTCATTACTTAACTATTTGTAAGACTGTTTTTGATATCACAATACAGATTGCTAAAATATTTGTGGATAAGAAAAAATAAAAGTAGTTGTCAACTTAAACTTACACTCTGACCATCCAGTTCCAAGACAATATGGACATATGTTGGTCTCAGTTGTGTGTGTGAGTGTGTGTGTATTTACCTAGTTGTATCTTATGGGAAATGGAGATATGCTTGTGGTGTCCCATCTCTGTAATCACAGTGTCTAGTTTGCTCTTAAATTCATGTATGTTTTTTGAACACACTATTGTTTCATTCAGTTTGTTCTAGACATCCACTGCTCTGTATGGATTTTTTTTTCAGGTTTCTTCTATAACTGTCCTTTTTGAGTTTCTTTTCATGCCCCTTTGTATTTCTCTTATCCCAATTTAGTAAGTCCTCTCCATCAAGGACTTCCATGCCTTTCATGATTCTGTAGATGGTCAGTAGGTCACCTCTTTCTCCTCTTTGTTCCAGAATTGGTAAATAAAGTTTTGATAATCTCTCCTCATATGACATTATTCTTTATATTCTTTTTGGTACTGGGTGACCATAGTATCACAGCATACTCCAGGCTAGGTCTTATTAGTGCGACTAGTATTTTTTTTTTTACCATTTCTTTATCCAAATAAGTAAAAGCCACCTTTATTTATTTAAGTAAGTTGTATGATTCTCCAACAATTTTGTTTATTTGTTTATCAGAGGACAGGTCATTTGTGATGATTGCTCCCAGGTCTTTTTCAGATTCCATTTTCTTTACTTCCTTTGTTCCAATTTTATATTGTCCCAATTTTCTTTTTTTGTTTTACTTTTTCTAAACTCCATTATGCTACATTTCTTGATGTTGAAGTCTACTTCCCACTTCTGACTCCACTTCCAAAGTTGTTCAGGTCTCTCTGTAGTGATTCACAATCTGTTTCAGTATTCACTTTCCTTGGTAATTTAGCATCATCTGCAAAAAGGCTCACGTAACATTCCACATCTTCATCCATGTCATTCACATAAATAGCAATCATTACTGGAGCCAATACTGATCCCTGTGGAACCCCACTAATCACCACCTCCCAAGCTGAACTCTTTTTCTCCTAGTACTACCCTCATATTCCTTCCATGCAAAAAATCCTCTATCCAGTTTAGTACTTTTTTTTTATCCCTCCTATGTTTTCAATCTTTTTTAAATAATTCTTTTTTTATGTGGCACTTTGTCAAAGGCTTTTTGTAAGTCTAGGAAAGCACTATCAGCCCATCCATCCCTTTCCTGTATTATATCTATTAGTCTTGAGTAGAAAGAGATTAAGTTTATGAGTAGAAAGAGATTAAGTTTATGACACATGATCTTCCCTGTCTGAATCCAAATTGTCTCAAATTTATTATATTGTTTTCTTCCAGGTGTTTTAAACATCTTTTCTTAATAACCTTTTCACAAATTTTGGCTACAGTGCTTGTAAGGGGAACCGGTCTGTAATTTGTCAGATCTTTTGTTTCTTCCTTTATATATTGGTACAATATTGGCATTTTTCCAGTCACTTGGTATTTTTCCTTCCTTCAGTGAGCAGCCTATTATATTATGTCTATCAATTCTTTACCTTCCTCTTGCACCCAGTTATCTATTCCATCCAGGCCGTGCAATTTCCTGACATCAAGGTTCATTAATTGATCCATTATTTCTTTACGTGTCATGTAATTCACTATGGTCTTAGATCATGTGTTGGACTCATGATTGACAGCTATTTCCCTCTCAGAAGAGAGCTCTGAGCTCATGTGCATTTGTTTACCTAGTTGTATTATACGGGAAGAGAGCTGCTTGTAGTGACCCATCTTTGTATCTTTCAGCATCTAGTTTGTTCTTAAATTCTTGTATAGTTTTTTCACACACTGTTGCCTCATCCAATTTGTTACAGACATCTATCACTCTGTGTGGGAAACTATTCTTTTTCAGATCTCTTCTATAACTATCCTTTTTAAGTTTCTTTTCATGTCCTCTTTTTCTTTAATCCCACTTTAATAATTCTTCTCTATCAAGGACTTCCATTCCTTTCATAATTCTGTATATGGTCAGCAGATCTCCTTTTTCTCTTCTTTGTTCCAGGGTTGGTAGTTCCAGTTTAACCAATCTTTGTTTGTATATCAATTTTGAAAGTGTTGGAGTCATCTTTCTCGTTGTTCTTTGGATTCTTTCTAATTTCTTAATATTATTTTTTGTGCTGGGTGTCCATAGTGTCACAGTGTACATCTTGGTCTTATTAGTGTGACAATATTTTTTTTACCATTACCTCCTCCAAGTAGGCAAAGGCCACTTTTATTGATCTTTGTAAATTGAAGGTTTCTCCAACTATTTTGTTAACTTTGTTTATATGCTTGTCTGGTGAAATGTCTTTGTTGATAATTACTCCTAGGTCCTTTTCCGAGCTAACTTTTTTTTACTTCCTTTGTACCAATTTTATATTGCCCTGATATTCTATTTTCACTTTTTCCAAACTCCATTATACTACATTTTTTTGTGTTGAAGTTCACTTCCCACTTTTGGCTCCATTCCCAGACTTTATGCAGGTCTCTCTGTAGTGATTCAGTCTTTTTCTGTACTTACTTTCTATAGTAGTTTTGTGCCATCTACAAAGAAGTTCATATAACATTCTAAACCTTCATCCATGTAATTTATATATATATATATATATATATATATATATATATATATATATATATATATATATATATGGCAAACATTATCAGAGCTAATACAAAACCTCGTGGGACTCCACTTATCATTTCTTCTCAGGTCGAGTTTTTGTCTCTAAGCACCACCCTCATTTTTCTCCTGTTCAAGAAATCTTTCATCCATTTCATTAACCCCTTCCATACGGTGCCGCACACGTAGGCGTCATGGGGAGCGAGTGTATTCGCGAGGCTGCCATATCGGCGTCTTGATTATATTTATTGTAGTCGCCCCTCCATAATGACATTCTTTCTAATTCTTTTGTAATCGCATTTTCTATGGTTATCAAAATTCACAGGTGAAGAGAGAACGATCGATATAAGCGGTGACTATATTTTATGATGCGAGTATTATTACGACACGTCGTACGGCTGGCATTGGCTGCTGCCACCGAGATCTAATTCCATGACGCCTACGTGTGCGGCACCGTATGGAAGGGGTTAACTTCCTTGTACACCTGTTATTTCAAGTTTTCTTAGTAGCTTTATGTGTGGTACTTTATGAAATGACTTTTGTAAATCTAGGAAAGCACAATGAGTCCATCCATACCATTTTTGCACTATTTCTATTAGCCTCAAGTAAAAGAAAATCAAGTTAGTGGCACATGATTTTCCATGTCTAAAGCCAAATTGTTTTGGATTAAGTATTTTATTTTCCTCCTGATGTTTAATTCATCTACATTTGATAATTTTTTCAGATATTTTAGCTATTGTGAAAGGAGGACTGGTCTATAATTTGTTGGGTCTTCTTTATCTCCCCCTTTATATATTAGTACAATGCATTTTTCCAATCTAGTGGTACCTTTCCTTCTTTGAGTGAGTAATCAATTATCTTGTGTATTTTGTCCATGAGTTCATCTATACATTCTTTTAGTATACGATTTGCAATGCCATCTACACTGTGTGATTACGTGACATCAAGGTTTATTTGGTCCCTTATTTCCTTCTGTAGCACATTTCTTTCATGGGGGGGGGGGGGGATCTTTCTCTCTGTCCTTCATCTCAAATGTGTGTACTTTCATTTGTGAATACAGAATATGTTCATAATTTCAGCCATTTCTATATCTTCTATACATGTAATTCCTTTGTTGCAGTTTCACTATTTCATGTTTATCTTTTAATTTACCATTCACATACCTGTAGAATAGTTTAGGTTGGTCCTTGAAATTGTGTATTATGTCTTTTTAACACTTTCTTTTTTCTTCCCTGCATATTTTAACATATTCATTTCTTGGTTTGATATATATTTGCCACTTACCCTTTTTTTCCATCTCTTCCAAGCTTTGTCTCTTCTATCTAAAACTAACTAAAAGTACTGGGTCTGCAAACTTTGAAAGATTGAACAGAAAGAGGTGATATGATTACAGTTTTCAGGTCACTAATGGAGATAGATTGCAGTGACATAAGAGATCTGATTAAAGATGGGAGAGCTTTGAGAGGTCATGGGAGTAAAATAAAGGTTGTGAAGAAATACAGCTTTCCATATAGATGCATTAATATATGGAATATCTTAGAAGGTTATATAGCCCAAACTCAAACAATACATGAGTTCATATCTTAATATGATGATTGGAAATCAAGGATATTGATTAAGTTGGAACTGTATATGAATTTTTTGAGTCTAGGTATGTTAGAAAATTAGAGAATAGAGATGGGACCCAACAAGTGTTGCTCCTTTCCTGTATACTAAAATTAGGTAAATACAATAAGGTAAATATATATATATGTATATATTTATAAATAAAATTCTAGGAGTAAAAGAGGCTGTGACTAGAATAATTTGGAGTCTGGGAGAGAAGACATATGGAGACAGGTTGGAAATCTGATATTGCCTATATTGAAGGAGTAAAGATAAAGAATAGAAATAATATTTTAAGAAATTGAAGAAAAAAAAAAAAAAAAAAATCTGGCAGACACCTTACTGGTACAAGAAGAATGAATTATCTACAGTACTAAGCAAAACATTGAAGAATGCTTGTCTGAAGTATGTGAAGAATAGCTTTCCACACAGTGACAATCTATAGATGGGATGGTTTGGACACATGGAAAGAATGAGTGAGGTAAGATTAGTAAAAGAGGTGTGGAAGGCAGATGTGGAGGGAGTGAACATGAGGGGGACAGGGGGGGACCAAGAATGAGATGGATGGATCGGATAAAAAGGGCATTGGGAAAGAGGGGAATGTCTGTTGAGGAAGGGAGAAGACAGAAGAAAGGGGTGAATGGACAATGGTTGTCTATGGACAATGCTGTGATGCATGAAAGGGAGTGGGTGGGGGATGGGGTGGTGAGGGAGTATATGTGAAAAATAATTTGACGCAGCCTGAAGGGATTTCTCCCTGTCTTCTCTTTTTCTGCAAGAGGAGATGGAGAGGGAGGGGGTCGCCGATTAAATGAAGCAGCCTTGCTGTGGATGTGCTGTGTCTTGCAACACTGCTTCTGACCCAGGGCAGTGGGCAAGATGCAGGGATGACCTGTCATCCAGGAGGAGTCAAGATAAGAGAGAGGGAGGGGGTGAATGGGAGTGGAGTGTGTGGGGATGAGATGGATGGGAGTGGATGCCTTTGTTTTTTTGCTACCTCCCTTGTAAGGAGGGAAAAAACCTTTGGTATATACTGTATATAAGAATTTATAGAATGCACTCAAAGAGGAAATAATCAGTGGACACTACATGTGCATTCATGTTTAACTTTGACAAATGGAAATGCTAAAACAGAAACCCATGAACATCCAACCCTGCACATTACAATTCAGTTCATGTTTTTATTTGGAGGTGCTGCCTCAAGGGGCTGACACTTGCTTCCTTCCTACTATCGGTACTTTCATCCAGTGACAAAAACAATTTCACAATAATACAAATACAATCTAAACATCAGTCCAAGGTTTCTTCATAGAGAAATCTATGGGTGGGCTTAAGGGCCACTGCCATCTCCTGTGATGCTGATAGTTTCCAATCCAAGAAAAATGAGGCAACAATTCATTAATTGCTCTCAGGAAAGGATATTGGTTTCAGAATGTAAATGTTTTGTGTTTTTTGTGCCAAACAGAAGCTTAGTGAGCAGTTTGCTATTAGAATTTCAATACAAAAATTATTCTTAGGACTTACCTGAGCAAAGCCATCATCTGGGTCCAACTCAAGTACAGCTTCAAAAACTTTCTTAGCAGCTGGTGGTTGGTTCATAAGGAGAAAGCTGATGCCTAAGTTATTTCGCAAAGTAATGTCATTTGGAAACCGCTGGAGGAGTCTCTGTTGAACTCTTATGGCTTTTCCATTAAAACCTGATGTAACAAGAATAAGTTGGGCATTATAATACAGATTGTGTTTCAATTATTGAAAGTAATTATCATTAAGTTCTTATGGATACAAATTACTATTCTGATACTATGTACTATGTAATTAATGAAAAATTATAAAATTATTACTGTTAAAGAAAGAAATGTTACCCATTTTCATAATAGTTTCAAATACAATAGTGTACTTCACTATGACCTAATTACACTACATATAACATACTTGAAGCTATTCAGAAATTCTTGCATCATTATTTCTTCCAGATCATGCATATTCTGAAGAAATGAAGGTATATATATAAGCCTCTTACAAAAAAGAAAGATAATTCATACATATATATATATACACACACACACACACACACAATAATGTTTGCTATATATATTAATGATATGTAAAATACAACTAGGTAAATACAACTAGGTAAATACACGTGTGTGTATATATATATATATATATATATATATATATATATATATATATACTGTATATATATATAACTGGGGAAGCACAAACACCAGACTATGAGGGATGTTCATTGCTTGATGTTTCAGTTCTAGTCCTAGGACAGTCTTCAGGAGTGTGATGGAATGCAATGACCAAAAGTTCTTTATATTGCCCGATACTGCAACTGGGAAAGGTAACCTGCACTGCTATGGCTACCCAAGTTCCTTTCCTGTCATTTGCCGAGGAATACCAGGTACATGCATAATCTACAGACAAGGGATCACAAAGTTTTCACTTACAATGTTAAATCCACTCTCACCAACTCATTCATATGTTCACCAACAAATGTGTGTGCATATCTAATGAGTAAATACCATTTACCATTTTGTTTTTGGATATTAACTTTCAGGTTATAAATTAGCAGCTAACTTAGAAGAGGTTCTCTGCCTGTGCATGATGAATTCCTTCCCTGCCATGGGCCTGATTAACATAATCAAATAAAATATTACTAGATATACACACATATGCAACCAAAAAAGTATTAATCATGCTTACACACACTTACCAACACAATCTCATACACACACAACATAGTGGGTGTAAATGTGACATGATTAATACTTTTTTTTTTATCATATCAGTGTACATATCTAATTTTATTTTATCTAATAATGCTAATCAGGCCCCTGGAAGGAAAGGAACTCATCATGCACCAGCAAAGGACCTCTTCCAAACTGAAGATTAATTTCCAGATACAAAATAGTAAATGGGCTTCTCTCATTACATATACATGCATATATTTGTAGGTGAACACATGTGACTGATTTGGTGAGAGTGGATTTAACATTGTAGGTGAGAATTTTTGTGATCACTTTACCTAGTTGTATTATACGGGATTTTCCTTGTTTCCTCCTTTATATATTGGTACAATATTTGCATTTTCCCAGTCTTGTGGTACCTTTCCTTCTTTGAGCAAGCATTTGATTATATTGTATATTTTAACCGTTAACTCTTCAATGCATTCTTTCAGTATCCAATTTGCAATTCCATCTGTACCAAGCGATTTTCTGACACAAAGGTTTTTTTATTTGGTCACTGATTTCCTTCTTTGTTACAGTTATTTCCTTCATTGGGGGAGATTTCTGTCTCTCTATTCCCTCACAGTTAGGTGAGTTCTCAATTGTGAATATCGATTTGAAATGATTGCTCATAATTTCTGCCATTTCTTTTTCTTCTGTATATTCATGACTTCCTTGGTGCAGCTTTTCTATTTCTTGTTTTTTAGTTTACCATTCACATATCTGTAAAATAGTTTAGGTTATTCCTTGCATTTTTCTATCTTTTCTTTTTCATAGTTTCTCTTTTCTTCTCTGCATATTTTTACATAATCGTTTCTTAGTTTGATGTATGTTTCCCATTTGCTTGTTTTTTTTTTTTCATTTTTTCCAGGCTTTGTCTCTTTTATCCTTAGCTTCACTACATTTTGTATACTCTTTCTTGCTTTTGTTGTGGTACATATTTGTTCACTCCCTCATAAATTTCTTTTAGTATATTTCAATTCTCTTCCTTGTTTCTTCCTTAGGAATTTTTCCCAGTTTGTGTTACAAAAGAATTTTTTAAGTTTCTCAAAATTTGTTTTGTTGTACATTGGTCTTCCTATTCTATGTTTCTCATTTCTTTTTAGGTCTATTTGCTCTTTTAGTTCAAATTCTATTAGTACATGGTCACTCTTTAGTATTGATGTTTTGTAATCTATTCTATACACAATTTCGGGTTCTGACGTAAATATTAAATCCAATCTCGATGGTTCCTCATTGTTTCTGTATCTGGTATTTTCCTTTACCCATTGAGTGTGTATTCAGTGGTCATATCGAGCAGAATGTTGCCCCAGATGTCTTCTCCACCCTTTACTGTCATTTCTTTCCAACATATTTCTTTTGAATTAAAATCACCCATATTTCCTCTTTCCTTCAGTTCATACTTAGTATCTTCCAACAGTTTGGAATGATTTTCTGTCCAGGACTGAGTTTTGGGGGCACATACACTCCTACAAATTTTCTACTTTTCATGTGACTGCTTTCAACTTTTATCATAACTGATTCTACATTGTTTTTGCCTTCTGTTATCTTTGTCACATTTGTCTTTCCTAGTCCTTTCTATTCTTCATCCAACAGTTGTATAGACCTTGCCCCAGTGTATTTGGTGGTAGATTACCTTTTAATTTAGTTTCTACTATTACCATATGTCCAGTTTTTCTAATGTCTGATAGTCATTTAGTTCATTCAGTCCTGAGATCATTCCAACTATGTTGGTATAGGCTCATTTTATTTTTTTTTCTTTCTTCTCTTTTTCTGTCTGCTTTGTTTCCTTTTTACTGATACACCATTTACTTGTCTGTATATGCATGCAGGTACCTGGTACTCATTGGCATGTGACAGGGAAGGAACATAGGTAGCCTCGGCAGCACAGGGTACCTTTCCCAGTTGCAGCTGCAGGCTATATCAAGAACTTTTGATCACTGTATTCCATCACACCTCTGAAGACAGTCCTAGGATTAGGACCGAGATGTTTAGCAATAAACCTCCCTCATTGAGTCTGGTGTTTATGCTTCCCCCTTTGACATAGATCCCAGACTGCAAATCTTCACACACACATACATATGTACATATACACCAGTATTCATGTTATATACTCACACACACACACACATATATATATATAATATATATATATATATATACAATATATATTTCTATATACACACACACACGGACTGGCACAGATGTCTAAAGCCAGCTCTGAAACACTGCACTTTTTCAATAAATTTTGAGGAAACACCTAGCTTGTTTATACAAAAGGGGGCTATGTTTATCGAGTGACTGAAATGATAAAATAAGAGTAAATTCACTCAGTGAATTGCACAAAATGGAAGATGATGACGAAGAGATATAAATATAGTGAACCAATGAAGAGAAGACTGGATGTAAGCAGAGTGGAATCACCATTAGGAGTCGTACCGAAAAAGACTTGCATCATTGAAACACCAAGAATAAACCAAAGGTTAGATAACATTACTTTTTCTGGGTTTGCAAAAGAAAGTGGAATACTAGGTGAAGGTTTAGAATGGGAACGAGAATCAAGGTATAGAAATATCCTCAGAAATCAGGTGATTACAGAATTAATTAAATTATTGATCTGAAAGCTGAATACAAGGCAATGTATAAAGAAATGAACCAGTTAAAGCTTCAAAATGCTGAAACCAACAGAGAGCTTAATGATCTAAAAAAGTAATTAATCATACTCAAAAGCAAGAACGAAAGAATGAAAAATGATGCAAATAAAAATGAAGCTTTGAAAAAACCAGTAAAAGAACAAATACAAGCAGTGACCAAGAAAGTGGGAGAAACAATAAGAGACAGATCTCCAAGAAATAAAAAAATAAATGGAAAGTGGACTAAGAAAAAAAAAAAAAAAAAAAAAAAAAAAAAAAATTAAAGAAATAGTACTGCAACAACTGGAAAAGAATGCTAAAGAAACAGTTATTAAAGTCATTAAGAAGAAAGAGAATTGGGTCAAAGACACTGTGGATAAGAAGTGCATAGTAGTTTATGGTATTAAAGAAAAACATAATGTAGCTAGATACCTAAGTGAAATAGGGGAGAGAGAAAATGCAAAAGATATTCTGAAAGAGATATAAGCAGGGCAAGAAATAAAGAAATAGAAGAAGTACACAGAATGGGACTATACTCGAAAGGAAAAAATAGACCAATAAAAAGTAAACTAAGATCTCAAATGATAGCAGAAGTACTGTCTACAACAGCAAAGTTGGCAAAAAGGGAAAATTACAAAAATGTATGGATGAAAAAAGAAACAAGTGAGGAGGAAAAGGAGAAGTAAAAGACACTAAGAATTGAAGCAAATGAAAAAAATGTGAAAAGAACAGAGACTGAAAAGAATGAATTTTTTTGGAGAGTACTGGACCCGAGGCTGAGAATATATATATATATATAATATATATATATAATATATATATATATATATATATATATATATATATATACACACACACAAGGGGGTGCTGAAAAGTTATTGGCTTTAAGGGTAGAGTAAGTCTTCGTTATATGGTACATATGCGTTCCTGAAAACCTTACTGCAAATTGAAATTACCGTATACCAAACCCATTATAGCATGTAATAATAGGATGTGGCAGATGTACCTTCTCCCTGCTCTTTCCTCTTCAAAATATCTAGCGGATACCATATCTGTGAATTTTTCTTACCGTAAATAGAATCAAGGGTAGTAATTACCAAATACTGTAACTGAGAATTTACCGGATAAAGAATTACCATATAAGGAGGGCTCACTGTATCGTGAAAGGGTAGAGCTGTTACATTTACTGGGGAGGTAGGACAACTATTTAGGAGAAGATAGGCAAAAAAAGCATGATGGTATACGATATATCTTTCTCCTTTTTGCAGGTTCAACACATGATAACAGTGCCTACAGTGGATTTTCGCAAAATTGAAGCACAGGCAGTCATGAAGTTCCTCTTCTTGCAAGGCAAAGGGGCAGCAGAAATCCATGGTGAGATGAATGATGTCTTGAAGGATGACTGCCCATCATACTCTACAGTGAAAATGTGGGTGTCAAGGTTTCGAACTGGTCATTTTGAGGTCACATATGAACCCCGGTCAGGACGGCCAACTTCTGCAACCACAGAGGAGAAAGCAGACGCTGTGCACGTCATGATTCTCAAGGACCACCGGATTTCAGTTAATGTCATAGCTGAGACTCTAGGGATTTCCCATGAAAGAGTTGGCCACATCATCCACAACATTCTGGACATGAGAAAGCTCTCCGCAAAATGGGTGCTGAAATGCCTGAACACAGATCAGAAGCGCATCAGAGTGACAACATCAAAGGTAACTTTGGACCGGTTTGCAGCGGGAATGGCCGATTTAATGGCTCGTTTAGTCACCATGGATGAAACTTGGCTTCATCACTATGATTCCCTGACCAAGCAGCAATCAGTGGAGTGGCAACACTGCGGTTCACCATGTCCCAAGAAATTTCGGATCCAGAAATCAGCTGGAAAGGTACTGGCTTCAGTGTTCTGGGACAAAGATGGAGTACTCCTCATAAAATACCTGACAAAGGGTTGCACCATCAATGCAGAATACTACATGTCTGTGTTGGACAAATTGTGTGAAGCTTTGAAGCAGAAATGCCATGGAAAGCTGAGCCATGGTGTCCTCTTTCTGCAGGACACTGCACCAGCACATACAGCACGTGAAACTTTATGGAAAATACGCGACTTTGGCTTCGAATTGGTAGACCCACGCCTTAATCCCCAGCCCTGGCACCCTCCTCTTTTCACAACTGACGAAACATCTCAAGGGAATGAAATTTTACTCCGATTCAGAAGTGATCGCTGCTACAGAGGCCTGGCTGGAGGCCCAACCTTCCGAGTTATTTTTTCAGGGCTTAGAAAAACTGAAAGACCGTTGTAATGAATGTGTGAATCTGAGAGGGGACTATGTTGAATAAAATTATAACTAACTGATCTTCCTGTATTTTCTTTTACCCAAAGCCAAGAACTTTTCAGCACCCCCTTGTATATGTATAAAAAATAAACAAAAAAAGTGAAAGGAAAAAATTAAAAATAACCTACGCTAACACAGATGACATGATTTCAGGATTAAATTAATTAAACAACTATCTGGAAGAAGAGAAACTGCATATAATGGGAATTGTAGAGATGAAATTCAAAGGCCCACTACCACTTAATACTGTGGGACAAAGTCTATATAATCATTGGATAAGAAATAGGGTGGAGTCATGTTCGACTAAAAAAAATTTAAAGGTGACAAAAATAACAGAAGATAATAATGTGGAACTAATTCCTTAAAAGCTGAAAACAGACATGAAAAAAAGAAAATTTGTAGTAATATATGTGCCCCCTACAACATTCTTGGACTGAGAGTGACCACTCCAAAATGCTGGAAGACACAAAGCATGCATTAAATGAATTACTAAAAGGAGGAAACATAGTTATAATGGGTGACTTAACTCCAAAGAACTATGCTGGGAAGACATGACAGTGAAAGGTGGAGGAGGACCTTAGGGGAAATATACTATGACCATTGAATGTACAATGACTCAGTGGGTAAAGGAAAATACCAGATATAGAAACAATTAAGAACAGTTGAGACTAGACTTAATATTTACATCAGAGCCTGAAATTGTGGATAAAATGAAATACAAGACACCAATTAGGAAGAGTGACAACATATTGAGTTTGAACTAAAAGAGAAAATTGTTTTGGGAAGAAATGAGAAAAAAAAAGGTAGACTATTGTACAACAAAACAGATTTTAAGGCACTCAAAATTCTTTCAAAAAGTGAATTGGGAAAACTTCTTTAATGAAGAAACAAAGATGGAAGAAAAATGGAATATACCTAAATTTATAAAGGAATAAATATATACCAAAGCAGAAGCAGGAAAGGGTGTACATTAAGTGCTGGTATAACAAAAAATATAGCGAGGTGAAAGATAGAAGAGACAAAGCTTGGAAAAGATGGAAAAAAATAAAATAAAATAAGTGGCAAATATATATCAAACTGAGAAATGAATGTGATAATACGCAGAGAAGAAAAACAATGAAAAATACATAATAGCTAAATGTAAGGATCAACCTAGATTACTCTACAGGCATGTGAAAGGTAAATTGAAAAATAAACAAGAAATAGTAAAACTGTGTCAAGGAAATGAGGAATATATTGATGTAGAAATGGTGGAGGTTATGAACATTTTAAGTCTGTATTCACAATAGGTAAATACAACTAGGTAAATACATAATTGGGAAGAAGAAAAGGTAGAAAGTTCCCCCCAATGAAAGCAATAAATGTAACACAAAAATAAATAGGGGGTCAAATAATAAAACCTTGATGTCAGAAAATTGCATGGTCTGGACAGAATTGCAAATTGGATACTAAAAGAATGTATAGATAAGAGAGGACAAGATATATAAAATAATAAGTTGCTCACTCAAGGAAGGAAAGGTACCACAAGATTGGAAAAATGCAAATATCATACCAATATATAAAGGGGATAAGGAAGACCCAAACTATAGGCTGGTCTCCCTTACAAGCACAACAGCTAAAATATGTGAAAAAGTTATCAAAAGTAGATGAAAATAAGAAGAAAATAAGATACTAAATCCAAAACAATTTGGCTTAAGACATGGAATATCTTGTGCCACCAACTTGTTTTGTTTTTATTCAAGGCTAATAGACATAATACAAGAACAGGATGGATGGACAGATTATGCTTTTCTAGAATGATGTCAGAAAATCACATGGTCTGGACAGAATTGCAAATTGGATACTAAAAGAATGTATGGATGAGAGAGGACAAGATATATAAAATAATAGGTTGCTAACTCAAGGAAGGAAAGGTACCACAAGATTGGAAAAATACAAATATCATACCAATATATAAAGGGGGAGATAAGGAAGACCCAACAAACCATAGGCCGGTCTCCCTTTCAAGAACAACAGCTAAAATATGTGAAAAAGTTATCAAAAGTAGATGGATTAAACACCTGGAAGAAAATAAGGTACTGAATCCAAAACAATTTGGCTTCAGAGATGGAAGATCTTGTACCACCAACTTGATTTGTTTTTATTTAAGGCTAATAGTCATAATATAAGAACGGGATGGATGGGCAGATTGCACTTTTCTAGATTTACAAAAGGCATTTGATAAGATACCACAAAAAAAACTAATAAGAACACTTGAAACAATGGGTGTACAAGGAAAATTAATGAAATGGATGGAAGATTTCTTGAACGGGAAAAAAATGAGGGTGGTACTTCAGAGACAAAAACTTGACCTGGGAAGAAATGATAAGTGGAGTCCCACAAGGTTCTGTACTAGCTCCGATGTTTGCCATATATATATATATAAATGACATGGATGAAGGTGTTGAATGTTATATGAACTTCTTTGCAGATGACACAAAACTACTAAAGAAAATAAGTACAGAGAAAGACTGTGAATCACTTCAGAGAGATCTGGACAAAGTCTGGAAATGGAGCCAAAAGTGGGAAGTGAACTTTAACATCAAGAAATGCAGTATAATGGAGTTTAGAAAAAGTACATACATACATATACCAAGGCTTTTTCCCCCTTCCAAGGGAGGTAGCCACAAAGGGAAAGGCATAAAAACACTCCCACCCATTTCATCCCTAAATACACTCCACACCCCTCCCACCCTTCCTCTCATCTGAGCACCTCCTGGATGACGGGTCATCCCTGAACCCTGCCCACCGCCCTGGGTCAGAAGCAGTGTCGCAAGACACAGTACATCCACAGCAAGGCCGCTTCATTTAATCGGCGACCCCCCCTCTCCGTCCCCCTTTGCATATAAGGAGAGGACGGGGAGAAATCCCTTCGGGCTGCGTCAAAATTTACTCACACATACTACCCCACCCCCCACCCCCCCGCCCATTCCTCCTCATGTAGTCACAACATTATCCATATACAACAATTCTCCACTCACCTCTGTCTTCCGTCCTCTCCCTTCCTTCCTCAACAGACATTCCCCTCTTCCCCAAAGCCCCCTTCACCCCATCCATCCACCTCATCCTAGGACGTCCCCTCATGTTCACTCCCTCCACATCTGCCTTCCATACCTCTTTTACTAGTCTTTCTTCACTCATTCTTTCCATGTGTCCAAACCATCCTAATATTCTTTCATCAACCCTCTCTCCCAAATCCTTTTTCACCCCTGTTCTCCTCCTCACCTCCTCATTTCTCACTCTATCTAGCCTAGTAACCCCCACCATACTTCTCAGACACCTCATCTCAAACACATTCAAACTCCTTCTCTCTTCTTCTCTTATGTTCCACGTTTCTGCCCCATACAGTGCTGTTGGCACAATCACTCCTTCATACAGTCTCCTCTTCGCATCCATTCCCAAATGTCTATTTCTCATTACACTCTTTAAACCACCAAGGCATTTACTCGCTTCTCTCAATCTACATTCTACCTCCACCTTCACTCCACCTTTACCTGCTACACTTGCACCCAAGTATCTAAAACTATCCACTTCCTCCAGTCGCTCTCCCTTAATGTTCACTTCCAGTCTACTGCCACTTTCACCCCTTGTACATCTCATCACCTTACTTTTACCCACATTTATCTTTAGCTTTCTTCTATCACATACTCTCCCAAACTCTGCCACCAGCTTCCTCAATCCCTCCTCTGACCCTGCCACAAGCGCAGTGTCGTCCGCAAACAACATCTGGCTCACCTCCCACTTTTCTCCATTTTCTTTAACCATCTCCAATCCCTGACTCACTACCCTAGCATTCACCTCTCGCACCACCCCATCCATGTATAAGTTGAACAGCCAGGGCGACATAACGCATCCTTGACGAAGTCCCACCTTTACTTCAAACCACTCACTCTCTCCATTTCCAATCCTAACACATGCTCTACTACTCACATAAAAACTCTTGACAGCTCCCAAAAGCTTTCCTCCTATCCCATAAATCTGCATAACCTCCCACAGTGCCTTTCTGTCTACCCTATCATAAGCCTTTTCCAGATCCATAAAAGCCCAAAAAACATCCTTCCCCTTTCCTATAGCTTTCTCACATATCTGTCTTACCACAAAGATCTGATCTACACAACCTCTACCCGTCCTAAATCCACACTGTTCCTCACCAATTACTCCTTCTGTTCCTCTCCTAATCCTCTCAATTAAGATTCTCCCATAAGCCTTCCCTACTACACTCAACAGGCTAATCCCTCTGAAATTACTACATTCACACTTGTCCCCTTTTCCCTTGTAAAGAGGAACTATACAGGCACTACTCCAGTCCTCCGGTACTCTACCCTCTCTCCAGCAACGTTTGGAAAAAGTAAGAACAGAATATCAGGGCAATATAAGGTTGGTGCAAAAGATTAAAAAAAGTTAGCTCGGAAAAGGACCTAGGAGTAATTATTAGTAAAGATATGTCACCATACAAACATCTAAACAAAATAGTTGGAGAAACCTACAATTTACTAAGAACAATAAAGGTGGCCTTTAACTACATGGATGATGAAATGGTAAAGAAAATAATAGTTACGCTGATAAGACAAAGATGCTGTGACACTATGGACACCTGACACAAAAAAGAATGTAAAGCAATTAGAAAGAATCCAAAGAGCAATGACAAAGATGGCACCAACACTTTCAAAACTGACAAATGAACTAAGATTGTCCAAACTGGAACTAACAACCCTGGAACAAAAATGAGAAAGAGGAGATCTACTGGCCATTTACAGAATCATGAATAGTATGGAAGTCCTTGATAGAGAAGATTTATTAAAGTGTGACAGAAGAAAAACAAGAGGGCACGAAAAGAAACTAAAAAATGATAGTTATATAAGAGATCTGAAAAACAATAGTTTTTCACACATAGCAATAGATGTCTGTAACAAATTGGATGAAAAAATAGTATGTGCAAAAACCATAAAAGAATTTAAGAAAAAACTAGATGCTGAAACAAAGACGGGTCACTACAAGCACAGCTCCCTTCCTGTATAATACAACTAGGTAAATACACACATATATTCATGAACAGCTAAACCTCGGATAATGAATGCCCCAT
This sequence comes from Oratosquilla oratoria, assembly GCF_046742065.1. Taxonomy (NCBI): domain Eukaryota; kingdom Metazoa; phylum Arthropoda; class Malacostraca; order Stomatopoda; family Squillidae; genus Oratosquilla; species Oratosquilla oratoria. The sequence goes on along the minus strand of NC_134782.1, from coordinate 71,854,533 downwards.
CTGACAAACAAATCAGCTCAAGAAAAAAAAAATTGTGAACCAATTTTTGTCTCTGTTAACAAGCAATACTTGGGAGTAAGGACATACACATATGCCCGTACACACAATTCTAACAGCTTAGTAGTGCTTTGTCATGTTTGCTATAATATCGGTTAGTACCTAAATGTTTCAGTTTAGCAACGTAATGAGGAAAATTATTAAGTTTGTTATCCGAGGTTCCACTGTCCATATATATATTATACATATATATATATATATATATCCATATAACACATCGAAATATATATTCATATACATACAAGTATATATATATACATTATATATGTATATAATTATATTCACACACATATATATTCATATATTTCCATTATATCTCTATACATACATAAACATACATGTATATATATACATACACACACACACACATATATACATATATATATATATATATATATACATATATATATATATATATATATACACACACACACACGAGGCATGTTTTTTAAGTACAGTTTTGAAATAAAAATTATACAAGTAGACTTTTCATAATTTTATTTGTACATGAAAGGCTGTACTGTAATCTACTTTTCAACATAATTATGGAATCATCTGACTGTGTTTAAGTTTGTGAGCATTTAAAATGCCTCCTCCGATTGAGAATGCTGGAGACTGTAAAATATGCACTGTGATTTGTTTTCTTACTACTAAAGCCGTGAAAGCGGCTGAAATTCATAGTCAGATCAGTGAAGTGTATGGAGAAAACATTACAAGTGATGGGATAGAGTGGAAATGGGTGAGAGCTTTTAAAGATGGCCATACAAATGTGCATGATGAGGAACGAAGTGGACGACCTTCACTCACTACTGATGGTTTGGTGCACATTTGTATGGCCATCTTTAAAAGCTCTCAACCATTTCTGCACCATCCCATTACTCATAATGTTTTCTCCATACACTTCACTGGTCTGACGACGAATTTCAGCCGCTTTCATGCCTTTAGTAGTAGGAAAATGAATCATAGTGCATATTTCACAATCGGCAGCATTATCAATTGGAGGAGACATTTCAAATACCCACAAACAAACTTGCACACACTCAGATGATTCCGTAATTATGTTGAAAAGTAGATTACAGTACAGACTTTCATGTAAAATAAAATTGTTACTAAAAGTCTACTCGTTTCATTTTTATTTCAAAATGGTACTAAAAAACACGCCTCGTGTATACACTATATATTAGGGATGTGTCGATTAATCGGCAATAGCAAGAATCAGCACTTTTTTGGTGAATCACCATTGGCGAGAATTGGCATTTCTTTTAGAATGGGATTTGGCATCGGCAAAATATTACTGATGCCGATGCTTTTAAAATAACAGCACATGTCAGAATACATGTTAGAGCAAATTATATAATTTTTATTTTTGTATTTCTTATATAAAATTAAGCTAAAAATAATATACATATTTTTTGAAACTATAAAAATTTTATAACAGAAATTAAGTGAGAGTAATATGGGAGTAAATTGTCCAGGCGTCCGTAGACTCAGTCGATTTTACCTGCTTATGAGTGCATAAAATGGGTGGACAGATTTATTCCCACTTTGCAAAAATTTATAGCCAAACTAATTGTTTACGAAATTTTTATATATTTCAACAAGTATATATATAATACATCTTTATGCATTTTGGCTTAATAATTCTCAGTTATTCGACAATACAGCTTTTGTACACAGACTTTAGATGCTTAAAAATTGTTAAATTAAAAACACTTGGCATCTTTATAAATAGTACCACATGTATTTCATTAGCATTTATAAAGTTTATATCAAGGTTTGTTTTGTCTAATAAGTTGTTGTTCGTCAACAACATAATAAAAAGTATTATTTAATTATTTGTTTTATGCATTTATGTATTGTTTTAGCAATTACATACTAGTGGCTTGTAAAATAAAACCACTAACTAATTATGCTTATTGATGCTGGTTTAAAAACATTTGTAAACAAGAATTTTTTATGGAAACAAGTATACAATAATAAGTAGGTACATAATAAAAGTTAAAAAGTAGCCCAATCTGTTGTGTATAAATCTACATAGTTTATAAAGCAAGCAAAAATCATAGTTCAATTACTTTATATTAAAACTGATATACCGTAATTATATACAGTAGAATTGGCATCAGCACCTAAGAGTGAACAGGAATCAGCATCGGTATTGGCATTGGCAATTAATGGTAAATAGGAATCGGCATTGACATCAGCATCAGCAAAAAAATTGAATCACCACACCCTTTATATATATATATATATATATATATATATATATATATATATATATATATACATACATATATTCATGTACATGCATACATACATATATATATTGTATATACACACACATACAACACATTCATATAAACATACATGTTCACATGATAAACTAACCTCGAAAGCGCATTCTTTCAATACACTTCTCAGCAACCATGCGGAACAGAGGCTGCGGCACTAGGCTAGGTTCCTCATCTGCCAAATCTAGAACTGATCGATAGGCAAATATCGCCTGTTCCAATTTGGCATTGGATCTTTCTATTTCAGAAATACGATCAAGACTCCTGGCTCGGCCAAACATTGCTCTTGCAGACTTGCTTTGGCGATACAGAAGTTCCCCAAACAATTTAAGGGCTTCATGGGGACTCTGGTGAAGGTGGCGGGTTGGATAGATTGACAGTAGGAATAAGGGAGAGGATATGTCAGGTGTGTCAAGTAAGTCTGTATCTGAGAAGGAAGGGCTTTGTTGGGGCAGTCATACAAGGTCTGTTCCACCAAAGGAAAGGTTCAGTGGTGCTCTAGATTTTAACTAGATGGAAAAGGTGAACTGGATCCAAAATAATAAATTTATAGCTCATGTGATTAATTTTGCTCTGAGAATGCAGGGAATGACTGGACAAAGTTAACAGCCCCTTAGTATACCATTTCTCTGCAGTAAGGAATGAATGAACAATAAGAAATGAGAAGCCACAAGGAACTGGAAGCAGTGAGGATATACTTTTTTTT